>NC_087476.1:12240968-12543903 GCF_036417665.1 Passer domesticus
AAAATCTTTTCCTTGACTTAGCAGCAAACTGAGGAAAACTTTTAAAATCTGATTGCTTAAAGTGTGTATTTTCCAGCACAACCAATCTGTCCAGGTCCTTGTATCTAAAATCATTTGTTCACTCAGGACTCCTTTTTTCTTCCTTTTCTATTTTTCAGGAACCAAATGGGAAATCTTTTAAAAGTTCTCACTTGCACAGAGCTTGATCAGGGGCCAAATTTTTTCCTTGACTTTGAAAGTGAGCAAAGCTTCTTGCCTGGCTTGCCTTCTTTGCTTATTATTTCCTAATAAACTGCATGTGCTTATGCATCATAAAGCAATTCAAAAGGGATTTGCAAACAAATCAAATTACACTTCAGTAAATATTGCTTTCTGATATTTATAAAACCATACAAAATTACTTTATTCTGAGCAGAGAAAAGGGGAGAGAGGCAGATATGCAAGTAAAACCCTGTATTGAATTAAATTCAAAACATTTATGAGCCATTGTTAAACTTACATATGAATGAACTCAGCCTCAGCTTTCTTTAACAAATCAGGGTTTAAGAAACTATGATTCTTCCTTGAATGGAAATACGTGTTGGAAATAAAAAGCTGGGGGAAAAAATTAAGCAGTGGAGGTGGAACTGTTTTTGCTTGGTCTGGTGATGATTTAGCTGGGTTTACAGTTTCTAAAAAGTAGTGAAATGGTCAAAGTGTATGTGCTTGATTGCATCTCTCTAAATTGCATGGTTATCAGTTGCAGAACAGTGTTTCCCATTCCAGTTCTCTTGTCACACCTATATTTGATCCAAACCTGTTTTCACTTTTGGTGACTACAGTTTCCCTGCATCTACTTCTAGACACTGTCACCAAATCCTTTAATATGGGTTTAATCTGTCTTCACCACATACATGAAATGTGTTTTATTTGAAACACTAAGAGTGTGTGACGTTTTCTCTCTCAATACCTCTGTTCTAAACAAAAAAAAAAAAATATGCCAACCGAAAAACCAAAAAGTTTTGAGAAAATCTAGTGTTTTTAAAATACTTTCCTTTTGTAGCATGGTTTAAAAGAGCATTTCAGGTGATTAGACACATATTTTGTCATCTTGAAATAGTTTTGTTCTTTAATAATTTATTCCTGAATTATTTTCTGAAAGGAGTAATTGGCATGTTATGAGCGTGTATGTCTGTGTACATTCAGAAGCACTGCTTCAAAAAGTCATTTAAATACATATTTAAATTTGATGAAATTTTTCAAACATGCATTCTCAGATGAGAGCTAGAATGTATGACTGGAACTATGCACATGCCTTAATCTTCTCATCTAGAGCTTAATTATCTCACTATAAAAAAATCAGTTTTAAAATATGAAAAATTGGTTCATTTGGGTTTAGCAGAAGCCATGTATCTATCCATTCTCTATATATATAATTTGAAAACTTTGCTGTCATCCCAGGATGTCAAACCTCTAGCCAAATCACTATTTAATTTTTTTCTACCAAACTTTTGAGAGCCTTGGCAGTGCTCTGTGGCTTTGCCAAGCTATTGTGAAAGCTTTCAGCTACTCTGAGCTCACAGGATTAATCAGCCCCATTGTGTCCTTGTTGGCAAGAAAGTGCTCCTGACCCAGGCTGCAGGCTTGGCAGGAAACAGGTGCTCTGGCAGTGGGGAGCCTTGGTAGAGGTGGTGGTGAGAGGGGGAAATACTGAATTTGTTGCCTTGGCAGTGAAGATTGTTTTTCTTTCCAAAAGCACGTGGCCAAGAACTGAATGAAGTACCCTCTCCCACAGGAGGTGCCAGTGGTTAGGGCACACTAGTCAGGCACACCTACCTGGAGAGGAGCTGTCATCTCCAAATTTCAGAGAATTTCATGCATGTAAGTGAAAGTTAAAAGTTTTTCTCACAAAATATAGCCCCAGAGGTTTTTAGTGGCACAAAATCTGTATTGGCTCAAAGGGATGTGACTAAAAAAGGGCTGTGGATTTGTGCTTTGGTCTCCTGTAACTGGCCATGGTACAGTGGAAAAGGACATTGAGTGAGTGGACATAGGTCAGAGTCTGGTGTGGGCTTGCTGGAAATGTGTTTTTCTGTGGCCTGAGCTGTCAGTTCGAGCTCATGGGTGAACATGGTCACTACAGTTGGCCATTCAGAGGGTCGTGGGTGGGCTGAGCTGATGTGTTTACTGTATTCATTATTTGCATCAGCATCTTGCTTTTTAGTTGCTGTGGGCTTTTTCATTAGCTGGCTACAAAGAAAAAAAGAAGAAAGAAAAAAAAAGTTTGACATAATCTCTTTTCCCCTACTTTCATGCAGGTTTCCACATTGTCAGTTGCAATTCTTTTTGACATCTAACATTATTCTGCAATCCAAATTGGAAATCAAGTTTTGTAACTCCATGGTCATACTTGAAAAAACTTGAATCCAGCATTAATTTCAGTTAATGCTGTATAGCAAAAGCAGTTCTCTTTGCTCCCCAGTACTCATCTTAGAGTTGGACAGTTATGCTGGGTCTGTGTGGAGAATAACATTCTCCATGCAGGTGGAAAGGCCTTTTCTTTAAAGGGGTATTGCAGACTTGATGCATTCAGCCAAATTACTCTTTTTTAAGGTCTACTGAAAGGTTTAAATAAAAAAAATAATTTCATCTTTATTAGAAAGTGCACCATTTTGTTGTTTTACAGTATTTTTAATCAAGCTGCTACCTCTTGGTTTGATTATATATCACCTACTTTACCTTAATTCCTTCTTAGCGCTCAGCTTGAAAATAATGCTAGAAAATGTGAGTGCCTGGCAAGTCTTGAGAATGTGGATTTCAGGATTTCACAGCAAATTCTCTTGAAATGGATCTTCAGTTCAAGACTGTTTTGTACTTTAAATGTTGACCTTATTTAAATTAGTTGCAGATAAATTAATTCTGGGTACTTGAGCTCTTTCTGTACCATCTTAAAATTGCTCTTTTTTGCAGAAAATCTATTGTCAAATCACTGCTGTCTTTTTCAGGCAAAGTAAATAAATAATTCCACATGAATTCTTGGAAATAATTTGAAATTTGAGGCAACAATTTAACTTAAATTTAAAGACTAAAGCTTATAGATTATTCAAAGATGTCCTTCAGTGACACCTACAGTCCCATCCTCTCCTCAAATACTTCTTATAAGATGTTTCTAACCTTAATGTGAGCAGGTCTTTTTTTTTTTTGTTTTGGTTTTTTTTTTTTTTACTGTTAGCTGGGTGGATTTCACTTAAGCCTAGTTACATCTCTCTCATCCCCTCCAAGAATCTTATTTTCTAGGATTCCCCCACGTCCCCAGAAAGATTAATGAAATTTTCAGTTATTATTCATGTACCATTAAAAGTATCTATTATTAGAATGTGTCTGGCAGCAGAGCAACTGCCCACTTTTCTCATAATAGGCTATTAATTAATACTCTTGTTGCACAGGCAGCAAGGCTGAGGATATAATCTGGGTCCAGCCTGTGGGAGGTTGCACTCAATTCCCGAGCTGTGGAATGCCCTGAGCCACAAACTGCAGCTCAGTCAGAGAGGTGCTGTGTGTCCATGCCCCATCCACCACAGAGCTGAAGCTGGGCACTGATCTCCCTGGCACAGCACCCTGCCTGCAGCCAGTATTGACAATTTTGTGAGCTTCCCTTTATTCTAGCTAGTTTAGAAAGAATGAAATTAAAAAATCCCATGTAGCCTGGATAGAGTACTGTTTCTATCCAGTACTGGGGATTCATTAATGTAAGGGGTGCAGCAGGTTCTGGTACCCTCTGAAGTGCATTACCTGCTGTAATTGTAATGCCTTTGCTCATTTCTGAGATTTTCTTTTAATTTTGTCCCAGATTGGCATGGAAAAAAGTCATTGTCATGGTGACAAATCTGAAATAGCACTATAGCATTATGCAGTTTAATATGTATACTGTTCTCTAACTTGCTAGCTGAGGAATTACTTGCCATGTTCAGCAGCAGGCATGACAAGAAAAGCTGAAAGCAGAACCCATGAAAGCTCTTGTTTAACTCACTTTCTTTTGCTATGCTGTGAAGATCAGAAGAGCATGGTATTTTTATGACAAGTATGATTCTACATTCACTGGAATGGAAGAACTAATCAGCCTCAATGGGAATCTTCTTAACCACCTAAGGGTGGAATAAAGTTCTCAGCTTTTGGTCTGCATTTCAGATTCAGAAAGGGTGTGTGAGATGAAATGCTTCTGGTAGTTGTTAGTACTCTTGTAAGTACCGTTGTTAGTACTCTTCATAGTACTGTTCTTTCTTCATTAAAATTAATTACTGAGGTATTTTTATACTTCATTTGGTATTGGTAAATGCATCACATCCTTTCTATATTTAGTCTTATCCTATGAATACTAATATTTTACCTACGTAGAAGTTTCTGTTTTTTCCTAATGCACATTTTGGTGAAGGATGAGGTAGATACCTTACACTGTTAGGAGGATTTTCTGAAACAAATGACAGGTATTTTACTAAGAAAATAATGATGACCCCAATTTCATGCCCCACCATTCACCTGAAATTCTTAATGCACCCATAAATGAGCTGTAGCGGGTCCAGGTTTCCACTTGTTCTTTGTGAAGTCTGAAGTTCCATCCAAAACATGGCATAGGCCATGTGTAAATGTGAAAGAGAACATGTGTTCATTGGAATGGATGAATTACTATGGTCTGGTTATTTCTGATGGAGTCAGTGGAAGTGTATTTCTGTCCAGAGCTAAAATTTTCAGATTTTCCTGGTAGAATCTGTATATGGGAGATTCATGCCTCACCTGACTCTTGCATTAATTTGATACAGCATTCATGTAGTTGTGTGGTTTATGGTTCACATTAGAAACATCTGTCCAAAGGGAGGTAAAAGGGTTTTCTATTTTGTCATATTAAAGACAGAATGCTCTGATTGCTAATCATGAGCATTCTAAAAACCCAGCCTTGAAATGCACTGAGTCTGGCTATTATGGTAACTTGCTACTGAGAGGGCTGGCATTCACCACGGGCTGGCCAGTGGAAGTGGTTTCATTTATAAATGGGCTCAGATTTCTGAAGCACATGCTGGTTCTCTGGCAGTGCGGGGATGAGAGGTGAGCACGGCCAAACAGTGATTCCACCCGTGGTTCAGGACTGGCATTGTTTAATTCAGAGCAGAGAAACAAGCTTTGGTTTCGTTGAAATAGCAAGCCAGTTCTAAAAGTCAAATCTGTCATGAAGAAGTTTCTATTCCTTTTAGTGGTTGCTGCTATTTTTATTATTGTTGTTGACAGTAAGATGAAATTGTTTTCAAAGTGATCCAGTTCAGTTATTTTAGCTGACCATTTTTGGCAGCATCTTCTTGTAAAATCCCTTTTGAAAAATGGCCATGGTCTTAGCAGAACATCTGTTTGCATAACTTCTATTTCATAAATAAATGCATGCTTAAAAAAAAATAAAAGCCTGAATCATCCTCCCTACCTTTCTTTTTAAGCTAAACACTTCCAGCATAAATATAAACTGCTTCTGCAAGTGCAAGCTAAGCCTGCTGCTCTGGAACCTTTGCAGCCCTCTCCCTTCCCTTTCTTTCCCTCTCCCACACACCTACCTGCCTCTTGCTCCTACTCTGTCTCCAGGTGCTGGGATACTGCAGAAAGCTCAATGAGTTTCAAATATTCCTCCTTCCACCAACTTCCAAAAGATGAATTGGGAACTTTTGAAAAAGACTTACAATAAAGGATGTTACTAAAGGCCTTTTTGAAGTCCCAAAGTGTTGGGCAGTCTATAGCATTTGCAATCCCCTTAAGCACTAGTACTTTTAAAGAAAATAAATTGTAAAAATTAACATAGAAGTACCTTGTTAACTAACAAAGTTAAACAAGATGCTTCGGGTTACCTGCACATGCAAATTTTACATTCATGAACTTCACTAACAAGTTATTTATTCTCTTTTGTGTTAGTATTCACTGAAATGTTATTTTCATTATCTTAACTAATAAAATATAGGTACTGATTTTTATGTGACTCCCACCTTCCCCTGCTCTGTTGTTGTATGGTATGTAACTTTCTCAGGATCACTGCTTTCCTCATTAAAGTCAGAGGGGTTTTCTGTTTTGCTTCTTTATCACAAGATGGCAAACCCCTTATGGTGTGTACCTGATATTTCTTGCAGCCTGAGGAAAGAACCAGTCTGGAGCACTGTAAATTTAAAGTGACTGATGGGTCAGTTCAACAGCCATGTCCCAGATTTTCCTGTGGGGAGTTTTCCCCTTCGGTGTTCCTTTCTCTCACTTTTTGAAGGATAGTGGATTTTTTTAGTTGCATTAAATATTTTGGATGTAAAACCCAGCTAAGTAAGCCCAGTTTATATTTATTTTCACTTCTTAAATAAGATAAAGGAAAACTTTCAGAACAAAAGTAAAGTCCAATCAGTATTATGTGCCCAGTTTTTTGGAACTCATAGGAATATGAGAAGGGTTTTAAAGTATGAGTTGCTTTGAAGCTACAGACATGTAAATCTCATTTAATTTGTGTCCTGTTTGTGCAAGGGCCATAGGTAACTTCATACATTTAAACAAATTTTCCTAACCTGAAACATCATGAAGAGAATGCCTGTTTTCCATATACTCCAGTGTGAACCAGTTCATTTTGTTTCTCATGGGGACTGGGTAAATTAATCCCATACTGATACATGGGTAGAAAACTCTATCAGTTTTCTTAAGGAGAGTGAGATGACTAAATAAAATAAGTGTTTTTAATATTTCTTGTCTATTAGTGTAGAGATGAATACAGTAGCTCATCCTAATTGATGAGTTCTGAACTGAATTTACTGCTTTTAATTCAAACAAATAGTCTTTAAGTTCTAAGATTCAACTTCAAGGTAATTATTTCATAAAAATTAATATTCTATCTTTACAAGCTATCAGTACAAATCTAAGGGAAGAAATATTTGTGTCTCTGTAGATATCTCATTGTTCCTTCATGTATAGACTAGAATCCCATATGTAGGTCATCCAGTCTTTGGTCAGTGCCTGTCATCTTTATGTTTAAAAGTAAAAGAAGACAGAAGATCTCTACCTTGTCTAATGTGTCAGTGTTCTGAGGATAACATCACTCCCTGGTGTCACCCTGCTGTGTAAATCCCATAGGAGGAGATTTGAATAGGAAAATTGATCTATTTTCAAATGTCATTTCTCTTAACAGTAAAGGTCTACAGGTCACTCACACCCTGAAAACTGATAACTGGCAGAGCTGGATTTATTTTAGTGGCAGGAATGATCCCTGACATACATAAGAAAAATTTTATTTTTAATAGTACCATATCTGTTTTACAAAAGGAGAAATAAATTACCCTGGTTAAGGAAGCCTGGAGGAAAGTCAAAGTGGAGCAATATCCCACTGCTTCATCCATTGAAAGGCCTGATTTTATCCCCAAGCTGCAAGAAAAGTGAGCAATTCTTTGTAATTGAGCCATGGAGCTTGTGAAAGAGAAGGACTGATGCATTATCCTATTTTCTAATAACATTGCTTTATGATACTGCTGCTCTTTAAAATGCTGCATTATGAGAAGAGGCATTATGAGCCAGAGCATACAAAAACTGTACTGTTCTTCCTTCCTTGCTATAAAAAGCAGAAGCTTGGATGTTAGCAGAATGGCAGTATAATTGTATATTTGGAAAAAAAATACATCAGAATGGAGTTACACATACTCAAGCTGGATATGGTATTGTTAAGTAGAACTGAGTAATCTTGCCATTTGTACTGCAGCTTCCTTTTGACTTTGTGCATTTTGCTTTTCTCTTTCTTAGATGCACAGCCCACGGATGGAGAAAGGGAGGTCTGGAATCAGATCAGTGCAGTTTTACAGGACTCAGAAAGCATGCTTGCAGACCTTCAGGCTTACAAAGGAGCTGGACAAGAAATTAGAGATGTATGTTTGTTAATGGCAGTTCTTTGGAAGCAAAATCAGGCAAAACTCAATGTGTTCCTTGCTTCTGGTCTCTGTCCAAGCACATTCAATGAATTCAAGTGAAAATCTCCTAAAAATATAAGATACACAACAGATTATGCATAACATTCAGTATAAAGCTCTAGCTTGAAATCATTAAATGATGGCTGTTAGAACTTCTTTCAGGTTTTCTGTTAGTAATTAGTTACTATTTTTCACTTTAATAACCACCATTTCATATACCTTGTTTCATGTATCTCATGGCAGAAGTCAAATTTGAGGACATGGAAGAAGTAATACTCCGGTGTCAGAAATACATTATACAGATAGTTGTTCTATTCTGTAAGTGGAATAGTGAACCTCAGTAAATTATAACTTCACATCCACTTTAGAGGCATCTTACTTTCTAAAACTGGTCCTGAAGTACACTTCTGAACTGTAACTTAGAATTTTTTTCAGGTGACAAATACTTTTCCTGCATCAGATTTGTAGATACTCTTAGTGTGAGGTGTTGGTTACTTAAAAACCTCGATATGTTGAAGTTTTCAAAAGCATTAAAACCTGAAAAGGCTACTTTTTTAACCAGTAGTTACACAAAAGGTTTTACCTGATGCTTTTACAATAGTTTTGCTCCCAAAAGAATATGCTAGAACATATTTCTGTGTGTCAGTGGTTCACTGTAATGAATGATTTTGAAACACTACGTCACAGGGGGAGAGGGAAGGTGAAAAACATGGTATTTTCTTGAATCCTGTGCAATGTAATTACTCAGAATTCTTCTATGTTTTACAATACATTTTAAAATAATGTAGGAAAATTCCAAACCACCTCTTGCCTGTTATTTATTTATCACAGGTCTTTACAGTATTCTTTTCATTTCAGGCAATACAAAATCCCAATGATATCCAGCTGCAAGAAAAAGCATGGAATTCAGTCTGTCCCCTGGTTGTCAGGCTAAAGCGCTTCTATGAGTTTTCACTCAGATTAGGTGAGCCCTGTTTTAGTACGTCTGTTTTATAGGTTTTTTATATATAATGAAAGAAGTTTTGTCTTTCCACAGTCTTTTTTAAAGACTTTTAGAGCTAATATTATTTCAGTTTGATATAAACGGACTTTTAACTGCAATTGCATTTATCAAGGCATCTCTTTAATCTTAATTTCATATTTGGTTAGTTTGTCTATATTACTGAAATAGCATACAAGCAAAAAACATGATAAAACTACACAGTTTTTCTCTATCTCCTGCCACGTTTCTGCACTTCTCTTGTCCATTTTGGACTAATGCAATTTACTTTTTGTAATTTGGATCCCCTGGAGTTTTAAAAGGAATGTACGCCAGTCATATTTTGAGACTTTTTAAAAGCAGAGATAATGGGGAAAATGTATTAATAAACTCTCTCACAGGGTGAAAATCCAAAGTTGAATGTGTTGTACATTGACTTTGTCATCCCAACAAACACAGAAGGTGATGTAATTACTCTTTGAATTAGGACTCTGGAATGAAAATATATGTATGAAGTGAGAGTGCTCCTAGTGGAAGGAGTTTCTTCTACAACATCCTATAACTATGTCTTTCACTTTTTGAGTTATGCTAGTAATTACAGGCACAGAAGCTGATTTATATTGCTATCAGTGCCTAAGAGTACACTTTTAGTAACAGAGATGCCAGAATAATCTCTATACTGAGCTGATGGCTAATTGAGAAGGATGAAAGTGTTGAATATCTGAATGCAAGAAAAATGCCTTCTCTAGAATTTTTGATAAGGATCCCAGATAAAGGGTGACAAAAATGGAAAAGAATTCAATGATACAAAATGGAGAGAAAATGGCAGAGGCTGAAGAGGCAGGTGTCTTTAATTACTGCTTCTCACTTCAGAATAGTAAGAAAAAACATGTTTAGGGCTCGGCATGTTTGGAGGGTTTCTTTCCTTCAAATGCAGTATTTTTAGATATGTAGTTAAAGCTTTATGTGGACTGACTACAATTTGTGCTTCTGATTTTTATTCAGAGAAAGCCCTGCAGAGTTTACTGGAATCCTTGACATGCCCTCCCTACACTCCCACTCAGCACCTGGAACGGGAACAGGCTCTAGCGAAAGAGTTTGCAGAAATCTTACATTTTACTCTTCGTTTTGATGAACTTAAGGTTAATAAAGTCTTTCAGTATATGTTGATTGTTCCTGTGTATTTTGAACCAAAACTGATTATTTCCTGTTTCTCTTCCTGGAAGATGAGAAACCCAGCAATTCAGAATGACTTCAGTTATTACAGGCGGACAATAAGTCGCAACAGAATAAACAACATGCATGTAAGTAAATAAACTCTGATGTGCTGCACACAGTGAAGTATTTATTTATCAGGATGCATTTATGCCATTTTTGGGTAAAGTTTTTGCTTTTGATTCAGTAGCTCTCCTTCACACTGAGAGTTAATCAGCAGTCTGGATGAAGTGATTAGAGAGGACTATTCAAGTAACAGTCTGCTTTCTGACATGAACATGTAGTGCATCTTTTTCTTGCTCCTGGCAAGATTTTAAAGATTTTTTTTTAAGATTTTTTTTTTCTCCTGTTTTCATCAGCTAGACATTGAGAATGAAGTGAACAATGAAATGGCCAATAGGATGTCCCTCTTCTATGCAGAGGCCACACCAATGCTGAAAACCCTCAGTAATGCAACGACACATTTTGTATCAGAAGTATGTAAAGGGGGAGAAAGGTCTAACACAGACATTCTTGATTTTGATTTTAAAACATAGTTTACTGAACACTGCCTTTTTCTTACCCTTCCAGAACAAAACGTTACCAATTGAAAATACAACGGACTGTCTGAGTACTATGGCCAGTGTGTGTAAAGTCATGTTGGAAACACCGTAAGTTTTATCTCAAATCTTGGGGGTTTGTATGACAGAACTTACATTTTAATTAGCCACCTGGGATAACACACTTTTTTCCAAGTGAATTCCTGTATCTTTGCCTTAAATTCTTCTTTTTGTATAAAAAGCATGACCTGGTGTTAGAAAGCCTTGCTTCCTGTTCTAACCACCTTATGATATCTTTCACGAGTCAGTGTTGAGTTCTGTTGGGGAGAGCTTACATGATCATCCTGTGTTTCATGAAAGGTTAAAATACAGTGTAATAATCTAATGCACTCACAGGCTTCAGTGTCTGTGTCTTGTCTAACCAGGGCCAAAGCAAACTGCTGCCTCCTGCTCGCCCATGCTTCTCAATTATTAACACAGAGGGCTAGATTTTGCCTCTTACAGGCAGTACTTCAGCAAATACACAGGGGCTATTTCAAGGATCATTTAAGTAGATGTATTTTTGGATGCAGCCATCTTATTCTAGACACAAAAAAAAATCAGCTGTATGAATTTTCATTCATATAAATGTATTCAGCTGTGCAATTGTGTTCATATCTGCTAGTGTAGGCAGTAATAGCCAGTGGGGTTCTTTATTTTGCTATGCATTTATTGGAGTATATTTTAGGTTAGACGTCTCTTTGACTGGAAAACACATGTAAGATAAAGTCAAAGTAATCTTTCTGCCTATGAGTCATTTGTTCATAGAGCCATGTAAAGAGTAGAACTCCTGAGTTTTGTGCCGGTTCATGAAAATTCTGGAGAACTGTCTGTAGGGGTGGGACTCCTCTCACAATCCTGAGACATCATAGAAGTGGTAATTGAAAAGTAGCCTTATGAGTCAGCTCTTTTTATGGCAAAAATAGAGAAAAAAGTTGTGAGTCATCTAGAAGATTATCTGATATTTAATACTAACTGTGGGATAATCAAGCATTTTCACATCACAATTTCTGTCACCTTTAAGTCTGTTCATGTTACAATGATGTGGAAGAATAAAAGTTCAAGTTATTGTAGACTGACAGGTACTACAATACACAGAGAGAGCACAAGGACTGTTGCAATCCATCTTGGTGAAGCCCTGCACTTGCCAGCTGCTGAACTTAGATCCCACTGAACTATTCCAAAGTAGGAATTCAAGCAAAAACAGTGGCTTTCCTTTGATGTCCTGGCATGTGGTGTTTCTGGGATTAAACTGAAATGTTTCAGATCAGTCTCCATCATATTTCATTGAATTTTCTATGAAGCCATCATCACATACATTTTGAGGATCTCAGCTGTGCATGGGTATGATGAGAGGTTTACATCTATCTTCTCTCTAACCATTCTTGTGAATTGGCACAGGCTTACCGAATTCACTGATATTCAAAGTCTTACTAATGTGCATCTGCAACCTTAAAATATACTTTTGGTTCAGATTTCATGCACTCCCAGTCTAGTTTTTAAAATTGTCTAGTAAAAGGTCTAGAATGTTTATTTCTTTTGTTCTGTTTTCCAGAGAGTACAGGAGTAGATTCACCAGTGAAGAGACCCTTATGTTCTGCATGCGAGTAATGGTGGGAGTTATTATTCTGTACGATCACGTTCATCCTGTGGGAGCTTTCTCAAAGACATCAAAGATTGATGTAAGAGAAGCCTTTCTTTAATACTCTGTAGGTTTGAGAATACTAGTCTGCAGTTGTTTTTCAGCACAAGCTTATGGCTTGGTTGAAATAATTTTAATTACTTTTGAATGGCAATTTAGAATTTGTCTTCACCTGTGCTCTTTAATACATCAGTTTGGTTTTTTTCCTTTTTATTTTTTTGCAGACACAGATAATAATTTTTCTTAGTTTCCTCTGCTTTTTTGCCAACTGTATAGTTAGGCTAAAATAATTTTATATTACACCTAGCCTGGAATATGTTCTGTGGTCATAATTTTTTATAAATCATGTAATATATTGATGTAGAAATGCACGTCTTGGGCAGTAGTTCTCTTGTAAGTAAGTAGATATTCAATGTTTTCTCTGCTTTGTCTGAGATCTGAAGTAGCAGAACTGAAATGTTACTGTTGTAATGTTGATAATGACCCTTCAGTTTTATCTTTGGTATGGCCAGTCACAGAGAAATCAATCTTATTTTTCCATTTGAGAAATTGCAAGCACATATGAAAAGAGTACTCTTTTCTACATATTTTTACAAACCTAAATCTGACACACTATTTCTTTCAGCAGAAATAAGCTGTTAATGAAAAATATGCCAAGTCTTTTGATTTACAAGAGAGACATCTCTTGTAAAGAGAAGAAAATATATATTGTTGCCCTCTATGATACTGGGTCTTCCTTAGCATTTTGTTTCTGTGGATACCAGAATTTTGCCACGTCTCCTCTTTGACTCTCTACAGAGGAAAAGATTTGTCACAGAGGTGAATAGATTTGCTCAAGGTCATGAAACAGATAGAGCCTGGGACTTGAATGCAGATTTCTTGAATGCTGGTTCAGTCTCTTGCCTATGAGGCAACACAAATGAAATTCTGATAGGACCAAATGAACATTGCATGTACTTTGTTTCTCACATTTATTCTAAAGCCCTGTCATCATACAGGAAAGTTAGGTAGGTGTAAATGGGAGGCAGGAGATTTACAACAGTTTTAAAAAACAAGTACATGGTCCCAAGTCTTGATTTGCGTAATTAACTCTGTGATTCTTTTTCTAATTAAAAAAATACCCTAATGTTTCAGATTATGAGTTTGTTTTACAAACAAACAAATTTGTGAACAATTTACAAATTGGTAAACAATTCTTTTCTCTAAAATACTTCAGCCATTCAAGCCATTTCAAGAGAATTTCAGGGACAGTGGAGTACATTACCCTTTCCTTACTCTTTCAAGACTGGAGGCTGTATTTGAAGCTATTAATGACAGGCTCCTAGCTTAGTCATCTGTTTTGGCTTGAAAGACAGGTGTCTGCCAAGGATGACAGGAACCTCCCTTGGAATGGAAAATATGACCCCCTCCTTCTGAATTATTATAACTTTGAAATAAAGTGCAAGGCAAAGATATGGAAAAAGGAATAACAGTTCTTTTCTAGTATGTATGTGTATAACAAGGCATACAAACAACAACAATGGCAGCAAAAGCAAACAAAAGAAGAAACCCCAGAAACCCCAATAAACAATGTGTTCCTGCTCTCTGAGCATGGTCCCCCGCGGCTGCGGGCTCGGAGAGCGCGCAGCAATGGCGGGATGGAAAAAAGGCGTTCGCTACAAACCCCCGGACAGCCGATCCCAGCAGGATCCTCCAGAGCAGCAAGCTGGAATGGCAGGAAGGAGGAAAAGTCTTGGGGTGGTGAAGGAGTTGTATCAGAAACTCTGCAGCTGTAGCTGGAGCCATGGGGCCTCCCGACAGGCAGGGAGTGTGGGGCTACAGCAGAGAAACCAGAGCCGTGGAAGAGGAACAGCTCCGAGCAGGGCAGGGGAAGGGCAGGCGTGGGATCTTGGGGTTTGTCTCTTGAGGCACCCCAGCAGAGGGCGAAGGGTCCCTTGTTAGCTGAGGTGGGTGTTAATAAGGTCCCAGTGCAACAGCTGCTCTTAGGGTCAGAGCTCGTTCCTGGTAGAAGAAAGGCAGCAGGACATGGAACCCTCAGTGGTGATGAGTTCTCCCCACAGCGACTGCAGCCTCTGAGTGCAGGAGAGCTGGGGGCTGCACCCAACCCCTTTTTCCCAAGTCAGTCTGCCCTTCCCAGGGAAATCCCCAGGTAAAAAGAGGGAGTAGCCAGCTGCTCTCCTCCCCTGAGCTGTGGCAACTTCTTTTTTCTCTCTTGTCTCTGTTGTCTCCTAGCAACACATATGGGAGAAAAATTCCCTGAAATTAACAAAAGGAAGAATCCTAAACCCCAGCATTATCCTACTTGTTTTAGGTATTCTGATTCTAACAGAAATGAAAAACAATTGTTTGAATTTTTATCCCCTTTGTCTTGGTCTAGTCTGATCAGATCTGCTGGGGCATGTAAACCTTTACTGAGTGATGTGCACATAGACTTGAGCTTCTCTAATTTAGGAAGAATAACCATGTCACTTCAAAACACATGGTGCTAGCCTGTGAATCTCATCTGATCTGTTATTTGCAAAGCTAGTTACACTTTCCAGGTAGAAATGAGCCAGCTGAGCAGTGAGCAGTGTTTGTTGGGCTGCTCCCTGTCAGGGATGCTGAGCTACATTTTCTGACTAATTTTTGCTGGCACATAAAGGCACTCTGACTTAAATTGTTTCATCATCTGCTTCCTTAATAAGGCAGAAGTGCTCTTCAGCTGCAAAGAAATTTCTGCATGTAGATTTAGCACTCCAGTGTGACTTGGAGAATTAAAGGATTCATATCTTGACTCAGCTGTGTCTTTATCTGTCATTTTGAATAAGATGAAATTAATCTAGGCTAATTTCTGAATAGCTAGATTCAATGTCTTCATAGCAGTGGGAAGAATTAAGTACTACTGGGGAACATATATTCTGAAAAGGTTAGAAGAATTCTTTGTTTCTCTCTATTGACTAGCTAGGGAGTCTCTACAATTGGTCAAATGACTTCTACTCCTTCTGTCTCTGCTTCATGTCCCCTTTTGTAAATTTGGACAGAGTTTCAGCCTGTTTTTTACAGTCTCCACAAAGTTGTTCATTCAGTGTGGTGTTAAAATCACCACCATGGACTTCTTAAATTTTTAACCACTAGTTATGAAGCAAATAAGTTGTCACTGGTTAGGTTTACAACTAAAATTGTTGTAAACATAACCAGTGACAACTTATTATTTGTTGTAAACTGAATTGTGAAATTAACTTCCTTGTATGGAAACATAAAAATAAAAGTCAAATTTGAAACATCTCTTCTTAGAGTTGTTAACAGCAATGACACGGAACTCCCAAAATCTTTTTTTTTTCAGCTTGCATCAGATAATTTTGAATTTTGTAATTTTTACTTGGAATTGAAGAAACAGTATGCAAGTTAAAATATAGACACTTGATACATAACTGACTCTCTACAAACACTTATTAAAGTAGATATTTTCTCCAAAGTTAAGTTTTTAACTTTGAAATAATTTTTAATAAGTTGTAATGTTTTTATTGTGTCATGTAAAGCAGCATTAACACTTAGTAAGAAACAAAACCTGCCTGTATATGGTGAATTTTTTCCTTGTTTTCAGCTAGTGCAATTCATATATTATTGTTCAATAGTGGCATGCTTCTGTTCCCAGATGAAGGGATGCATAAAAGTTTTAAAGGAACAACCACCTGACTCTGTGGAAGGACTTCTGAATGCTCTCAGGTATGTGTGATTCAGCCTTAGAAAATTCCTCTTTGTTTTTCTCCCAGTCTCTTTATATTTAAGATTCTTTACTTTAGAAGATTGATTTAAGAAGATTATCCTCTCAGATTTCCTCTTCATCACTGGGGGGTTTTTAATATTGATTTCTTCCCATTTCATTTTACTTGAATAAACAATAACTGTTAATATTATAAACAGTATACCCTAGCTAAGATTTGCTATATAAAATACCCGAGAATCTGGAACATTTTAGAAATGAAGTGTCAGATTTCTATTTCTCAAACCCTAAGTGCTTCCCGTCTCCCTTTCCATCTTAGTAAGACTTTTTTCTTTTTTTTTTTAATCTTGCTAAATTATACAGCTTCAAGAAAACAGCATCCTAAATCCCAGTCCTGTTCATGGTGCTGTCTTGGGAAGGAAGACACACAGGGGTCTGACACTTCTCTGAAGCTGAGAATGTTGTTAGTTGTCAAACCCAAATTTTTCAGAGTTCTTTTGAGTTCTCTAGCTGTTGAATGCTTGGATAGAGGGAGAACTGCACTTCCACATTTGCTTGTCATGTCATTTGAATTAAATTGATGTGGAGTTAAATCTACAGGTATCAAGTGTGTTTCAAGCTTATGTTATAATCAGTCTCCCTATTAGCATAAACAGTGGAGAATGCTTGGGTTTAAATAGAAAAAAAACTCACTAAAGCTCTTTAGTCCTCTCAGAATATTTAAGAAAACTGCTTAAAGTCATAGGTTATGCCAAAATTCAGTCTAGATTCCTTAGTCATTTTAGTATTTACCATATTTCTTATGTCTTTTCATGATTTTGCTTCTTTTGAGGCTTTTAACTAGAAAAAATGAGAGATCATTTTGACCCAAGATCATGACAGTATCATAGACTGATACCAAACAGGATTTAGCCACAGTTCTCCACCTTTTAGCAGGGAATAATTTATTGCATAGGGTATTTAGAAGATAAAGAGCACCAGATTCTTACCCGTTAAATTCCAGTGATCAGTGGAGGAACATGTAAGTTCCTCCTTTGTGTAACTGAGCTGTGCTGATTTCAAAAACAGGCTGAAGAGTTCAGACTTCTCCTATCTCTGTTCATTTTATAAATGATTGTTTTACCTTGTAATTTTTAGGTTCACTACAAAACACCTGAATGATGAATCTACTTCAAAACAAATTCGAGCTATGCTGCAGTAGTATCCAGAGACAAGTAGATGTTTGTATTGATCACAGAAGATGTGTATGTTTACATAATTTAATACAGTTTGATGTTAATACTTGTGTGTATTTACATAACCATTTTCTTCACATTGCTAAAATATATGAATCTGTTCATAACCTGACTGACTTTATATAGTGCAACCTAAGTTTTTATTCTAGCCTTTATCTTTTGACTTTTAAAATACTTTTTTACTTAGATACTTCAGTTAAGACAGTTTGTCTCTGCATTTTAATCCTTAAACACCTTCTCTATCAGAGAAGTAGTAGTGAAGACAAAATGGAAGTCAGACTGAAATGTCAAAGGTACCACAGAAAAGGAACTTCAAAGAAGAAGAAAGTTAATATAAGAGAAAGCAAAATTCATTTGGTATGTTTTGAAGAACATGTGCACAGTTTTTCAGTCAGTTCTGGGATCTAGTATGAATAGGAGAATACCTGAATGTTCATCACTCATAAAATGCATTGTCTTTCCTGTAATAAGTGGAGATCCACCTAATTTTATGGACTATGTGCTGTCTAGCATCCAAAAATTTATTTCAAACAGGTAATTTTACCTTTTTAATTAAGTATAACCCACACCTTTCAACAACTGAGGAAATTAATATCCTTTTTCAGATGCTGTATAAATAAACAGAAAATATGCTTAAAGATCATTGATGGATTTTGAAAACTCTGTATAATTTTATTAGATTCAGAAAGGAAAGGGAAAATGCTGATGCCTTGACTTAAATGGAAAAGGTTTGTCAGTGTAAATATATCACAGTGAACATTAACTACCAGACAGCTCTACCAGTAATTTTTTGGCTGATCTAAACTAGTACACTTCTCCGTAGCAAACTTCCCTGGTGTCAAATCGGCTGCGTCAGACGAGGGATGGTTTAAAATGAAGAGCTGATCTGTTCTTAGGAACTCCATTAAGTTCCTGGTAGTGTTTTTCATTAGATGACTCAGAGTCAACACAGAAATATTTATCAGCTGACTGCTCTTCACTGGCTTTTGAGATGTGATTGATACTTCAAGAAGTTAAGTTCCTTGCTGAGTTGTTTGTTCTTACTTTCTGGTAAATTTTCCAGTTAATGGAATAGAAATACTTTGCCAAAAGCAGCAAAGTGCTCATGCTCTGTTATCTGTGTCTACTGGGTGGTCTGCAGTTGTTGTACATATTCTTGCAGAGGTCACGTTCAGAAATTGTGTTTGATTTTGTGTACTTTGCTTGCATGTATGTGTGGAAACTCCAGTGCTTGTGCACAGATTCAGATTTGTATTTGCTTTTCCCCATATAGATAAATCAGGGTTTGTGTGCTTTCACTGGAATTTTCATGCACATCTCTTCTAGAAACATTACCTTAAGACTTTGAAGATGCATTTGGTCTGCTGGAACTCGGCTGCACTTTTACAAACTGTGTCATTGAACTCAGTCCTTAAACAGTATTAATGTCACAAATTCTCTGGAGTAGGGATTAACTTGAGAGCTTATTTCTGAGCACAGCAACCCCCATGAGGTTTCTCAGACATGATCAGAACCCACAGGTGCCAATGTCATGCATGTCCTGATGCTGGACAGCACCACAACTCCAGCATTCATGTCACACCTCTGCAGGTGCAGCAGCCAGTTGCTATGTTGTTCTTGGGGAGAGAGTTAGAACTCACTCACGTTACATCTTTTTCTTTTTCTGAAAGCAATGACTACACTATTTTCACAGTAGTAAATCCACTGTTTACAGGCTCTATTTTTAATTGGGGGGGGGGACATTTAAAAATGTATGTTTAGGCAAAATCCTGCTTTGTTCATAGTCACTTCCAATTAGGTAAATTAGGTGGATGACAGGCCATTCTGTTGAGCTTTGGTAACTGAAGTTAATATATGCTTACCTGCAATTTTTTGTCAAACAATGAAGTCTTATCTTTAAGTAGCCCAGAGAAAAACTATTTGTCACTTGTATAATAAAAATGTAAACCTTAAAGCATTCTGTGAGTTGTCATGTGCTGTTTGCGAAGCCACAGGATTTCTTGGCCTGCTTTGATGTTTTTGTACAGAAGTTTGTTTGAAATAATAAAAAATTTGGTACAGTAAGCTTTGGGACTCCCTATATTTAGTGACAAAACAAACAGGTTAAGAAATACCTCATTTAAAGTTTTGGATCATATAGTAGGTTCACCTTTAAGTGTACTAAAAGCACTTGTTTCACTTGTATGCTACAACAGTATAATCTCACATCACTTTAAAAATCTTGTGTTTTTCTGACATATATTAGCACTTGTTTGTCATCATGCCCAAGGGGAATTGTTGATACTGTTGAGGGCATGAATCCCTTCTTTGACTTTTAGATTTTCACATTAGTCATCCTGACCTATGTGGGCCATCTCAGGTTGTGTTTATAATCAATAAGGTTACCAGAGGATTATTCATTTAATTGTAAGATAAATTCAAATGAATAGCTTTTGGAACAAGATCTATATAGACTGATGGTCAAAGTTATTGATCTCCATTTTGTCAATGCTTCTTATTTTGTCTCATTGTAGTATAAGCATACATGTTTGTGGTATGATAAATATTTAAGCCACATAATGAAAGTGCTTCAGAATGCTCATAAATGAGTGTGATTAGTTTGATTCAGAAGAGCCCTAAACATTTTGCTACTTTTGTGGTGGAAGAAAATACTGTTTTACGGTTGTATGAATTTAAAAGACTAAGATTTGTCACTTTGGACAATAGAATGTGTTTGAAACATAATTTATGACTTCTAAGCTTTCTGCTGCTACTGAGTGGCTGTCATGAAAGATAGCTTCTGAAACTGCATTTACTGGTACCTATGTGGTAGACCACATCACTCAGATAAATTGTCTTACATTTTCCATGTCTACTAAAATTTACAAACCAACAAGAAGACCTCTCTATGTTGCTTTCTCTGTTATATTTCAGCTAAATCTGAACTGGAAGTAAGACATAAATGAATGAAGTTGCTTGCATTCTTACATTTATTCTGAATTAAACAATGCCGGACATAAATTCTTCATTTGAAGTGATCTGTCCTCCCCCTCCCCCAATTTATTTCTTGAGCAGTTTTGGTGTAATCAATATATTCCTGTGACAATGCAGTGCCAGTTCAGTAGGTTCCCATTTGGGAAATGGAGCATCACGTTTTCATGTCACATCTGAACCAAAGCAGTACAGATGTCCATTTCTCAGTCTGTCAAAGTCCCTCTGAATGGCAGCACAACCATCTGGTGTATCAACAGCTCCTCCCAGTCTTGTATCAGCTGCAAAATTCCTGAGGGTCATTCTGCCCCACCCTCTGGCTCATTTATGAAGGTGTTAAATAGTATTGATCCCAGGACCAACCACAGGGGAACACCACTAGTGACTGTCAAGATGCATTTTGTGCTGCTGATGACATCTTTGAGCCTCAGGTGCAGCCAGTTTTCAGTATACCTCACTGCCAGCTTATCTCATCCAGAGTTCACCACTTTGCCTATGAGGAAGTCAGAGTGCCAGAAGCCTTGAAGTCAAGACAAACAAGACATCAGCCAGCTCACTCCACATTTATGGTGCATCCCATCAGATCCCACTGATTGTGTAGGTCTGGCTTGCTTAAGTGTTCCCACCCTGATCCCTGATCTGCCCAGAGTTAAGTCTTTCTTGTTCCAGACTTCCTGTTTTCAGAGGCCTGGGATTCCTGAAGGCAAATCCTACCATTAAAAGACTGAGGCAGAGTGGACGCCGAATTCCTTGATCTTTTCTGTATTCTTTGTCACAGATCTCACAGCCCATTTAGCAGCTGGCAGATGTTTTCTGTAGCTTTCCTGTTGCTGCTATATCTATAAAATCCCTTTGTTACTGACCTTCCATGTCCTTCACCAAATTTCACTTCAGAAGGACCTTGGCTTTCCTAAGTCCATCCATGCCATCTTTGCTTGGTTTCATGCTTGTCAGGAAAGGCCTTTCTTGAGCTTGAATGAGGTGGTCCTTG
The DNA here is from genome assembly GCF_036417665.1 of Passer domesticus. Classification (NCBI taxonomy): domain Eukaryota; kingdom Metazoa; phylum Chordata; class Aves; order Passeriformes; family Passeridae; genus Passer; species Passer domesticus. Next base: position 12,262,219 of record NC_087476.1, read on the forward strand.
ATAGTAAGGCAGCTCTCCTGGACAAATCTCTCTGGGGTTGTCTTCCATGCAATGCTTCCATCCAGATCCCTGAGCAAGCTAAATTAAAATTGCCAAGTTAAGTTTTTTTTTTTGTAAATCATCTTGTGACTGTGTAGTCAGAAATATGCTTTTAATGTTTTTGGACTGTTAGAAGTGTGTAGTTCTGTGAACATCAAAAGTCAAGAAATACAACATCTTGCATGTCCAAAAGTTTGCTTGTAGTTGCAAATAGTTGGAAGAGGTGGAGTTTTGATTATTTTTCTTTAAAATGTAGGACACTAATTACTGTTTCTTTGCCTCAGATTAATTCTCTTATCCAAAATTACAGAATCTACTACTTTGTACTGTGTAGCACACTAGGTAATGCAGTGGAAGTGAGCAGGCTGAAGCAGTGACATGAATTTGAATTGCCAGTAAGAGAGTAAAACCCAGTTTTGGTTAAAAAGCCAGTATAGCAAACTAGTATTTTAGTGTAGCAGTCTGTAGTGCTTCCTCTACAGACTAATAAATGTGAATTCCTGGCTGCTACATAATCCAGATTCAGCAAACACAGAAGTTTTTTGTATGGATTTGAGTCAAGTATAACTCAATGGACTTCAGTAGAGCTCTTTCTGATTGACCCAGGTGTAAACAATGTCCTTTGTCTTTTCTCAGTCGTGGCCTTTGACCCAGGTTGCTTATTACTGAGCAAATTGAGTCTTCTCCTTGTGAGGATCAATGGCGTAATATGATAGTCTTGCAGAGATGTCCTGTGCTTGACTGCTTTGAAAATAAAGCTAAAATGAACAATGTAGTAGGTGTTCTAGAAAATAATATACAGTTAAAATGCAGGCCAACCAAGCACTATTCCCTAGTTTAAGAGGAAGAAGCATTATTTTCCAACACATGTTAATTTGGAGGTGGAATTAATATAACTCTCTTGTCGTAGGTGTTTTGGCTGTTGACAATTAAACTTGGGTGTTAAGAACTTGACATACCTCTTGACATTTTAAAATTGCTCCCGGAACTTAAATGTTAAACTGTTTGTATGTGGTTTGAATCAAAATTGCTTTTACAGCTTGTGATCATTGTCCTCCTGTGAGCATCCACTTCATGTAAGGTGGAGATTGTTTGGTTTTTGTTTTCTTTTTGTTTGGTTTTGGTTTTGTTTGGGCAATTTTTTTTTGTATTGCATACGTGGCTGTGTTTAACTACAGCCACTTTGACTATTAAACTCAGGCCTAAATAACGTGCAGCATCAGAGCTCAAAGGTTCTTTAATAGAAACCTTCCCAAACAAGGTGCCTTACAGGGGAGTTGAATTAGGTTTCTTAGATGAACTTAATGAACAGGTAAATGTGGTTCTAGTTGCTGAGATACTGAATATATCAGTATAAGACTGAAGCAGGTATTACATCTCTAGGGAAATTTTTAGTTTGGGGAAAGAAAAGTTGTGGTCTATAGCCAAACTAATTAAAGGATTTGTGGAGACTTTCTTCGTGTATCAAATTAAATGAACATATTTGTTCTCATTAATTTTGAATTCCCCTTATTCAGGTATACATTCATAGTTATATCTGTGATACTTATATAATGAGATATTTTTTTGTAACCACTGACTTAGCCTGTTTGCAGCTGTGTTTTGAAGCTACAGAGTGAATGCCACATTTGTTTTACACAGCCTGTCAGATTGGCATTTGCTTTATTAATTTGAAGCTGAAGATTCCTTTTGTTCTGTGGTTTCAGTTTCCATTGAGACCCTCTGTTCTGATTGTATGTTGTACAATTGTAATTAATTTAAATACATAGATAAGACCAATTTTTTTTTCTTTATTCTTGTCATTTGCTATATAATTGACCAGAGTTTAAAATGCTACAAGGTTAAATAGAGTCAGCAAAAGTAAATGTATGCTACATGAAAATTACTTTAAATTGTTTTGTTGAAAAATATTACTTCTGAGACAAGATTATTTTTCAAACAAGTAACAGTATTTTTGTATTTTGTTTTATTCAAATAGAAACTGAGGGTTTACTGTTACAGATATTGCCTGAGTATGTGAGTAGTTTAAATCAAGAGGTGCAGTGTAACTGAGCTGAGAAAAGACAATTTTGTTACAGTTTGGCACAGGTACCCAAGACGCTGATCACTGTTCGTGTTGGAAAGTTGGAGATTCCTCAGTTCTTTCATACTGATTAAATTAGAAGGAAAAAAAATATTTTTCTTTGACCCCAAGTACAATTTGAAATGCCATACTTAATAAAAATTAGCCAGTCTAACAAGCAAACATTGTGGGTTTTAGCTTTGAAAGGCACAGGCTTCAATTTAATTCAGATTATTTTCACGCCAGGTACTAGTGGAAACATTACCACATGAAACAGAAGGCCCAGGAAACAGCAGAGATTTGGCCTCACCAAAGTCAGCCTGGGGTTTTGTGTGTATGTGACTTTCATTAATTGTATCACAATTGTATTGGAAACTTCTGCTGGAAGAATTCTAGGACATCTTCTATTGACTTTATGGGTCAAAAAGCATAAAAATGAAAAAAAGCTAGCGTTCTAGACATGGCAGTGTCAGGTCATTTACCTCCCTGATCTTAAGAGCAAAGTGAAACTAATTCATGGTCATAATACTGGTATCAGAGTTCCTAAAATGCCATCCTCTCACCTTCTTTTTAATGGCAGTAATTTTTTTTTAATTCTCTTTTGAAAATTAGAAAATGTATTTTTGCCTGCATTTGAAGTAGATCAGTTCTGCCACAACTTTGCTGATATTAACCTGATACGCTGTTTGAAGCACAGTTGTTTTTTTTATCCTCCCTGACAAAACCTCTTGAAAATACAGGTGGCAGGTGTTACAGACTTACTTATGTGATAGTTCAAGGCAGAGCACTTGGAACAGCCATAGGTTTTAAATGCTTTAGGTGGTAAATTATGCCACATGTGCAGTCTTCCAAAGGCTATGGAGAGAAAGACCTCTAAAGACCGTTGTTCTTTGTGTTAGGGTAGACTGATTTGTCCCCAGAAATCATAGAATGGTTTGAGCTGGAAGGGACATTAAAGTTCATCCAGTTCTGACCACTCTGCAGTGCTCAGGGACACCTCCCGCTACACCAGGTTGCTCAAGAGCCCCATCCAGCCTGGCCTTGAACATCCCTGCCAGGGATGGGGCTTCCACAGCTTCTTTGGACACTGTTCCAGTGTCTCACCACCTTCACATTAAATAATTTCTTCCTAATACCTAAACTGAACCTACTCTGTTTGAAGCCATTCCTGCCTGTCCTGTCACTTCAGGCTCTTGTAAAAACTCCGTCTATTTGGTGGCTCCTTCCCAGGTGCTGGAAGGCCATATTTGGGTCATCCCAGAGCCTTCTCTTTTCCAGGCTGAGCAATCCCAACTCTCTCAGCTTTTCCTCACAAAAGAGATACTCCATCCCTCAAATCATCTTGGTGGCCTCCTCTGGACTCACTCCAACAGGTCCTTCCTGTGCTGGGCACCCAGGGCTGGGTGCAGCCCTGCAGGTGGGGTCTCACCAGAGCAGAGCAGGGGGGCAGAATCCCCTCCCTGCCCTGCTGCCCACGCTGCTTAGAATAGAGCCCAGGACACATTTGTCTTTCTGGGCTGCAAGGGGCACATGGCTGGGTCATGTCCAGCCTCTCACCCACAGCACCCCCAAGTCCTCAGCCAGGCTGCTCTGGATCTGTTCATCCCTCAGCCTGGATTGACACCAGGGGTTGCCCTGACCCTGCACTTGGTTTTGTTGAACCTCATGAGATTCCCATGGGCCCCATTCTCTGTCTCTTCACTGTTGCCCGTGGAGATCCTGTGTTTTTACCTTGGATTAAATGGCAGCTCTTACACTCATCTTCAGGAGGGGAAACAAAGCATCTAAGTGTTCTCAGTATCTGGAAGTTTTTTGCTTTGAGCAGTATCTGTTGCTATCCTGTTCTGGGATTTCTGCAAAGCAAGAGGGAGGCAACACAAGCAGCATTATAAAATAAATGACATGGTTTTCATTCTAATTTAGTTTATCTTTGAGCATCTGATTCAAAGTCTGTTTGAGTCATTAGCTTTCAAATTGCCAAGCTGAAAATAAACCTTAAAAAGGTCAAGCAAAACTTCTTCACTTTACAAGTTGTACCTTTTTCTTCATGTGTGCTTATAAATCATCTTCTCTGTCTAGTAGCACTCAGCTACCTGACAGCATCACCAGCAATGCTAATTTCCTCAACAGGGGTCAGCAGTTCAACCTTACTGGGTTACTAGGAACTCCTTTGACTTACTCTCTCTGGTCTCTTCCATCTGTATCCACTTAGAATAAATGTCCTCTAAATACCACGTTTTAAGACATGTTACCTTACATTTGCCAAAACACAAGTTTTTTGCTCTGCCACAGTAGTGGAGAGTTACCCAGAATTTCTTTAGTAAGGTCTGGGTGCAATTCTGCACTCATTGTATGTCTTAATAACAAGAATCTTAATTGTAATTACAAGTAATTTTTAATTCTAATCACAAATAATTGTTCAAATGGAACTATTCAATAGATAATCAAAGCTTTTACATCAGCAACACTATGCAACAACTCATAAAATTGCAGAGCTTTTTTATCACATAGATTCTAGAAACAACAGCACTTACTAAAATAAAACTAAACAATAAATATAAATAATATCTGTTTAAATTATTATATTCTGGGGATTTGCTTGCATTTTAAAACAAATATATTTCCCATTTTATGCCCATTGCTGTGTTTGTTTTCTTTGAGATATAAGGAGTGTTTGCTGATAGAACAAGGTCTAAGTATGGATTCTAGAGCACACAGAGGAAATTTGCTCCTGAAACCACTCCAAAACTTTTCCTCATCCTAACAAAGAATAGTAAACATTCAGCTCAGCTGGATATTTCAGCATTGAAACAAACCACTGTTCAATAACAACTTTCAAAAAATATTAATATTTTGCATTGGAATCCAAGAAATGTACACACTACTGATGGGAAAAAAATTACAAAATAATTCAAATTTGAGCTTCAGCTTGCATTCAGTAGAAAAATTGTCTGACTTTAGACCAGCTTTAAGCTGACTTTTAATGATTACCTGTGTTTTGATCAGATCAGGTGCAGTTAAAGACACAGCTCATTCTCAAATTTATTGTGATGGTATGAGTGAGAATTTTTTTAAGTAAAGTTGATGGACTGGATTGTTTAATAAGAGTGAAATTGCTTTTATTGGTTGTATTTTTCCCTGAGTTAGACTTGATTACTATAAACTGCAACTGTTTCTAGTTTCCGATTACTGTATTCTGCCAACCCTGGGCAAAGAACTCTCTGCTGGCATAATCCCATTAATATAAGTGTTCTAGACATAAAAACCCCAGCCTTTATCACACATGTGGTGTGTTGCATGAAGCAAAGGCTTTTATGTGCTATTTATACATCATGAGATGCAAGTCAGCATAGGGAAGAACAGAATTTGGCCCTGAGTTTAATCTTATTAGGCAATTATTTTTTCTGGGTTTTGTGAGACAGATTTCTCCCTTATTACGAGTCCTACTCTGGCAACCTTTTTTCCCCTGGACTTAGATTTCATAGAACTTTTTTATTTTACTTCTACTCAGATCTGCTTTTGTGTTATAGGGAAAGAAAACTAAGAGACCAGTCCGTTATCTCACATTTCAGTTAAGTCTAACATATATTTGCTTAGGGGTAAAAAAGGTTGAGGAAAAAAGGGAAATGTCAAAAATGAATAATAAATGGCATATAAACAGAAGCAGATTTTCTGTGATATGTTAGCCCTGATAAACTTGATAATGTTTCCCAAATGTGTTGCCTTGGTTCAAATCCAAATCTACTGGTCAGGTTTTATGTGCTATTTTTAATTTTACTGCTTAAAAAACTTTACATCATCTTGTAGGAATTCCCTCCTACTGCATAGCTGTATCTAGTTATTTGTAGGCTAAAATTCATCTTAATATAGATTCATATAAAACATGTGTCACCACAGAGGCAGCAAAAAGGCAGATCTGGGTGGGTAAAACAAGCTGGATTTGCAAGGAAACTCTTTTTTCTTTTTAATGAAATATGTTTTCCTTTGAGGTCACTCTGCTGTTTGATATTGTAGACTCCAAGGTCTTTCCATTCAGTAAACTTTCCTTGCCCTTTAAACAGTGAAATCAGAACGTGAGAGGTGAATGCAAACATCCAGAGACAGGGAGACCTGGAAATATTTAAGATCCACAAAAAGCCTCTAGAACTAGGCAGTGAACTTGAGACATTGCAGAGCACTTCAGCTTTTTGGAATGCTTAAAAACAGAGACTGTTTTCTATAAGCATTGACTTGGTACTCTACTTCTACATTGATAGAAGTGGAGATATTTATAGAGAAATAAACTTTCTCAACATAAAATATTAAAAATGTGGAAGCCTTAAAATGGATGGAGAAAGGAAAGGAACTATGCTTCCAGTGGCACAATACTGAGAGGAGAAAACAGGACCCTGGTAACAGAAGAGCTTTGTATTGCTACTTGCTACTCAGTCCATTAGCTAGTGTTTATTCAGTGTTACCCCACAGCAAGTAGGAGATATCACAGAATCACAGAATATTTGGAGTTGGAAGGGCCCCACAAGGATCATCAAGCCCAGCTCTTAAGTGAATGGCCCATATGGGGATCAACCCACAATCTTGGTATTATTAGCATCCTGCACTGACCAACTGAGCTGATCTCATATGCTGCAAGTAATATCCTTCAATATGGATTCCTTGCTTCCCAGCCTCACCTAATTGCAATATCTTGAAGTAGGTTGGGGCTGATGAACTTCATTGCAAGGAATTTGATGAACTGGGTTAGCACAGAGTGTAGTTACTTCCAAAGGGGAGGTGTCATGTGCCTGCCCTTAGAAGTCAGGTAGGGGTGTGAAAACAAGCCTGCATAGATAACAGACTGCCAGACCATGTCCAAACAGTTTCCTTAACAGAAGGAAGAAGCACAGAAGAAGCAGCAGTATCAAGTTCATTTGCCCCTATGTGTCTTTTGATACTACCCCACACTGATGGACTGTAAGCAGCTAGAACAATGTGGTGTAGATAAACCTAGACAGGGTAAACAAACCCCCTTTCTGGAATGCAGACACTCTACAGGGCATAGGGTGAGGGCTGAGAGCCTCTTCAGCCATGCTCTCGCCCTGTGACCCGAGAACCCTCAAAGGTCTGTGTACAGCTGGAGCCTTGGCTCTGTCAGTTGGGGCTGGGTTGTTGTGGAGGCAGAGGCAGAACAAGGGCATGGCTGTAGCCACATCCTGCAAGTCAGCCCACTGGCCAGAGACTGCACACGTTCCATTTATTAGTAGTGATGTAGCCTTTTTGTGTGGACACTTTGGATCTTACTCCAGGTAACTGTGGTTTAAGGAAACAGAGCTGTTGGGTGGGGAAAAAAATGCTTCATCCAACAGGTTTTGTATTCCATTATACTTTTTGTGTAGTTATTCCTTTAAACAAAAAACAAAATCAGTTTATTTGTATCAAGGAAAATGTTCAATTAAGTGGTTAATTATTAGGTGGTATTAAATAAAAATGTAGCCAGCTGATGAAATACAACTACTCCCATGGAGTCTAAAATGTGAAGCACTTAGATGTCATCTCTTGTACCTGGTACCCGCCGGAACACCATAATTGATTTGAAATGTAATAGTCCTGACTGAACTTTATGACTGATAAGGCAAAATACTAACATTCTAACAATAATATTTTTTAAGCTTCAGTAGAAATTAATGGATAAGATTTCCTTGTCTCACTAGGAAAGCCACCATTTTGCCTTTATTTACCAGTTCACAGAACAGGAATAATTATGGAGGGCTGGATAATTTAATCAGTGGGTTAACAGGGCTTGCGTGAATACCCTGGAGTCAGAGATTTCATTTGTTTTTCTTCCTTATTTGACTGCCCTTTAACTATGAGTGGTTTGCGAAAGCCATGAATTATAATTAAATATAATCTGAGAAAGGTGAAGTGTAGCATAATTGAATATGGGTGAAATGTTACTCTCACTCCTATATTCCTGCTGTATAATATTTATCAGCAGATAGTCAAAATAGGTAAGACAAGAACAAATTAAAATTTAATTGTTATAATGACAGATTTAATAAACATAGATGCCAAACAACAGCAAAATTTTGTGACCCATTCTTTATCTTGCTTACATCAGTGCTTGATCTTACCTGGGGATGAAAAGACTCCTCTCTTTTCAGCATAAACTGTTGAGAACAATGTTTTGGCAGCAAACTTAAGTATTATACATTTTATGATCTCTTATTTTTTTGGTTAGGTTTTGTTTGTTGTTTTGGGGTTTTTTTCTCAGTATGGCTGTAGAGTAAAACCAGGGGCATGTGAGTACAGCTGACCCTGGCTAAATGCTGAGCCGTGGAGTTCCCCACCCTGTGGCTCCCTTTGCTGCCAGCAGCCAAGGGTCTCAGGATCTGCTCGGAGGAGCTCGCTGTGCCCCTCAAGGATGACCCTGCAGTGTGTTCCTCTGGTCTGCAGGCTGGTCTTCCTGCTGAAAGGCAGGAATCTGAGCTCTGGTACATCCTGCAAAGAGGTCAAAGAATCAGGACACAGCAGCAATAAGAATAGAAGGAGGAAAATGGGCTGGTACAGGACTATAGGAGAGGAAAGCAGAAAAAACCATAGAAAAGCCTCTGAGTGAGTTGGAAGAGGGAAAAATACAGCTTTTTACAAACCACATTCCATGGAGAATGATATGTGTGTGGCTCAGAACAAGGGTTTCCTCACTCAGATGCCTGTGTAAACATGGTTGAGGAGCCCAAGTCTCTTATTTTGAATATTGTTTATATTTTTATGTAATTCTATTGGTTTAAATCTCATCAGAAGGCAATTCTCAAAAAAAAAAAAAACCCAACAAACTTTTTCTTTCATATAAAAGTTAGGAAAATAAATGATTATTCCTCTGGTAAAAGCCTAAGAAGAGAAATCTCATCTGTTAGTTACACATAATATTGCTCCATTCATAGTGGGAAGATAACAAGGGCAGTGCAGTATGGAAATTAAATATTCCTTGTATCCTGTTGAAGAGTAGAAGGGTGCAGGTACAGCTTTTGAGTGCCTGTCTATGAAAGCAAATTCATATAAAGATAGAATGATATCTAGAGGAGGCAGCTGAGAACTCTGGTGAACTGAACCCTTCCACAAGGTTTCCACCTGAGTAAGGTCTTCTTGAAAACTCAGGAGAGATCAGTGTCAGCTTTAATTCTGGATATACAGCAGGAGAGATGTGAAGCCACCTAACCACGTCATGTAGGTTGTGATTTTTGCTTGGGAGAGCAGATTTTTTGCTTGTTTTGTCTCCTGCCTTGTTTTAAAAGGCAGAAGCTGGTGGCTGTAGGTGAAACAATTACTTGGAACACAGGGATTGCTACAGGTGTTATGTGCAGTAAGCATTGGCAGCAGGTTTATTATCGGCTCAGTGACTTGTGGGACAGCCTTCTCTCTGTTTTGCCCTGCTACTTGATCATAACCAAACTGGAAAGACAACCCAAAACCCACACATGTAGCACAGAAGTACGGGATCAAGATGGTGCAATAAGAAGTCCTCATGGGCATAAAAAACCCCAAAAAACAAAACAAAACCAAAAAAAAAAACCCCAAACCCAACTTCAAAGGGTGAATTGCAATCTTGTAAGTCACCTACAATGGACATCTGTATTTCTTAAGTACAGTACTTTACTCCTATCCTATTTAATCCTATTTCCAGTGAATTTTCCACTTGTCAAGATTTTGAACTCTGTTTCTGGTTTTCAGTGTTTATTGGGGTGCAATTGCAAGGTGCCTTTACAAAGTCTGTGGCTGAAATGACACACTCTTCTGAGCCAGGTGTATTGTCACTTCCCCATATACCACGTGCAGTGTCAACTCCAGAACGTGTCTGAGAGAAAGCAGGGGAAAACAGCACCATTTTTAGTAGCAAGATGTACCTGAGCTTTTTTGTTTCTTTCTCAGTGATTTCTACATTGCTATTACCTACAAATGTATTGGAAGTATCCTCTAGTCCATTTGCCATGACTTTTTTTCCTTGGGAAAAGAAATTGACACCCACAAATCTTTTGATACACACCTTCCTTCTGGAAGTGAACTACTGATTACTGATTATTTTTCCTTTAAGAGATTCATTTAAGTGAATTATTTTGGATTAATATGGATTTTTTGTTTATTTTGCTGGGTTTTTAAAAATTTTTATAGACAGATATGTCTGCAACAATGTTCATGCTAAGTTGGTAATTTCCAAGGACAAGTATTGTTTTGCACTGTTAGGGCATCCTTGGACAGGCACTTTATATGTGCAGAGATGTTAAATCAAAAAACTGTCCCTGCCAATGGTGAGGCATACATTACTTCATCAGTCTTCAAGGATGCTGTGTGTAATTTTTAGGAACTTTTTCTCCATATCAAAACATCTCCTAATTTGGCACAAATCAGAATAGCTCTATTTAATGAGTATCTCTAATTAATTGAAGTACAGGATGTGAACTTACCTAGCACTGCATTCTGAGGCAAAATATAGACAATTTATCCTTGAACCCTGTAGAACTATGTTGTCTGTAGAAATACAGGCTCCTATTTTTGGTCTTCAGTTATATAACTATATAAAAAAGGGCAAAAATAGAAGACAGGGAAGATTTCAGTGTGAACTGAGGATAAAGTGTAATTTTTACCCAATAGTCCATAGCACCTACAGGACTACCAACACTAGAAGTGATGATGGCTGGGACCCCTGGATATCAGCACCTTCATCAGTGCCAGGAAAGCTACACACAAAGAACCTACAGAATAGGTTTTAACTTTACTAGTTTTGTGCAAAGCATGGAGGATTTTGGATGCATTGGTCTCTGAGGTCAGGTGGTAGGTGCTGCAGACTTAAAGTGTGCTCATGCACTCTGCATTCTGCTTCTTGGAGATGGTGAAATAAGGGATGGGTGCACCATGCTGACTTCCCAAACAGAAATACAATTTCATCATCACATCCTCTTTCACCAGTCTCTGCTGGAGTGGACAACAAATTCAGAAATTTCAAATTCCCATGAAAAAAAGCTGCAGTGCCACTCTTTTGAAGAGAGAGATTTGTCTGACTGTGAGGAAACTTTTTATTCAACTCTCAAAAAAAGAAAAATCAGGAGATGGGTAGGAGATATGTGCAGTTTCACTACAAGAAAACAAGAGTTTTACCTGAGAAGACCCTGATTTTGGAGGAGCTTACATGTATGGGTATGAGCCAAGCTGTGATCTTTGGCATGGTTTATTCATAAGCATAGACATAGCCTGAGGTCATCAGACATATATTTCCCACTTCTTTAATGTCCAATCTGCAGGTCAAGTTGAAGAAATCTGAGTTGCATTTACCCCCTCTTATCCATCAAATGAAATGTGTGTGATGGGGGTAGGACTGATGTGGCTTATTTTGCATAGGCAAAATAATATGCAGTTGCATATTATTTTGCATGGCTGGGTCTGAGATGAGGGAGAGTGACATGGCAGAGTTTACATCCATATACAGCAGGCCCATAGTAATAGTTAAGCAACATATTTGGGTGTATCTGCCTTCATTTTTTAATTTGTATCAGGGGAATGGAATCTTTGAAGCAGGTCTCTGACCCATGTGGTGGAACTGTCTTGGAGCACACAAAAAAACCTACTTTGCCCTGATAACAAACCAGGTGATGTGCTCCAAAAGTTTGCTTCACAGCTCTGGCTTCTCATGAGTATTCATTTCATGTCACCAGAATAGATCTGGTCTTATGTAAAACCTCCAAAATGTGCATACAGGGGACATCATGTCAGCACTGAATTTTGCTCTACAGATTCACTCCTTTTCAGCCACAAAAGAAAATTGGGTCAAATGCATTATTATTTAACACTGGTCGGAGCTTTAGTATACACTTATTACAATGCTTTTTACCACAATCAACTGGACATGGTGGTAAAATGCTCAGCCACTTGTCTGATCTCCCAGCCATCACAGGAAGATGTAACAGAGAATTATACCAAAAACTAGCAAAGTCTAGTTCCCTACAATCAGGTGAAATCCTGCCTGTGAATGTCAGTGAGTAAAGCACGCTACTATTACAGCAGCTTACTTCCAAATTAATTTCATAAAAATGAACTTCCCTTTAAAATTCTGCTGTTGCAGTGTTGAGTAATAAAACAAAGTCTCACCATTCTGTTAGACTTTAGAATTCCTAGGAAACCAGTCTGAATTTTTGCCCATGTCTGCAAGTGTGCTTCACTGGAGGCAAATTGACCCAGCTGACTGAGCTGGGATCCTGTTTAGGGTGATCATCCCAAGGGGCCAAAACACAAATTCTCTCTCCACTTTTTCCCATGTTCATCTTCTTGTTTCTAGCAGTTGCATGTAATAATTTCCAAGTGTGGAAGCCTGATAGGGGAAAATAATGGAGAACCTTTTGCTGTCAGCAGCAACCTGAACTAATTCTGCTTTATTAGCATTGTGCAGGATAAATTTCTTGCCAAGTGTAAAGGCTTCCTTGGGAATATTTCTAACAAAATCTTCTAGAAGTTGGTTTTCTCATGAGGTACAAATGTTTTCCAAATTCTGTACTGTATATTTTCTGTCAGAAATATTTAACAGCTGATTGTAATCTCATTAGGCAATCTCTGTAATCCAAAACTAATATATGTGTATAGAAAATTACTCCTAGCAAAGTTTTTCATCAGTAAGAACAGTAAGTAACAAGTTGGAATTTTAACACATGAACAGGGACTGTACACAGAAGGATCAGGTACTGTAATTTAAGGGAGCATATTATGGCCATTAAAAATAAATAACTTTATTATGCAGGTAGCCAAACATTAATGGCATGATGTTATACCATATGGTAGTTTTCATCAGAAAATGGAATAAATGTTTCACAATTCCACGATGCACATAGTTTCATTAGAACCATGAGGAACACATGAATGACAAAGCAAACGGGTTTTTAATTGTAATGTAATATTTTGACTACTGCTTCTCTGAGTCATAGTGACGAGAGGTATTCCCAGGGTTTCTGTTCAGCTCTATTCACTCCAAGTCAAATCCTTTGGACTGGATCCAGCAACTTTACACCAGTACAAGTTCTGCCTGCTGGAAATGTCAAGATCACCTGTGATTTCAAAGAAAATCTTATGTGCTTGCACACAGTTGTGCTCCAGCACCCCAACAGCCTCATTAAAGCTGATCTCAGGAATGCAGAATTCCAGCACCAGAAAGTGAGCAAGTTAAAGGGGGATGCAGGAGGAACCTGTAAGGCAGCAGTTAAGGAACTTCACCAGTGTCCCAAAACTATGTCTTTTAGCTAATCACATTAAAATACAAATTGTTTAAGCCACTTATTAATTAATTAGAACCACTCTCACTTTCTGCAAAGTATCACAGAAAATTATTCATAGATATCACCGGTTCATGCCTTGAACTGAGCACAGCAGAGTGTTTGCATCAACCAAATTCATTGAACAGCATGGAAATGCCAGCAATGGTTTGAGAACAACCAGACTAAAATAATCTATTGCAGGTCATAGAAATAAAGGAATTAGGGGGTTTATTTTTTTTAATGTAAATCCATACAGCTTGCAACTGATTAACTGATTTATTCACCAAGAAGGGTAGCATTTGGTATACAATACCAATCAGAACTTCAATTTTTTGAAAGTCTCTCTAATACTGTATTTAATTCAATTTTTTAAATTTAAATTAAAGTATCACTGCCTAAAATGACTTTACTGCACTGCTTTTAAATGGCCTGTTTATATGCTGACAATATCTAAATAAAATCTGACCATCTGCCATACGAAGTGCTTAATGAAATTAGCAAGAGCAGGTCTGTGTGATTTGTGAGGTGAGGAAATTGCCAGACTTAGGAGGTAAAAGTTGTTACCAGGTTTCCCTTTCACCTTTGGAAGCCATATCAGTTCACCTCAACTTTCACTCTTGTTGCTTTTTCAGTCCATGTAGCTGTTGCTCACTGGAGCTTTCTCGTTCAGTGTCTCAGTGTTATTACACTAGATATCATTCTATCTTTGTATGAATTTGCCTGCATGCCTCGTTGCTCACCTGGAGTTTGATGTGTGAGCTGTGTAACACTGCAGACTGAGAGGCCTCTGCCAGTCAGTTTTGCTGTGTTTCACTGAAGTATTTTTGGGTATTGGCTGTTACTTGGGCAATACTGGGTACATTGGGCAAGATCTATCAGGAGCAAGTTGAGACCATTTCTTGTTGTTTCCCCAAGATTTAATTTTATGTCTCTGAATCATCACCTACAGGTGCAACTACTCCACCCTATGTGCACATCGAAGATGAGCACTTCGTCCTCTCCCTAAAGCACAGTCCCCCTCCTGCCAAATCAGCTGTGCTCAATAACTCTGTTTGCAGAGAAAGCACACCCTTATGCTGGTGCATTAAAAAGGCTATGGATGTGGTATTTCTAGACTTGTTTTAATGACAACAGCAAGAAATATTCTCGATTTTGTATGCATAACTCTCCATTAAATTCAACTATTTTAAAGATCACTTCTTTTCCATTCTGCCCTTATCCACTTCCAAGGCTAATTAATTACATTATCTCTTTTATAATATTTGTACTTAATCATTCATGACCCTTCTTGTCTCATTATCTGAAATCTAATAGAAATTGTGTGAAAAAAAAACAGGTTAAACTGCAGGGTAGCTCCTGCTTTCTAATCAGAGATCTTTTTTAGCTTAAAAGTGGCACTACTGCTGTGCTAACAGAATTTTTAAAGCTTTGGGGTTTTTTTTCTTAGTAAGTATGAGTTTGAAGTACATATCCAAGAGAACTTTAGATACTTCAGAGCATCAATAGGGCTATAAAGATGATCAGGGGAGGGGAACATCTCTCTTAGAAGGAACAGCTGAGGGAGCTGGTCCTGTTCAGCCTGGAGAACACTGAGAGGAGACCTCATCGATGTCTGTGATTATCTGAGGGGAGGATGTCAAGAGGGTGGACCAGGCTTTCCTGGGTGGTGCTGAGTAATAAGAGACAATGGGCAGAAACTGATGTACAGAAAGTTTCACCTGAACATGAGGAAAAATTCTTTAGGGTGCAGGTGACCATACACTGGAACAGATTGTCCAGAGAGGCTGTGGATCTCCCTCACTGGAGATATTCAAAGTTACCTGAGCACAACTCTGAATGATGTGCTCCAGGGAACCCTGCTTGAGCAGTGAGGAGGGAGGACATGACCTCCAATGGTCCCTTTCAGCCTTAACTATTCTGTGATTCTGTGATCTTAGACAGTTTTGAGGGAAGAGATTGAATCACAGAGTTAAATGTTTCTGTCACTGGAGAGCTAAACAAGCTGCTGTAGAGGTGTGGATATGAACTGGACCAGAAAGTCTTGACCTGCCAAGGAGGTTAGTTTGTGTCTTTTTAGAACCATATATATTCACAGGCTAAAATCTTCTTGAGCTGGGACTTGTGAAAGACTGGATTCTACTGTCCAGTGAAGGATGGAGCAGAAGGAATCCATCTCTTGTTCTCCAGTTCCTCTCCAAGTGTCTCACTTCATGAGCCTTGAGCAGTACAGTCCATAACATTTGTGCAGAAATCACATCTGATGGCAATTACAACCACACAGCACAAGAGTACATGATGGATGAGAAGGCCCTCCAGGGCCATCGGGGACTAAAATTGTGAGGGGGTGATGGCAGCCAACACCCAGGAACACGGACCAACGAAATGTCCACAGGCTTGGGTGCTCTCAGCAGACACACAGAACACTGCGACACCCAGAGAGCAGTGTCACACTCTCCAGTTGTGTCAGCCCCCAGCAGTGTCACACACCCCAGCACTGTCACAGCCAGCAGTGTCACACACCCCAGCAGTGTCACCCTCCGGCCCCCGGAGGCCCGCGCTGTCGAGGCGCGGGGATCGGGCGCTCCGTGCAGGCCACAGTCCCGCTGTGCCGGGGCAGCCGTGTGGGGCGCTGCTCATCCGTCACCGGCCGGGGCCTGCCCGCAGCCCGGCATGGAAGGGCCCCGCTTTGTCTGTCGTCCCTCCCGCCCCGCAGCGCTGGTGCGAGTCCCGGAGAGCCGGGCTGCCCGGTGAGAGATGGGTTTGGGGCAGATGTTCTGTTGCGTTTCTTTCCCTGCCATTCCCTCCTGTGCGGCTTTGGGGCTTTGCCAGACGCGCCGAGCGTTTCCCCATCATGGCCAGGGCTCCGGGTCTGGTTTGGCTGTGCCTGCAGTCCGCTGCCCCGGCAGTGGGATCTCTGACAATATGGACTCTGCAAAGCCGCACACAATCCCCTGCAAGCTCTTTGTTATCCGTTAAGCACAGAATGAATTTTTAAATTATATATTAGACATGTGCTAGTGGAGTGTAAGGTGTGGTGTCTCAACACTACAGGGACGAGAGTCTGCATCTACCATTCTGCAAGGAGCACCCTGTCCCAGTAGCACTCTGAAGATGGACAACCTGTTCTGGAAGCACCAAGGGTGGCGATGAGTGACGTCCCTCAGGGTCTGTGTTCAGACCACTGCTGTTTAATATCTTCATTGGTAACTTTGGGATCAAGTGGGGTCTGGGAGAAGAGCTCATTGAGAGCAGCCCAGCCGAGAAGGACTCGGGGGTGCTGTGGGTGAGAGGCTGGACATGACCCAGCCTTGTGCCCTTGCAGCCCAGAAAGACAAATGTGTCCTGGGCTGCATCCAAAGCAGCGTGGGCAGCAGGGGAGGGAGGGGATTCTGTCCCTCTGCCCTGGTGAGACCCCACCTGCAGTGCTGCACCCAGCTCTGGGTCCCCAGCACAGGAAGGACATGGACCTGTTGGAGCATTTTCAGAGGAGGCCACCAAGATGATCAGAAGGATGGAACACTGCTGTATGAGGACAGGCTGAGAGCATTGGATTGTTCAGTCTGGAGAGAAGGTTTTGGGGAGACCTTAATACAGCCTTTCAACACATAAAGGGAGCTGATAAGAAAGATGGGGACAAGACTTTTCAGTAGGATCTGTAGCAAAAGAACAAGGGGTAATAATTTTAAATTTTAAAATAGAGTGTGGACTCAGGCTAGAAGGATGAGGATGGTGGAACAATGAAACAGATTACCCAGAGAGGTTCTTCATGCCTCATCCCTGGAAGCATTTCAGGTCCTGTTGGACAGGGCTCTGAGCTGCCTGATCTAGTGGAAGATGCCCATTTGCAGGGGTTTGGACTAGATTACCTTTAAACATGCCTCCCAACCCAAATTATTCAATGGTGCTAAGAGCTCAGTACTGTGGATACAGTCAGCTCATGCTGGTTGACCTGGGAGCCCAAGGACAGGACTTTGTCTCTTTTGTGCTCCCAGGATTCAAGTCTCCAAGGAGCTCACAGGAAGAGGCAAAAGTGAGGCTGCAAAAGGTGCACTGATATAACAATGTGCAAAAAGCAAAGGCTATTTGCAAAATTAATGCATTCTTATAAGGTCCTGAACTGTCTTGTATGGAAAAGCATAAATTTCTGGGAGAGGGCTAAGAGTTCTGGAAATAAAATACAGTCATGGTTTCAAGCAATGTTACACCTGTGTATCACCAGTATGGTATGGTAACCAAACTGGAATTTAAATGCTATGAAAAGCAAGAGATGTCTCTTTCACGTTAACATTAGCCTCTTACTATTATTTTGTCACTAGTCAAAATGGGGGCATTCTGTCTCACTTTAAGTCATTTTACAGTAATGGGCAAAGGAGTTCTTCATTAGTGATTCTTTGGACTATTTTGGGGTTTTTTTGTCTGGAACTCTGCAACCTTTGACATTCCTCTTTCTGGAATTGTTCCAGGGACTTTGGTTTGTGCAATATTCCCTTAATGACATGCTTTTTTGAAATCCCACTGTAGAGTTTTCATTTAGAAGCTGTTGAAAAAATCAGATTTTAGGGGGAAACAATCAATAAGGTTGACAGAATCCAAGTAATGCATATATAATAAGGGAATATGATGCATTTTCAATCAGTTTTTTCCAGAACTGGGGAAGAATGGACTTGCAAACAGATTTCTACACTGCAGGTTTTCTCAGTGCAACTAATCGAACCAAAGATAATTTTTGTCATTACACAGGGTGTCTGGATGCACAGGTGTCACAAACACATGCGCTGTACTCTTGTGTTTGCATGCTGCTAGCTTGAATTTAGCTCAAGGTGAGATTTTGCTTCTCTTGGCCTGTAAGAATACTCAATTCCTTAGAACAGTGAGGATGAATTGTAGCTGCAAAATACCAAAATAAGAACAAATATGAACAGCTCCAAGTCTCTTTAAAGTGCCACCCATGAAACATATTTCAGGGAAGGAATTTTGAAAGCAAGGATCCAGTATTTCTTACACCTGGTGGCCCATGGAGACTTCTCCTCTCCAAGCATTTGTGTTCATAAAGTTTTGATGATCACTGTATCATAGCATATTTTTCCTCCTTAACAGTACCATTTTAAGAGTGTTCAGTAGCTTCTGCCCCCTGAGATCACACAAAATGCCAGTTACCTAGTAGTATTCCCACTGCCTGCTCCCACCTGGCTAGTGTTATCCAAAATCAAAATATTTGTTGTGGATAGACTCCATGTGCTATTTTCTGCAGTAGCAAAAAAAAAAAAAAAAAAAAAAAAAAAAAAAAAAAAAAAAAAAAAAAAAAGCACCCCAACAAATCCAAGTCATCCCCCCAAACCCAGAAAAGCCACTTTTCAAGACTTCTTTATGTGCATAAACTTGATATTGTTTAAAAACTTTGTTGTGCTACATCTTGAATAGGAGAAGAACAGACTGAAACATTTTGCTGAGATTAGGCTGCAGAGGTCAGCAAACAATCTCTTCATTCTCTTGGAAAGAGCATGGTGGCCTTGCAAAGATGTTCTGGTGAGAAACAAGGTCTTTTGGTGTGATAGACAAGGTCCTTGGGTGGAGGCGGAGATTAGAAACCGAGCTACTGAAAGTAGTGCTCAGCATTTACTGAGGCTGTTCTCTTTGACAGCTGAAGGATGTCTTTTTTAACTCGGGAGATATTTGCTAGTGCTTTTTCTATGAAACTGACAATCGATGTTGCATTTCAGAAGTGCATGAGCAACTTTGATGAACCTGACTTCTGATTTCCATGTATCCCCTGTGACCAGAGTTTCATGGCTTAGTGCCTGCCAGCTGAGTGTCAGTAGCTCACATTTTGTGTGTGCATCTACTTTGTAGCAAATGTGGGTAAAAGGAGCCTCACCAGCCCTCGGTGGAAAAGGTAATTCTTGTGTGTTGTCCTTGGTGGCAGCAATGGGCTGCGATTAAGCACACAGGAGCTGCTGAGGTTCAGCTGATGCAAGGTAACTCATTAATATTCAATAACTTGATCGTGTGTCAGAGCCCTCTATTTTCTTTAGCTCCTTTAAAAATTCTTAGGCAGAGATTATACCTTGGGAAGGACCTTCCACATTAGACAGGTATGATTTTCCCAGGAGTTTAAGCCTGCAGCAGCTGGAGGGTGTTCTGCTATTGAGATTTTGCTGTGAATCACATCTAAGTAAGAAAAAAATTCAAATCCTACCCTGGACTGTGGTTGCTGCGTTAAATCTGTAAAAATCACTCCTGCTGAGCTGTATGGATCCACACAGGCCTGTGCAGAATGTAAATCACATAATCCTGAAAAAACTGCCAGGGCTGCAGAGGAGGGAAACTGCATCATGCACAGAATATGTAAGAGTGTGTGGAAAGGCAGACTCTTCCCCCCACAGGTGATTTGTGAGAGTTAACATTTGGGTTGTGAGATATTTAACCAATGCTTTCTCCTCCCTCAGATTGATTGGTAAGGGCTAGAGGGGAAAACACAAACAGACCCTTGAAGTGTAAAAAAACCCTGAGCTGGGGGTAAGGTGGGGGGCCAGTCAAAAATAAGTTTTACAAAGCAGATTTTTTAAAACAGGCAATTAAACTCAGGATATTATACACCTTCTGTCAGCTAAAGTGGATTTTTATGGATATCAGCTCATGGCACTTGACTGAAAGTATGCCAGGAATGCTGGCTAGGTCGGCTGGGTGATGAACTGACATATCCTAAAGGAGTGAGATAGGATGCAAGAGCAGTACCACTGTTAAAACATGTGTTAGGGTATGTCAGGACAGAAAATTATCAACACCTCCTACTTTTAATAGTCCTCAGTCTGCACAGCAGCAGTTAGTGGACCATGAGATGTTTTATTGATGACACCATGCACTGTGAGACAAACTCCATAGATAAAGATTTTCAGATTTGCTTTATGGTCTTTCCAATAAGGAGTAATCTATTTTTCAATAAGATAAGAATTATTGGCAATCCTTTATATTATAACAGATGTCTGAAATATACCTTAGCTAATTTAGCATTAATAGGAAGATAATTACAAAGCCAATACATACCTATTGATTGCTGCAATTGTGTTTACTGACCTTCATCATCTATCTACTCTTACATGTACACACAAGTCTGCCAGATCTTTAATTTTTTATTCTTAGAGGAGGACCAATATTAAGGATATTGTTAAGGTTATTAGGTATTAAGGCTAGAGAAATTTCTGTGTACAGGAAACCAATTTCATTTGTTTATAAGTTTTCCTATTTTCTTGGCCATTTTTTTTTAATCCAAGAGTCTGTCTTGTATGGGATTCAATGCATATGCACAGAAGTTTTTATTGAAAATTCTTCAGCTGTTTCTGAAAACTAATACATGAGTTTTAAGAAAAGTATATGCTTTTATAGCTGTTACAGAAAGCTGATTTACTTTAATCAAATTACCCACATGCCATGAGATTTTAAATATGGAAAAGGGGGAGACTGTGCATTTTACAACATCTTGGTCTTCAGTTTCCCACAGCAGCAGCACATCACCACATTTTTCCTGTAAAGTAATTCCTTTTCTTGTTTCATTGTCTGTACTTTTACAGACCCACATGTTCTCAGGCCAAGGCTTTTTTTGTGCATGAGTGGGAGCTTGGGCAGAGACCTCCCAAAGGCTCAGCCCAGGAAGCTGGTTCTGGTTTGACCTCTGTTTCTCTGCCCAGCCTCAGCTCCTTACATCCTGCTCACAATTTCCTCCTAGTCTCCTGCCACAAGCTGTTTTCTTCTCCTTCTCCTTCTCCTTCTCCTTCTCCTTCTCCTTCTCCTTCTCCTTCTCCTTCTCCTTCTCCTTCTTCTTCTTCCTATTATTATTATTATGTTGTTGTTGTTGATTTGTTGTTGTTGTTGTTTTGTTGCTTGGGTTTTTTTTTCACAGAAACATAGTGTCAAGTTCACACCCTCATTTCATATTCCTAAAGCTTTGCTCTTTGTGAACTTTATTGTGGATTTCTTTTCCCTACATTTTTTACCTCCATTTTCCTGAGGCACATTTCACCCTGTCTGGATGCTTCTAAATTCCTGCAGTGCCATGCTAAAACTGCAGCCTTTTCCCTACAGGGGACTAAAAATATTTGAAGGAGTGGTGAAGCTCCTTGAAATTTCACCTGCACACCTGCACTAGGGTGAGGCTTCATTTTCTTCCTCAGGGCTCACTCACACCTCATGACCTCATTCAAAATCCTCACTCAGGTAAAGCTCCCCTGGAAACCAATGCTATAGAGAGTAATTAAGAACTTCTGGATTAGAACCAGACATCTTGTTGGAAGCTAATTAGGGATGATTCAAAGTCGATTGTCTACAGAAAATAAAATAAGCATTCTTGATTTTTTTCTACTCTTCTGGGAAAGCTGAGAGTGGCTGCAGAAAAAAATGTTGGTGTTGGTGTTGTTCTTCATGTGTGGCTGTACATAGGTGGCTTCTCCTTGTGACTCTTCAACACTTCTGAAAACTTCATGCTAAAAGAAAGAAACAAATCATAATAAAATTTTTAAAAGGTGCTAACATTCACAGCATTCTTTCAATGACTGTGTCTGGGCTGTGTACAGTAGGATATAGTTCCTGTAAACACAGAAATTCCTGTAGAGTTGAGATTATTATTTTAGAAAAAGTGTTCTCTGGTAACAACAAAAGAAAATAGTTGGTACTTAGGATGATGTTGTAGAAGCCTGGGTGCTGATGCCAGGCAAGCTGGCTAGAGTATTTACACTACAGTCTGAGATATGTAATTTGTGTGAGAAATTTTCAATAAACAACATCAAAACACTAAAAACTGTCATTTATGACTTTATTTTTTCTCTCATTGACCTGTAGAATTTCATTCATGCTGACATTAATGGACAGCAGATTTCAAAAAATAAGTACAGAATAGTAGGGGGTATTGTGCAATATATTTCAGATGTGGTAATCTTTCTCTGACTCCATTTCTTTCCTTGACCAAGTGGGGGTGTTCTTGGCATAATATTTCTCAAGAGTATAATCTACTAATATATGTCAATTCTCTGTTGCCACCTGAGAAGAGTTGGTTACAGTCTGTGTTCCAGCTCTGACAGCAACCAGATCACCGCTTTGACTGGATCTAAGAAATGGTCTTGTTCTGAGAGTCCTTTTATAACAAAATCCGCAGCCATAGTTCTGGAGCAATGCATTATAATTAACATAATCACTGGAAACCATGTGAAATAATTGACCTGACAAAAATGTTCTGTTTAATGTTTAAATCTCTAGCTGAGGGAAGGTTTTTTTAATTTGTTTTGTTGGTTTTAAATAATGGAACAAAATAAGAATTCTGCAAATAGTTTCCTGTGGTCTATAAAAAGTTAGCCTTTTTTCTGACTGTTTATCCTATCTCTGTGAGTGACTAAATAGCTCTGGAATTATATTAATCTTGACTTAAGGTTTACATGGGTTTATGTAGACTTTTATACTTTTGTACCATTACACCTAAAAAGAGGAAGGAGTCATACTTTGCAAGGACCTTGTTAGGGTGAAAAATGGTACAAGATTTCAAGTCACAAAGAAAGACTGTGACCAAGTCAGGAAATTAAGTCAGGGTAGTGCCAAATATAACACCATCTTTTCTATTTTCTTGTCACTCTTTAATGACTGCTAAAAATAAGAGTTAAGTAAGTAGCTCAAAAAACTGATCCACTTGTCCCACTGCCAAAACTGAGCATGAAGAAAATTAATTTTAATTTTGCAGACCTTTACATTAGAGCTGTGGATTTTGTCTTAAAGGGGATTTCTGCTTCCCAAAAATGAAAGGGCTGTCACCTGAAGTATCTGCTCCACATTCACATAAGTGGGATAACCAGCAATCAATAGTCATGACCGTCATCATCATCATGTAAGGTGAGAACTCCTCAGCTTACAGACACAGTGAAAAGGTGATGTGAAAGTAATGAAGAGGCTAACAATATGGATGGAAGGAATTAATATTTTCTTTTACAAACAGGAGCTGTAGCTGAAGCTGCTTTTCCAAACAAAGCATAAAGTCAGATTTCATGCTTCCTTTGTCCCACACAGTGCTCTATCCACGAGCCTGGACTGACTCAAGCCGAAAGGTGTGTGTCTTCAAGAGCACATCTGTACTGTCAGCACAGATGCACTGTCATCTCACCTTGACACAAGCATGTTTCAGTTTTGTTATTGAAATCACAAGTCAGCATTACCCACTAGATAATATCCCAGGCCCATGTGATGGTCCCTGCAGTAAGCAGTGTGAGATTACACTCCACTTGTGCATATACAGGAATCTGTGCATGTGGGTCTGCCATACTGCTCATCTACATCCCAGAAGCTCTGAGTCACTTAACTAGTTTCCACCCAGAATAGCACTAGTTAGCAGGAATTAAGTATGCAGTTTTGTAGGAACAGGAGGCTGAGCAGGAAAAAGAGGTGTCATTAGTGGTCTAATCAAGTCAGACCTTCCCTGATCATGAGGTTGCAGTGTGCTCTCCACCCACTGCAGAATTCACACAGAAGACAACTATTATGACTACCCCAACCACAGGAAGAGTTTTAATTGGTACTCACACCAAAGAATCCAACCACAAGGCACAAATCCATTAAAAAACCCCAAGCTTCATTAGATCTGTTGCAGATGGAGCTGCTTGTCTCTCCAGGAACCACCCTTTACTTTATTTGTGGCAATTTCATCAGACTTTTCATGTTCCATTTCATTTGAGCTAATCTCTCTCCATCACAGCTGGCCTGCTGAGCTCTGAGGAACAGATGTATGTGGTCCCTGACTGCTGCTTGGCAAACCTGGCTTGTGCCATTTCAGTGCTCAATGATTCTGCCACATCTGCTCCCTTTCTGATCTCTGAGCACTTTGAGCTATATCACAGGGCAGCTGTGGATCAATAAAGGTTTAACAGAGAGTCCTCTTACATTTACAGAGGAAAAAAATGTCTGCAACTCTGTTATTTGTCTTTTTCTTTTTCCAAAAAGACCACCTCCAGTATCCCAGTATTTGCCAGTGGAGACAGTGAGTTGGTTTTGGAGCATATGTATTTCATCCCTAAACTAAATCCAGTTGTCTGAGCAAGCTTGGTACGACCTCCTTTTATCAATAAAGTGTTTTTTCCTGTCTCTATAAACTGCAGATTTTCCTCTCTGTGTGAATTTCTTAAAGGATTGCTGTCTACAGAGAAAGGCAGGCATCTCTGCAGGCAGAAATTCAGGCCAGCTGTTTTTAGGACATATTGTAGGCACTCCTTCACAGTGCCTGTGTATATTACTAATGTGCAGGAGGGGCATTTCTTGATGAGAAGCTTTGCTTGGGTATCCAGCTTGAACAGGGTTGAAAATGTTACAAAATATTACTAAAAATATATGGACTATAACCTGTCACATACATAACATAAAGCAGAACATAATTTCCAAACCTCCTTTCTCAACTGGAAATTAAGATTTTTTTTGGTGTCAGCCCAATCCCCATTTGAAATAAACTGGCATCAGCAGCCATCAAAATCAATAAGATCATGTAAGACAACAGCAGCTAAGGATGTGGACTTAACAGTATTTTATTTTCACTGGGTAGAAAAACCTGGGGAGGCAGCTGTGGCCTTGAGAAGAGCCAAGCAAAGCCATACTTTCTGTATGCTCATCTCTGTCAGTAGGGAAGAAATGCTGACACAAAAGAAGGCGTCAACTCAAATGGACAAGAGGCCAGTGTAGTCCATCTATTTCCACCCCAGAGTGGACAAGTTATAATTCCCCATGATGACACAGGACTCATAGAAGTGTTAGCATGAGGGGCTACCTCATGTTTGATTTGTAGTGCTCTTCACCTATGGAAGGAGGAAAACCCTTAAGCTGTCATCCTTAGGTTCAAATCAGGTGAGCTGCTTTAACTACCAGATTCTCAAAGTCTTCTAAATGCTCAGGCCCTTTATACAGGTTACAAGGAAAAGCAATTAATGCTTTTTCAAAATTATATCTTACACTTATGGGATCTAATCAATACTTTACATCTTTAATTATAATAAATCCTATTTTATATTAACATATAAGGCTTTTTGATTCAGATTACTTTCCTTATAATTATAAAAATATGAATATCTTTATCTATTTTTAATGTAAAATTTTACAGTATATTGGAAATACATGGCAGCACCACTGCAGATTTTGAGACAGGCTAGAGGAGAACAGCTGTAACTTACTGAGGTAGCTGAGAAAAAACTGAGAAAACTGCCTATCCCCAAACAAGTTTGGCTGCAGATTAATATCTTTTTGCCTTGGAAAATAAGCTCTGCAATATGCAAAAGCTCCATCACATTTTTGTCTCACTCAGGGGCAACAGCATAGAGGGCTTTAACAGAATTTAGGGAAAACATCATCAGAATTTTCTGAAATATTTAATCTCTAGGTACAGTTCCACAAGTCCTTGATTTATGTTAGATCTGACAGGTTTGGTGACTACAGTCCATTATGTGTGATGCATGATACTCTTTCATAAAATCAGCTAAATGGAAAGATGGGACCACAGTACTCCTACTACCTTTAAATTTTTTGAAACCATAGAATACCAGAATTTCTTATTTTAACATTTTCTTATGGCTATCAGGAAAGAAATGGCCACTAGTGACAGATGTGCATATTCCTGGCAAGATGCCAGGCGTTCCTGTTTGCTTACATTGCAGCACTGGCACCAAGCCAGGGAATCAGCAGTTTTGGTTTCCATGAGGAAAAAGTTCTTCCCAGTGAGTTTCTATGTGATGGGGTTTTGATGTGATCCAGGATGTTTCTTAGGTCTGTAAGTATTTTCTGTCAGGTGAAAGGAAGGGTTATGAGGAGGAAGGCCCTAAATCCTGGCAGTCAGGGTGTTTCTGGAGGTAACCCTACCCCTGCTCTTGGCGTGCTGCCCCTCACTGCATGCAGGGAAACTCAGTTCAGTTAATGATATCCATAGCTGGGGACTTCAGAGAGCTGTGACAAATGTAGCTGATTGATTGCTTTTCTCAGGCACTGCTTGCTCTGTTTTTCAAGTGCAGACCAGCTGCTGGAAGATGTTGCATCAATTCTTCCTGTAAGGCACAGCTCTTGGTCTGAGGTGCTACTTCAGCCTTTTTCTGAAGCATGAGTTCCCCATACTGAAACCTTGGACACTGTACAGGGACATTTGATTAATTTTCTTTTTGTTTTTTTAAGCTATAACTGTTAGCATTCAAATTATTCTCTACTTCCTGCAATGCTCCCTAAGATAAGAGTGGTTCAAGAATGTACGTTTGTGGTAATTAAACCGTCCTGAAAGTGCAATGTCAGGAAATGTATGGTTCTCTACTCTTTTTTCCCCTTTTCTATTTTTCCTCCCCTTTGCCAGCTACTTGCCTATTTTAGGAATACACTTCACCATTTACTTCAGAGCAGTGACATGGAGAAGCAGATATTTAGAGGAAGTCCATTTGCTTCACAAAACCATCCATTACCTTTATCACTTGTGGAGACCAAAAAAGAATCAATTACAATACTTCACTTGGGAATGACTAATTGAATTGTGAAATATACTGACATTCTGAAGTCACTGTGGTGAGCTAAATACTGGCACTTGTAAAAGGCAGGAAATGTAGATAAGATGCTGATTCAATTGATTTGAGGCTAGAATGCATTTTCAGTTTGTGTTGATGCTCTAAGCTTGTCTAATTTCCAGCAAGTCTTATTAATCAAGGGTCAGGGAATTAGCTCAGAAGAGAAAACTGCAGAGGATTTGCACCTACTTGGTGAAATTAACTCTGAGTGCTAAATAAACCTCATCCCATCCTGCAGTCAGAGATCAGCTGTCAACTCTGTGTTTAATCACAGAACCACTTCAATTCGTCATTTGGCTGGCTCTAGTGGGGCATCTATCTTATATCCTCTGCCATCATCCTCCTCCACACTGGCTAGCACCTTCAAATCCTGCAGGTGAAGGCAGAGAAAAGAGGCAGAGGGTGTTGCTGGGTGGTCTCAGATGGATCTGCTCAGTCCTGCTGCTGTTATGTTGTGTCTGGTGTTAATGTACATTGAAAAGATCCACTGGACATTCCAGAGACTGGAACTTCATCACCTGTGATGTTAAACTCTTAGGAAGATCCCTGCACAACTTTAGCCATCCTCCCTATCCCAAATGCCTCAGAAGCTATCACAGGGCAAATACCAATTCTAGGAGGCCCTTTGAGTGAACAGCTTCCATTTGGGTATTCATGCTGGGTGCACTGTTCTCAGTTCAGGTTTTACTTTGTCCTTTGACCTCAGTGACAGAGAATGACGTGGTTCAAATTTAATTTACTGGTGCAAACATTGTTTCCATGTTGCAATAAATAACTGTTCAAAATAAAATACTGAAACTCGGGAAATCTAGCCCCCCAAAAATGAGGGTTTTTTAATATATACTGCAAAATTAATCAAACAATATGCTAATAAAGTAGGTAATTCAAATATGAAAAGCTGCAGATGGATATAATATAATTACTATGCTTGCTTAGTAACAGGCATGTGGTTCATTACTGAAGGAGACTTACATGTGCTCTGGGGATCCTCTCTTTCCCATTCCCCTGAGCTGCAGGAAGGAAGAAGGGGTGACCTTCCTGCCCCAGTGGAGTCCACCCTACAGACACATCCAAATCAAAAGGTAGCTTTTATTTCTAGGGCTTTCTGAAAAGCTTCTGAAGAGGAAATGCTTTGGTCTTTGCAATGTCCTAGGGGCCTGATCCAAGCACTTTGCTAGCAAAGAGAATTGCTGAGTTTGCTACAGAAGGTGAAATCTCAGCCATTGAAATAAATGCTGTCATCCCCTTGATCCACTGAAGTTAGGATTTAAGTTCATTTCTTCTTCAGTTCATCATATTGAAGCATTCTATCTCCATATCTCTTAGCTTTAACACTTTGAAATAACAATAGTTCAGCAACACAATTCAGTGTAGTCAATGCTTCTTTTACCTACAAAGGAAATAAAAGAACATTTTATAGGTATACTTAATTTAAACTGGTTCCTAATTTATTTTTTCTAATATATTTTGTTTAAACACTAGAAGAGCTGGTCTTGTTTACAAGATGAAGTGTTAGAGTCTCTGGATTCTCTCCCTGAAATTGATTCAGTCTCCTTTGTATCTAAAGGATTTGTGATCCATCATGGTGTCAGGAAGGAATGTTTCTGTTAGAACTGATCAGGTTATTCACTACAGCAGAAGAAAAAAATTCAGGAAAGAAATGTGTGGTTATGACCTGTGATCTGAAGAATAGAAGCTTTGAAAGTTAGAAAGGAAGAGACTGTGTCTTACTACTAAGCTCAAAGTGGAGGTAAGGGGAAGGGAGAAAGAGAAGGAGAGGTAAAAAAGGTAATCTACTGCATATTTTTAGTCCATATTTACATTGCAAGATGCTTTGACACTAGACATCTCATGAGGAGCACAAGCACCTTTCCATTTCAGGCAGGACCAAGCTGTAATTTTACATTAAATAGAGTGCACATGGTCTACTGCATGACATGATTCTATTGATGAGACTTGGCACTATTTCTGTGTCAAGCACTGCTGGAGAGAACAGTATCATAAGTTAGGTGGACTTATATCAGGGGAAGAAACATCTGAAGTTGAAGTAACTTGCCTATGGACAGGCAAGAGGTAGATGGCAGGACTGGAGGTTAAACCTGATTTTCTAACTCTTAAACCCATGCCCTGCTTGCTCAGTGATAACAGGCAGAAGTATAAAACAAAACACAAATTGCAACTAACTACTCTCCCTTCCCTTCCCTTCCCTTCCCTTCCCTTCCCTTCCCTTCCCTTCCCTTCCCTTCCCTTCCCTTCCCTTCCCTTCCCTTCCCTTCCCTTCCCTTCCCTTCCCTTCCCTTCCCTTCCCTTCCCTTCCCTTCCCTTCCCTTCCCTTCCCTTCCCTTCCCTTCCCTTCCCTTCCCTTCCCTTCCCTTCCCTTCCCTTCCCTTCCCTTCCCTTCCCTTCCCTTCCCTTCCCTTCCCTTCCCTTCCCTTCCCTTCCCTTCCCTCATGACTAAAGGTAAAGCTTTTACTTAAAACACTGCTTCCTAGCTAAACTGTTTCCTTAAACCTCATTAAAATAGCTTTGAATAAATGATTGAATAAATGAGGATATGATTTTGTGTCAGGTAATTTTTGATCAGTTATTTCTGCTTGTGAATAAGATGCAATGTGTTTATTATTATAGAGTCAAAACTAAGAGTCCAAATGTGTAGAAACTAAGAGTCCAAATGTGTAGCTTCAGAAAAAGAACTTGAAGAACACAGACGTGCTAAATAGAGATGCAACACATTTCTGTGTTCAAACACAGGGAACATAACAATTCTGTATTTTAGAAACAGGTTTTCACATATGGTGTGGATGCCTAAATGAACATGTCCTAGAGCTCTTGAAATCCAACAAGTTTAGAAAGTTGTGATGTCATCCTGAAAAATCAGGGTTTTTTTTATGAGGGAGTTCTCAAAGTGTATGCAAGAACAAGTACACATTTTTTCAGTTGTGTCACATGCAAAAAAATGACACTCACCCCAATATCATTGCCAAGGGTTTACACCACATATTTCCAGTGCACCTGTTACACTAATAAAAATTGCAGTGCCAACTGAAATTTTATCTGACCATGTCCACATTCTGTACTAAAAGCTGGCTTGCAACTGAAAAGCGAAACACAAGAGCCTGAGGATGGGACTAAGGAAATGCTTACACAGACCCTCACTTTTCCCATGTGAGGGAATCATGCAGAGGATGAGCTTCTTAGATGAACTTAATTTTGTACAAAAAGACAGTTGTAAGTATAGATATACTGTGGGAAAATGAATCTGGCCAATGAACTGGAATGGGATGGACAGGAATGCAAGCTGTAATTCTTGCAAAGTCCTTTGGCAACATCTAGTTAGGCTTATCACAACACAAGAATGATATTTGACACAGTGAAGTCTTTGTTTGTGTTATCTTCTTATAAGTCTTTACACTAGCACCAGTTCATAGTATTTCCATTTCCTGAAAAATTACCTTTCGTAATCCCTTATGGGAATTATACCCATGTTGCTGTCAATATATTTTACATTGTCCTTAAATTATGGCAAGTGTGCAAAGACCCCAACAACTGGTTAGAGCCTTGACAACTGCAAAACAAAGATGTTCTGTGCTGGCCTAAGCTTGAGAGAATGAGAGAAGTGCTGGAGCCAGCCACATACTTTGGGAGTTTTCCAGCTCTGTCAGAAAACCCTTTTTTTTTTTCTTGTTTGGCAACAAATGGCACTAATGAGAACAATGAATTTCGGTAATTAGGTTAAGAGGCTTAAACAAACAACCTAACTAGAACAATGAAAGATGAAGATGGGAATATAGATTATTGCGAGCTTATTGTCATTATAGACTGATGAAAGTTTAGTTAGCTAGCTGACATTTATATTATTCCTTTCACCACAAAGTTCATTCCAGTCCTGCCCATTTCTGTATCTGCTGTTTTGGTTTAGGAGCAAAAAGGCTGCATAACAGAACTGGAAGAAAGTAAATCTGAGAGATGCTGGGGGATGAACTGACTGCACAGGAAGTACATTCAGCCAAAGAACAGCTGTAGTTTTTTTCAGAAAGGAAGCTCACTCCATGAGTTAATGTCTCATAAGTTTTTGGAGAGGAGGGTTCAAAACCCTCCTCTTCCACTCATTTTTTGATCTTGAATAATTTACTTGAAGTTTCCTATTAGCTAAAAACAGCACTTATATATGGAAACAATTCTGTCCTGCAGGAGAGTTGCAAAGCTTATGATATGCTCAGGTAATGAGTTCATTTAAACACCTTATGAATGACTGTAATATTTTGCAAATTACCCTACTCATTGGCTTTGGCTGAAACCTGCAGCCTTTGCAGGCAGGCTGATGTTTTTGATGTTCTTTCTCTGAGATACTTTTCAATGGCTCTTTACCTGTGAAGTTGCTATATGTATGTTTTCCAAATTTCCCCTTTTTTTTAACTGTATGGTCAGTCATGGCAAACACGTCTGCAAAAAGAATTCCTGTTTACAACAATTAGTAAAGAAATTAGGAGGGACACTTTCCTGGAGTGGAAACAAGTTCATTTTAGTTTTCAGGACAGAAACTGATGTAATCATAAAAATCGGTTTTGATGATAAATTTCGTCAGAAACAAATGAAGCTTCTTTCTACATTTTGAAGCTTTCATAGTGGTGTAACAGGATGTGTTAAGTGATGAATAAAGGTAAGAATGGTGTTGGACTGGAAACATGTTGCCTAAAAACCAGTGATTGCAATATTCAAGGTGAAGAATATATATCTCAAATATTATTTAGTATTTTCTTCAAAGTATCTTCAGAAAAGTTCAGTTTATAAAGGCAAAACCAGCTTGATGGTGAGGAGGGATTGGAAACTTAGGCTGATAATGCGTTTTGCTTGAGTGCATATTTGCTACATAGCTAAATCTTCTAATAATGCACATCCAAGCCTTTCAATTGTTTGTAAATAAAACTGGATTACGTTAAGAATAGGCAATTAAGAAAAAAAACCCAAACACAATATACAATATGTAACTTGCATGCTAAACAATACTGAAAAAAATAATGTGAGAAACTAAAAATATGGAGGAAAATGTTAGCATGATGAAATGTAGGTTTGCAATGTATGCTGGTATAAAACTACATCTGAAGATAGAGTGATGTTGGAAAATATCAGTGTCATGATGTTGGAAACAAATAATCAAATTCTTTTTAGAAGACATGGAATAGTTAAAATTAATAAAAATAGCTGTATTCCTAGAAATAAAATACATTTGCTGTACTTCTGCCATATAAGAACAACAAATTTCTTTATGGCTTGTCATGGTCTAAGGAAAATACAAAGCAACTTTAAGTAGAATTAAACACTTCTAATTCACTGGAAACAGATGTTTTGCACACAAATTGCTCTAGGAAACCTTTAATCTTCATTTTTAACAAATTCTGGAACACCAGGAAAATTCCAGAAGACTGAAACTGAGTTTGGAGTGAGCCAATACTTTAAAAAAATCTGACAAGATGACTGGAGCTCAGTGTAGGTCAATTAGTCTGACATCTGTTCCAGAAAATATAACAGAAGAGCTGGGAAGAGAATCAGCTGAGAAATAATTAAAGGATAGAAATAAAATTATTTCCAGACAACATGGTTTTATGAAAAGCAGATCATGTCAAAGAAATCTCACTTTATTCTTTGATGAAATTGCAAGCTTGTTTGAGTAATCTGATTTTTGTAAAATATTTGAATTTGGCAGCACAGCATGTTCTGATTTAAACATTGGCATCATATACTATTAATAAAGCAAACGTTTTATGAATTAAGAACTGGTTAAGTTCTTAATAGATCTGGATAGATCTTAGAAAGAGATTGTCTCCAGGAAATTATCAACAGCTGAACATACTTATAATGGAGTTTCATGGGGATCAGTAGCAGACCTGATACCATTCAACCACTTCACTGATTATTTTTGAAAGTAAATAATTAATCACTTATGATAACATTTGTAATTAAAACTGAAAAAAGAAAAACAAGTTGGTAAAATAGTACATAAGCATAAGACAATGATGCAAAATGATCTTTTCATAAACAGGACCCTGAAAAGACCTGGGGATCAAAATAAAGGAGTGACCTAATGTGAGGTCTCAGCATGGTAAAAGTGCTGATAATTAGCTGTAATTGCAGTCTACCTGCAAATGCAGCTCTGCTGTTCTCTGGCTCCTGGCTCTTCAGTGTGCAATCAGCACTGGGGCGTCTGTGCTGCACTTCTCTGCCCTTCCTCTTGTGCTGGTTTGTATGAACTGAGACAGCTCAGATGCCTTGGATGCCTCTGCCAGCATGATGTAATTTTGCCCTTGATCACAATCACACTACTTTCATAGGGGGAATGTAATGGGTATTAAATAACTCTTCAATCTAAGAGGAAGGAAGTAACAAGAAGCAATGTCTGGAAGTTGAAGACATTTGAGTTAAAATGTATTATTGTTCCTATGTATACATCACTGGAAGAATTTATCAGGGAATGTCCAGTTTTAGTCAAGCCTGTGCCTTTGGAAGAATGTAATTTTGTGAAAGGGGGTAGCAATTTCCATGAGACCTAGGTGAAAAAAAGCACTGTATAACTTTCTCATTATTGTTTTTAAGAACAGAGACCTGGTTGCAAGTTCTGTTTACTGCTCAGAACTTGCTCGGAGCTTGCTGATGCTAATTTTGGAGGGGAAAGTGTTGAAATCTCATATTTATAGGCAAAATACATAATATGTACAGAAGAATCTGTAAAGAAAAATAAAGTTCATAATATAACACACTAAAAGTTAAATCTGAAGCTCTGCTCTCAGGCAACAAGCCTTCCAATTGAAAAAAGTCTTGGATTGCCCATGCTTAATGCTTTTCAGATGACAGAAAGGGTATGACCTTGAGAGGTCATCCCCTATCTTAAGTCAAGATCAACTCCAGTGAAAGCTGATTAAGAGAAAAATGAAATGCCAGTAATGTTAAACTCACATGTATAAAAAAATGTCCTTCCAGCAACAACTTAAATAACTTCTAATCCAATTGAGGTCTCCCCTATCCCAGGCATTGCAGGGAAATAATAGCAGCTTCTCATACAACCTGTGAATGTTTGGACCCTTCCGGAAGAATACTTAAAATTCCCCAAATGTGTTGTTCTCTCAGAGACTCCAGGATAGAAATCTGTGTATTGTAAATAGTTTGAGTCAAGGATTAAAGAGTGTCCTGACCCTGAGTAAGTCCTGAGTAAGGTAGTGTGAAAGGTGGTATTTCAACAGCAGAATGAGAACAGTGAGATCAACTACAAGTGACAAAACTTCTCAACATAGAAAAGGCTCCCTCTTTTAAATTCAATTTGATAGAAAGATCCTGTAGTCAATACCATAACTTGCTTGTAACTCTTCTTCTGCCCACTGCTGAAACTAACCCTTCTGGACTTCAGTTCCTGTAGAATCCCTTATCCTGCCTGACAAAAATATTGTTAGGAATCTCTAAATTAAAGAATATTGATTTGGAAAATCACAGTATTTTGCGGTGAAAGAGTGATATTGAAATATTTTCTTGGTAAAATGACCTTAAAAATCACAGCTTATTCGGTATTTTTGGATGGCGTATAGTTGTACATCTTTAGTACAATTTCATTTAGGAAATGTTGCTGTAAGATAGGCTGACTGGGGAGCATGATGCTGGCAGTGTTCATTTTCCATCCATCATGAATTACTTGAGGATGTAGATGCTCTCCCATTAATGATTTGAATACAAATATTTAAATATTGACCACAATACTGAAAGAGGTATTCTCCTTCCTTCTAGACAAAATAATGTAAGAAATGAAAAAGCACTGATACAGCTGCTTTGGGAA
This sequence comes from Passer domesticus, assembly GCF_036417665.1. Taxonomy (NCBI): domain Eukaryota; kingdom Metazoa; phylum Chordata; class Aves; order Passeriformes; family Passeridae; genus Passer; species Passer domesticus. Next base: position 12,296,956 of record NC_087476.1, read on the forward strand.
CATCTGAACTGTTACTTGTGTAAGACAATGATTTTTGTCAAGTAGACACAATCTACTTGAATTACATCTTAAAAATCTCAGACAAAGAAATAAAGAAATGTGGAATTGGCAGCCCTGCATCAATTTTAACAAGCAAGGTTTGACCTAAAAAAAGTCCAGAGGAGACCACAAAGATGCTTGGAAGACTGTAGCACCTCTCCTATGAAGACAGATGGAGAGGGCTGGAGCTGTTTGGCCTGGAGAACAGAAGGTTTTGAGGAGCTCCTATTGCACCTTCCAGCACCCAAAGGGGCTGCAAGAGAGCTGGAGAGGGACTTTTGACAAGCCTGTGGTGCAGTAGGGGGAATATCTTTAAACTGAATGGAGGCACATTTAGATGAGGTATTAAGAAAAAATTCTTCCTGTGGGGGCTGTGTGACACTGGAGCAGTTTGTCCAGAGTAGTTGTGAATGCCCCATCCCAGGAAGTTTTGAGAACAGTTTGGATAGGCTTTGAGCAACATGGTCTGTGTCAGGTGTCCCTAGTCATGGCAATGGGGCTGGAACTGAATAATCTTTTGAATCCCTTCCAGCCAAAACCATTCTATGATCCCTTGAATTCCTAGGCTCTTTCTGCTCCCATTCACTATCACAGTGCTCTCTGTCAAGAATAATGTATTTTACAGAATATGCTGAGTTGGAAGGAACCCACAAGGATCATCAACTCCAAATCCTAGCCCTGCTCAGGACACCCCAAGAGACACACCATGTGCCTGAGAGCACTGTCCAAATACTCCTTGAGCTCTGTCAGGCTGGTGCTGTGACCACTTCCCTGGGGAGCCTGTTCCAGTGCCCAAACACCCTCTGAATTAAGAACCGTTTTCTACTATCCAACCTAACCCTTTCCTGACACAATTTCAGGCCATTCCTTTGGATCCTTTCACCAGTCAGCACAGAAACCTATGGTTTTGAGTTTATAAAGACTAAGAAATTGAAATTAATTTTTACATTCTTTATTTGTTTTAAGGGAGAACAAATTTGGAGAAAATGAGTGTAGATTCTGTCATAAAGCACTTTCACCTATATGAGAACCTGTATTAATTGAGAAGAAATTGGGGTAAGGAGAGAGCAGAATTAGCCTGTCAGCAGAAGGGTAGGTGAGCTCAAGGCAGCTGTGAAACCACGCTTGAAGCCTCTTTTGTCAAGTTAGCCTGGATTCCTAAGTCCCTGATGGACCAGCTCTTGTCCAAAGCAAGCAGAGAAGGTCTCCAGGCAGGGGTCCTGTTTTACATAGGAGCTCTGGCCACACATCTGTGCAGCAGGGTTGGCTCAGGCCCTGGCTTGATCTCACACTGCTCAAGCAAGTGGTACAGACATCACAGTGCTTCACAGACTTTCTTATGCTGTGTGTGGTGCACACACAATGAAAAGATTGTGCCTGACCCAGTTATAAAAGATCTAAAAAGACGAGTCTAAAGTGAAAGTTGGCAGAAACCAACATATGCAACAGAGGGAGATGTGTGGGAATTACCACTGGAACACCAGATCAGTTGTCCTTCCATTAGCAGCTATTTATACACAAGGTGGGAATGTGGCTTTAGCAGTCAACAGGCAGCCTGAAAAACCACTGCTCAAACTCAGATCACACAGATGACTTTGCCAGTTTCTCCCAACACCAAAGTCAGTACAGCAGCAGCTTGTGACTCCTAGTGCTTCTTCCTCTAAGGATCATCACAAGTATTCTCCTTTGGGATAATGTTTGCTTTGCAGTGCCAATCCCAGCCAGTACACTCAAAAACAACTGTATTGTGTAATAACAATACACTCAAGCACTGCTTGATGAGAAATATCAAGGGGGTTATATGTTTACCATCCAAATTCCAAGGCTTGCTGATCAGGAGGATGGAGAGCAGCCAAAACAGCCTCTCCCATAACAGTAGGGGATTACTTCTGCTTCTTTGAAGGCTTACCAGACTGTCTTTCCCAGGTTAGTAAACACAGGTGGAAAAGACACCTGCGTTACTCCATCCCTGGAAGTGTTTAAGGCCAGGCTGGATGGGGTCCTGATCAATTTCATCCAGTGGAAATTGTCCCTGCCCGTGGTGGGGAGGTTGGAACTGGATGATCTTTAAAGTCCCTCCCAGACCAAACCATTCTATAATTCTATGAGTCTGTGATTCTATGAGTCTGTGTATTTATGAGATGAAATGTATAAAGAAAAATTAGAGGAATTTATATAGTCTGTCTAAAGGAAGTCAGATATTACTGTTCTCAAGTAAACCAAACCCTAGAACCTAATGAATCAGAGGAGAGGAACATGCAAAAAATTTAATGTAGAAGATCAAAGCATTTTGATAGACTTAGGTTCTATTAACCCTTGTTACACTGTGTTACTTATGTGGACACTAAATTTCTCTTTGCTTTAAGAAAGCGTATGTGTTGGCTCATTATGATAGACCTTAAAGGAAAACCTTTAAGCTGCCTCAGGATGTGCTCAGCCAAAGTGTTTCTTTGTTTCTGCAGTGTGGATTGGATTAACTGCTCTGCTTCTTGTCTCAGAGGCTATCTAAGAGTCCTTAATAACTGGGACACTACTGTTGGAACACTACTCATGTTTTCCTACAAGCACAAGCTTATATTGCTGTAACTTTCTAAAGAGTTACTCTGGCAAAAACTCACATACAGATTCATTTAGAGGAGTGAACAATAGCAGCTTATTCTGTCTTCACTGGCTACCCTCATCTGAACATCTCCATACAGCACTTCTTCATTGCCTGGAGCTGTAGATCACTGTGCTCAGTAAAGCACTGTGTGCTGTACTGTTGTCTTTCTCCTGGGGCAGGAATTGACCCTGAATTTTTAACTTGAACCATTAAATGCCAAAGGTGGTGTAGCTGCAGAATGACAGCTTTTCCTCTTGCCTCCGTCTCATTGCACTCAGCTTTGCAGAACTTACAAGTTCTCTTTGGTGCAATGCACAAGTACAAAGAGTAGAGGCTTCAGCTGTGATTTTTCATACATGTGCAGTCCTGAATGCATAAACTTTACCAAACGTGATGCAGTTGATTCATTTAATATTTATTTAAACACTAATAATATTTTGTTATAGAGCATTCCTATTTTGGGCTTTGCTACTCACATGTAGCTACTGCAGAACCAAAAAAGAACTGCCAGCTCAGAAGGTGAAGGAGTGGATGTCAAGTAAAGGGCCACTGTCCAGCAGAACATGAGAAAAGAATTAACACATTTTGAGAGGACAGCGGCTGGTCTCTGAAGGATGAAACACAGTTCAGTGTTTCTGTCATTGCTCCAGCTGGCTGACCTACAGATTGGCTCCAGACCTGGGAACAGCTTGACCAGTTATCAGCCCAGAAACAAATGCTTCAGCAACTGAGCATGTCAAATAGAAATGTGAGAAAGAAAGAAAGAAAGAAAGAAAGAAAGAAAGAAAGAAAGAAAGAAAGAAAGAAAGAAAGAAAGAAAGAAAGAAAGAAAGAAAGAAAGAAAGAAAGAAAGAAAGAAAGAAAGAAAGAAAGAAAGAAAGAAAGAAAGAAAGATGCTAATGAGATTTTATATGGAATTTTGTGAGTGAAATATAGAAATAATGAAATATCACCTCAAAAGGGGTAGTGCTTAGGAGAGGAAAAAAGAAGAAATTTTTTTCTGGGTTTGGAAAGCGATAAATTTAAGAATTTAAAAAGTAGCAGATATTAGATAAATAAATAATGAGGCCCACATAAATGAATAAACTTCACAGACTTACATTGCCAAGGCTACTAAAAAGAGTGTTAGTAATTATTAAACATACTTCTTAATTAACTAGTGGCCCGTTTAGATCTGTTTATTGTGGAAATGCAGAATCTCATTCTAAATCTGAATAAAGTAGCATATCCACCAGGGGAACATGCAGCCCATGCAGAGTGGTAGCCTCAGTCTGCAACTGCATGAATACATTTGTTCATGACATAAGTAAGTGAATGAGTTCATTATGGGAGTAATTAGCCATTGGATAAAGGTAAAGCATCAGTTTGTGCACTGTGTGCTCGAAGACTGAGAGAAAACTCTTGTTTCTACTCACAGACTGTACGTCTTTACTAGCTATGTAAAAATCTACTATAGAAGCTCTTTTTCCTCCATTGCTTGAGTCACTGAAAAATTAACTGTTGAGAAATACAATAATGTAGAATGTTTTACAGCTATTTGGAGAAGTGAAGAATACAGGAGAAAAGTGAAGTGTAGACTCAGTAATTAATAATGCTGAAAGGCTGAATATGACAGGAATATAAGAAAGGCAAAATATTCCAATTCTGTGGGCACAGGAAAGACTAAACACCAATTTCCTTAGTGAGTGGAGGTGCTGCAGTGATGTCTCATGGGTGGGGGTTGGCCATTGCTACAACCTCAGTGTTTCATTCAGTAGCAAGATGCAGGATTGATGTACTCAGTAAATGGTTCCTGGATGATGTTTCCTCAGCCTGTTCAGACTGTGTTGGTGTATCCAGGCCTTCTTTTGTGTCACTCCAATTCTCCTGAAATTATCACAGCATTTGCTTCCTCAGGTGCTGCAGTCAGTTCTGCAAAGGCCTGGTTTGGTACCTGGTGAGTCCTGGTTAGAGGATGGAGCATAAATCTGCTTTATCTGTGAGCAAAGGCATCACAGGCCCAGCCACATGTCTGGTGCAGCAAAGCAAGAAGTTGGATTTCATGCTTGGGACCTGATTCTCCTCTCTGCATTCTCAGGAGAGACTCAGCTTTAGAGAGATGGACTCTCTAGCTTGGCTTTAGGCTAGCATTTCCCTCTAGATTTCTGCAATATCACAATAAACATAAACAGGACTAAGGAGCAGAAAATATGAAAATTCTGAACACAAAACCAAAGCAATTCTTGCAGAATGCATAAAATATGAATGTGTAAGAAAAAAAAAAAAACCCACACACAATTAAAAACCAAAACAAAGCAAAAAAACAAACAAACAAACAAACAAAAACAACACCCAAAAAAACCCCCAAAAAACCCCACAAGTTAAACACCTGCAGTAATAAAGGCTCTTCTGCAAAAATATATTTCAATATTTAAATAACTGTTTCTGGTAGCCTTTTGGGTAACAATATAGTTTGACTGCTGTCCATTTCCTACCATGGAAACTTAAGGGACATCCAGTATAGCTCTACTGTAATAAATAGAATCTGAAAAAAGCAAACTGTAAGGCTGCAAAGCAGATTGTTTTCCTGAACTGCTTTTCTCTCTGAAATATTTTGTTGGCATGACATATACTGTTTATTGTTTTACATGTCTGTATAGCCTTCAGCCTCTTTCTCTGTCAACACATTACTCTCCAGCTTCGTTGTGCTCTTCTGTCTTCTCTGGTGCCGTGGGAACATAAAGCAAATGATTCTACTGTTCTCAGCCTGAAATTGTTTTTCATTATAATTTCAAGAGGGGCTTTGAAGTATCTACTTAGGCTCTCACAGCTAATAAGAGACAAGGCAGTTGCTATGCTACTTGTTGATTAAATGAAAACCAGACCTGATAACATGTGAAATCTTCCTGAGGGAGGTGTTTCTCTTATGGAGATGAGTACTGAACAGTTAAGACCTGAAGTTGCATGTCTAAGGTTAAATGCCTAAATGGTCATTTTAAGCTCTGAAAGCAGTGAGCTGGCTATCTGGAGTCAGAGTGTCAGTGGGTGTAAAACATCACTGACGCTTCCTGAGCATGTGGGAGCTGGGGGCTTTGAGGACAAAATGTCTATTTTGTATTGTGAGCATTAAAAATCCTAAATTTTCATTTAAGAACTAAATGAAAAAAAATTATTCTTCTGACATGCAATGTGACAGAAAATTCTAATGACACCCAGGAGAAGATCCTCAGCTCTGCCAAAACCAAGATATCGTATTTAAGGCCATAAATAACATGTAATATGTATGAAATAACATTTCATACTTGCCACAGTTTGAAAATGAGTTTATTGTGAAAATCCCAAAATACCACTTACATTTCTGAAACAGAGTATAGACCTCTAAATTCAAGGCATCAGTCTAATCTAAAGCTCTGAACCTGTTTGGATGTTGAAAGTTTCTTAATGTATGGGGTTTCTTATGTATATGTTTCTTAAGGGTATGTTCTACCCCTTAAGTCAGATTTAACACATTCTGAGAGCACCAAGTGCAGAATAAAATAAAATTAACAATGAGTTTCACCATGAAACACAAGAAAAAGAGGTTCCAGAGCATTAATTGGTTTGTATATTTAATTCAAAATATCATACTTCAAACTGCACCTCTATTTTTTTTTCCTTTGCTGTTGGAAATGGGCAACTCTGCAGCAAAGGATGTAAGAGGCATGAGACCAAAGAAAGAACAGGCATAATTTTATAGTGATTCAAGCACTGTTGGAAGAGAATAGAACTGGTTCTGCTCTGTACATAATTTCATTTTATGTGTGTTTGTCTGTTTCAATGGAAATGCAGAAGCAATCCTCAGCAGCAGAATAGAAAATTATATTACACCTCATCTCACTTGCTGTATTTTTGGTCCCACACTGTGGTTACCATGTGAACTGCTTGAAGAGTGGTGAATGTACCTATAAGCTTGTGTTTATCCTCTTAGAGTAGAGACATGAATTTAGTTCCCTTAAGCTAGGAAGGGTTTTCTTCTGTTCTGGTTATTGGTAACAATACCTGATTTTGTAGCTCTCACAAACAAACAGGATAGCAAAGATCTGCATTCTGGCTTAACTGAGAAGCAAACATCAATTAGATGAAAACATTGGATGGCAAAATTCAAGACAAAGAGAGATGAACATTTTTCAGATACATTTCTATTTCCATCTGGAAGAATCAGCCAGCTGCTGTCAGCACCTTCCTCTCCCACGTGTGTTTTCCACCCCTTCTCCAGATTGTCTAGATTTTAGACTGTTACATCATAGGACTTTCTGGGAATGGGGTCATCAAGATGTGTTATCTACCAATGTATTCCATGCATATGGTATGTTAGAATTTCAGTGATTGCCTTAATGTCATCCTTTGTGTACTAGGAGAAGAAATAACAGTTCACTATCAATGTGTTGCTAGACAGTAAAACCAGAATTTTTTCTGAAAATAACAGTTTTTGAAAAAAAAAATACTTTCGAGGTTATAATAATAGCACATTTAATCTATTAATTTGTGATCTCTGAAAAGGACATGAAAGTAGGGAGATTATCCATGGGCAATAGTGTCCACAGACATTTCCCACTTTATTTCAGGTTCATAAAAGGAAAATATGTGCTGGGATAATTTTTTGTTTATTGTCTCAGATTTCCTTTATTGCACTTGGCAATTTCATCCAATCTGTGCACTGAAAAAAAGAAATCTTTTTTTTCCAAAACAAACAAAAGCTCCAGTTGCATGGTAACCAGCCCACATACTAAGCCCTAGAAATATGAGATCCAGAGGGCTCAGGACTTTGCCAAAGAAACAGAGTGCTTTAAATTGATTTCTTCATATGATAATAACAGGGGTTTTAACCACTACATCATAAAAAATGATGCTGCAGCCAAAATCTTTACTGTCACTTAAGTCAAGGGAGTTACATCATTGGCAAGGGGGATTCCAGCTCTTCCCAAGCAGTTTGCCCTCTTGCAGCCTGCAGAGGGAAGTTTGCCTCCATCACAGAGGTCTCACCAGGCCCCATGCCTGTTCTGTCAGAAAGGAACTTCACTTTAAAGACACTGTGAACTTTAGATCCACAGAGTAAGAGGGATAAGAATAAAGGTCATGGGAGGATGAAGAAAAGCCCCTCAATATTTGCCATCCCTCTCATATTAGAGATAGAAAGACCGATACATTTGCATGATTTTTCTCTGCACATTTCATGTTAACCTGATAGTTTCAAAGGCTATACTTACTTTGGCTCTCCTAGTGATGTGGAAACACTGGAGATATGTTTCAAGAAGATGGAAGGAGCCATTAAACTGGTGGAAGTGCCTTGCTAAGGTTCACAAGATAGGGTATCATGGGTTAACCCCAGCCAGCAGCCAAGTACTGTGCAGACATTCACCCAGTCCTCCCCTCTTCCCCAGTGGGATGAGGAAGAGAATCAGGAACAAAAAAGTAAAACTCATGGGTTGAGATAAGAACAGTGTAATAACTGATACAAAGTAAAATACACTAATAATACTAATAAAAAGGAGATGGAGAGAAAAAATCCAAGAAAAGCAAGTGGTGCATGACACCATGCACTGACCAATGTCCAACCCATCCCCGAGCACCAATTGTCTCCTCTCAATCAACTTTCCCTCTGCTTATGTACTGCTCTCTTAAGCAAGAGAAAGAAGGTCCTAAACAAAAAATTTCTTCACAGTTCAGTTTGTAATGCTTCTTCATGAATAGCAAGCTAAAAATTTCTTATTCATAGTGTGTGGGTTCTCTATAATCATGAACTTAACAAGTGAGCTGACATCAAAATAGTCATTGAAATATTCTTGATTTTCTGCCTAGCACTGAATGTGCCTTGGACTGTGGCTTTCACATCAATGTTTCATTCAATTATAGCTTTTGATTCATGTAAATCCTCAGCCAACCTTTAATCCACAGACCATGGCTGGTAGGATTTTGGGGTATTGGGTGTTCAATAGAGGGAACTGGAAATACCTGACATAGTACAAAATTTCAAGTAAGGGAAAGATCACCATCATTGCTAAATTGATGTTTGAGTGGGAAGGATACACCTGATTGTTGCTGCCAAACTTTGGAGACTGTTTTGATTCCAAAGTTGATTCTTTGTGAACAATGGAGTCAAAGTGCCATTTTTCAGCTGTGTTCTCAGCCTGAACACACACACAGACACAGAGGCACATGGTACTCCAGGGGTATGATTCCTCACCAGTGTATGAACTCCTGCACAGAACAATTAATAATTGGGAGGACTGGAGAATCAGCAGACTGACAGTGGTGAATCTCTGTTGAAATGAGCCATATTTCATTAACAGCTTCTACACACCCCCAGTTCTGAGAGCAACACTTGGCCCTCAGATTTGCCTGTTCAGTCTGGTACAGCTGCTTGTGGCAGCCCAACCCAGTGGTCTTTTTCATTGTCCCTCCATCTCTCCTTGTCCCAAGTCCTTTACTCACTGCCTTTTTGACTCCAATGTGACAGAAAACATCTCTTTTCACATTTTCAGGCCTATAAGTTTGTCTCTTGATTTAGGTGTTCACTCCCTTGCTTATCACAAAAGCACCAACCAGCCACAGCCCCAGTAATACACCTATGCTTGTCTAATCTGTCTGGACACAAATCTGGACAGCACAAGAGCAGTAGTCTCCTGGTCTGTAGTTGTCACTGAAGGATCTATGGTATCTGTGCTCTCCAGGATGAACTATCAGAGTTCTAATGGTCTAGTTTCAGCTGGTGTGGTTGATTGACCTGAAAAATAAATGGATGAAACTCAGACTCTTTGATCTAGGTATGGTGCTCTTGCAGCAGATTTGCTCTTGGAATGAGACAGGATTCAAGAGAACCAGCTGGAGTCTGGTATGTAGGATTTTCTGGACTAAAGCCAGGGAGTTTAGTTAATAACTCAGCAAGACAGGCTGCTCCATCTTCTAATTGGCTGCCAACTTCAGGCCCTGAGTGCCCAGTTATTCTTGCTGGGACCAGCACAACTGAAAAAGTATTGGTATAGATTTTATGGTTTATTTGGTTGGTTTATTCTGTCAAAAGCAGTTGAATTAATCTGTCTCTCTGCATATAAAACACAGGTTGCAAGTGGCTTGTGGGCTGCAGAACCTCTGACTCAAACCATGCCCTTGTCTCCATTTGAACATCACCATCCTTATAAAGGGCTGGTGTGAAGTTCTGTGTTGTTTTCTCAAGACAAAAGCCTTCTGTGTTGTATCTGCCTTTAAACCTGAGCTGGAGATAAAACAACCTGGTGATACGAGGTAAGAATGTTCTGTTCCACAAAAGAGTCTACACTGCCAGTAGTTTTGAGTCACAAACAAAGGGGAACAATATCTGATTGCAAGGGATCCTTGTCTGACTTGAATCTTTGCCTTTGGACATTTTGTTTCAGAATTATGGTCTGAGCTGAGCCTCACAACCAGAAGCCTATAAAATATTTTTAGACAATGTGAAATTAAACACCTTGCAAACAGGTGGCCAAATCTGTAGAAAACCTTCTGCAAAGTACATGCATCAAGACCAGTGCCCTTGTGATGTTCAGGTTGACAGAGGATTTGGGGAAATACTGGCTTAGGAGAGATGTATTTATGTGCAGAACACTGAGGTGCAAAAAACAAGATTTAGGAGAGAAACACTGGTCACTCTAAAAACAAGTGTTGAGACCCTGGTTCTCAAAACAAATAAAAGTTATCTTATCTAGAATTACTTTTCTGGGGGGTAAAGTGCTGGCTGAAAAAGGCATGAAACTCTTCTAACAGGAAAAAAAATCTCCTCTTGTTTGCTTCATCCTAAATTCAGTTGAACAGAAATTTGTGTAATCTGTAAATAAAAGAGATTGGCAAAACACCTGAGTCTAGCACTCACAACTCCTGTAAACTAAAACTGGTTTCAAGGCTCATTTGTTTTCTAACCAGGAATATCAAAGGAGGAACTCTAGAGGAATGGAATTCAGAAGAGACACAAAATCCTTGAGCATCAAACAGAAAAGGGTATAGCTAAATACCTGGGGAAAATCATGGCACTGCAGAACAGAGAAATGAAAGAGCAGGAAAGACACCATGACAGTGGCAAGACAAGCAGAAAACAACTACAGCTGTATATGAAATTATGTGGAAAATAAGGGAAGAAGGGAGGTCATGTAGTCTAGAAGAGAAATTATGCCAAACAGGCAATATGTCTGGGCAGCAGGGATGTCGAGGACGAGACTGATTTTGTTGGTACTCTGGAAAAAGGAGCAGCAGGACGTTAGGGTGGGAAAAGGGGTGAAAGAAATGAAAGGTGACATGAAGGTTGAAAGCCTGAAAAGAGAAAGAAAATGTTTCAACCTCCAAAGATCCAACTGTGATTATGCAGCTGTCAGCCCTGCCCCTTTAATTAAGTAATTGATTAATTAAAATAAAGCACTTAATCTCTCCATTTACATATTATGCCTCCCACTAACCAGCACTGACTGTGGGGTCCTCATCAGAAAGCTCCTTCCTATTTGAATTTGTGTTGGTTCCCAAACATATTACTTTGTAAATAGGAAATGACAACATTGGCTCCGTGCCCCACTATCGTCGCAGCCCTGCCATATGTCAGTATCATGCTAAACATAGTAAGCAGAAGACCCAACAATATAATTATTGAGGACATCTGTCAGCAGCACAAGCTACATCTGGGATTAGTAGCTGTAATACTGGAAAGACCTATAAGAAGCAGGAAGGAAAGTCCTTTTGTGTTGGCTTGGATTTTCAAGAATAGGAGCCAGATCCTCAGCTGGTGTAAATTTAAGCCATTCAAAGAAGCTAATGAATCCAGCATCAGCTGATACTAGCTGAGGATCTGACACTGAAAATGAGGCCAATATCATTAAGAATGAGGTTTAATATTTTCTGTGTAAAGGTAGAATGCCTGCAAACATTCTGAGTTTACAGCATGGAAGATCATTTATTACTGGAGCCAGCAGGTACAGACTGTCTTTTATCTCAGATCTGAAGGATTGTGGACAAGTTTAGAAAGCTCCTGAAGAATATTAAAAATTCTCTTTAATGTTCTTTGTACACGAAGCATGCGGTAATTTTACATTTCAAATAATTATAAGTAGGAAAAAAAAAATCTTTTGAGCTCATTTAATAACACTTGTTAAATTTTCTTCATCCACAGCAGAGTTTATCTTGTAGTTTGCACAGGCAGACTGTCCTGTGAAACCAGTGACATGTACAGATTATACCTATTTATTAATCTGAGGGCAAGCTCCTGTAGGGAAGCCAAGTAGCTGCATTAATGGAATGCTCCTTTTGAGTTAATATCCCCTGTAGAAATCATACAGCCATGTCTGCACCACGCTGTGCTCATTCTAACATACTGTAGCTCTCAGCAAGCCTCAGTATTTCAAACCCCAAGTTGTCCCAAGATTGGTTTTGTGGCATCTGGGATGGAGGCCACCTATGCTTAAATACGTGGCAGAAAGGCTTCACTCCATGGATCTCTGTACAAGCCCTGAGGATCTGCAATCAGTTCCCAGCCCTGTTGTTTGAACACCAAGTGTCTGAAGATGACTTGGATCACCGCCTTCAACAGAGAAGCTGGAGGAATTATGCCTAAGAAATGTTAGCAGGCAGATTTTGAAACCTAGAAAAGTTGCTTTCTGAAGAAAGTGTACAGTGATGTATTCAATGAGAAATAAATGAGAAGAAAGGTTCTCCTCCCCAGAAAAAAAGCTCTTCCTTCATGTGTCACATGAAACTTTTCACTCCTTTACACTCTGTATTGACAAACAAGGGTGTCTTTGCCCTGATTCAGGTTTGTAATAAAGAGAAAATGAGCTCATGCACTGACCTCTCCTCACTTTTTAATTTTTTTGCTTTGCAAGATTTCTTTGAGCCTTAAATCCATAACCTATATGTAACAAATTACAATAAAACAGCAGATTAAAGAATAGGCAGAATGTAGGGCTTTGTTTTTCTCCTTAAACTGAGAAAAATCTTTCCTTATGTCAATACACTGTAAATTTCAGGGAGGGTCTAAGAGAGTTATGCTGGTTCACCTCACTCATTCAGCAGGAGATTCACCAAGACACTTGTGCTTATGTACGTAAATCTGTGTGCCTGTGCATGAGCTAGGTGTTTAAACTCTTCCTGTGGTCAGCAAAGACTCATCCCAGGAAGCGTGGAGGTCTACAAAGAGACCCAGCTGACTAAAGGGTCTGCTTTGATGCTTTGAATTGCCTTGCTGAGGTGTTTATTGCTCTCTTGTGACTGTAGAGGAAGCATATGGAGCCTAAAGCCATAAATGAGTGCCTCTGTGCATCCCCCCAACAGCATACCCTGCTCAGGCTGGCAAACAAGGTAGCCAGTTAAATGAGGTCAGAAATATTACTTATTCTGATGAGATGTGAAAAAATAATCTGATACAAAACTGTGACAACACCCAAGCCATCAATATGTTTTCATTTGCATAACACCTAAAGAACATTCCCCTTCCAAAATTCATTTGTGTCCTTCCTAGACTGGACAGGAGGGAAAAACCCTGAAATCAGAGGGCTCTGTCTTGCTCCTGTTGGTGCTTTTCAGTGGTGCTTTTTGTGTGTGTGTCGTGATGAAAACACATGATTATTCACTGACTGCATGTATTTTTCTGTCAAAGGTAGGATCTGAATGAACAGTGGCTTTATTTAATTACATTTTCTTAATAAAACAGGGAAAAAAAAGCTCCTCTAAAATTGTTTCAGGCCTCTGGTCTCCCACCAATACGTACCCCACTCTTCTCACGACACAATATCTGAGAAAATTTTTCTCTTGAGTAGGAAAAGAACAAAAAAAAAACCTCAAGAAACAAACTGACTCTCCAACCAAACAAACTCCCCAAACCAATCCCCCCCAATCCCTGCTCCCTCCAAACCAACCAAAAAACCAATCCCCCCTTCCTCCCCAAAAAAGCAAAACAAACCAACCAAAATATGATAGGTTATTTAGATGGCAATGGAAAAGTTAAAAAATTAAAATTGGGAATTTTTTACTGTTTTATTATCAGGAATTTTTGTCCTCAGATAAGTGTGTAGAGCTGTTTTTTATTTTTTTGTTAAAAGGCAGGACAATCCAAATGTCTTGAGCCTATGGTCTGACCCTAAAAACATAATTTTTTCTGCATCAGTAAACCTATCCACCTCACTGACAGTACTTACATTTGGAAATCTCTGTCTTGAATAATAGTTTGTAGGATTTGTTCCAAGTGGGGCTAAAGTGAGACTGAGGTATATACCTTTAACTCAGGGGTAGATTTCACTATTACTGTTGGGAGAAAACACCCAGGTCAGAAAGCTACTCTATTTCCTTCTAAAAATAAAAGATGGCTTCAGGAACACAGGCATACAGAATGAATAAGTAGTTCCTGTCTGATTGCAGCTCTGGAGTGAATTGTGATGGTCAAATTGAAAATAGTGCTTGGATGAAAAGGAGTCTTTAATGGAAAACATGCAGGAACTTTAACACCACCAGCAGTGCCAGCAGAGAGCTTGTAAGAATTTCAGTCATATGGAGAACTGTGCACCTATTGGATGTGTTCACCAAAAGATTAACTTCAAAATCTACAGCCTCAATTTCCTGAGTTTAACTGTGTCTGAATGATCTGTGAGTTTTAGGGTAATGTGTATTTAACATCCATCTCTGTAGGAGCTATGGACCCATACAGTGTGTCTTTATTTGCAATGCTATAGAGCTTACAAGCATTCATTTAGGTGTAGCTTATTTAATTTTTTAATGGGCTAATCCTTGTTCTTTCAGGAGAGTTTTTCTGTATACAAAGCAATTACTTAAACTAGTGTTTGTTTAGCTCACCTAACCAGAGCAGTCACGTAATCTTTGGGCTTTTTCATATCTTGCCAGCAATTTTATTAATAGAGTCGGGCTGTTCCTGTCTGAAATATTCTCTTGCAAATGTTTCCAGGCAGAACAAGAATGTGAATAACCTAGTGTTCAGCAATGAGTTTTAAACAGATTCTTATTCTTCTGTCTGATTTTGATAAGGTCAATGCAGTAGCCATCACATAGACCACACTTATACCATTGCAGTTGATTTTTGTTTAGGGCAGTTAGCTAATGTTTGTGTTGTTGCAGGGAGGATTTGAGAGAGAGGTGGAGGATAGAGTTAGGAGTTTTCTCTGTTCACGTTTCCAAATCTCCCTCAATGTACTTTTTTGTTTGTTTGTTTTTAGTATCATGCTGCGAGGTCTGGCTGAAATTTGATTTCAGTTTTCTCAATGCCCTGCTTTATTGTTTTGCTGCTCAGATTTCTACCTCTCTTCTCCCTCATGAGGGCACATCCATACACATGCACCAAACAACAAAGAAAACTTTGATCCCAACCTTTGTTAAAACCCAAACTGTACAGCCATTGCAACAGCTGCTTTTTTGGCTACCAGTTTAACAAAGGCATTTAATGACTCCTTATGGCAGCTTTTTCTTTATGGAATTAATTCAGTTTAACCCTCAGGATAATGGCATTTACTAAAAATAAATTAATAAATAGCATCATTATTCTATTTTTGTATTTGCAAGAACAAGAGACAGACTCATTTTGGTCAAAATCATAAAAATTCTCCTAACATCAAAGGAACTAGCTTCATGTCCAAGTGGTGTAAGCTAATAAAGAATTTGACCAGGTCATTTCTTACTCTATAGGAAATATTTATTGTGATTAAGCCTGTAAAAGTGAAGCACCCACAGCCCCTTCTGTGCTGTACATTCAGCCTCACCATTGCTGCATCTCAGGCCAGGGTGCACTAAGGCATGACTAACACCTATTATATATTTGCTTATTCCTCTCCTTCCCAGGCAGTAATCGTGTGCAACAACCAATGGAGTACTTGGAACACAACCATGTGCTTATGCTGCTCAAGGTAGGGTCAGAGATGTGCAGATTACTTTTCCAGCAGGAGGTGGTGAGGTTTGCTGTAACTCCGTTCCCGTGGGAATTTATTTCCCACTTTGGGTCAGCACTGAGGGAACTCTGTCTCGTGCACTGACACCCTTACAAGCGTTTTACCAAAGCAGCTGCTTCCTTCAGCTGGGAAAATTTTTATGTGCCAGCTTCATGTGTGCTTTACTCTCAGGATGCTCACTTTGCCTTTACTTTTCCCTCCTTCACAAAAAGAAGTCTTGCTTAACTTTTGACTTTTAGAGTAAACTTATATCCTTCAAGGGGAAAGGTTTTTCTTTAATGCTGCACCATACTGAAAGCAGCCCCTCCAAAGCATTGCTGGTTTCTGCCTCATCAGTGGGGAGGTTATCCTCAAAAAGCACCACTTGGAGTTCACACTTGTTCAAGCTAACCATCCAAAGGAATGAAATGCAGAGAAATGTAAAAATATTTCACAGTGGGAAAACAGGGAGAAGGAAAGCAAACAATGCATAAAACTAAGTATACTGGGGAAATTCATCATAATGGAAGAAACATATTGGAAAAAAAGGTACTTAACAAAGTTCCACATTTGAAAAATATAGTAGTTGTGATAAAAGCTCATAAAAATAAAAATTAAAATTTGCAAGGTATGGAATTTGAACAGAAAAGAAACCTGAATGGTTAGCATGCTGACTTTGCTCACTGCAGGTATTGTTACTTCAAAGTGGAGATGAACAGTGTTGCAGTCAAGACTCGGAGGCAGATAACAAACTGTTAAAGCACAGTTACCTGCTACACAGAATATTATTTGCCAGCAGACTGGTCCCAGGTTCTTAATTTTAAAATAGCATTTACACAGCTGTGAAAATGCTTAATTTTTGTAGCAACACATTGCCCTAAATTGGATTGAATAGTTGCAGTGTTTTAAAAACTTGTGATCTGATTCTGCAATTTTAAAAAAATTACATGTTGTTGCTTTAAGTACAGCAGATTCCTTTCATTTTCATCTACAGTGGAACACTTCAGTACAATGGACTCTGAAGATAATTTTTAATACTGACTCCTCTGCATTCTGGCTTCATTTGTGGAGATGCACAAGCAGCCACAATAACAGCCTCAAACATGACTTTCAAAACACACTGCTTTTATACTTCAAAAGAGATATGTCCCCATTTCTTATACATCTTTTGTCAAGCCTTTTATTCTTCACAAAGAAATACAGAGCTGACCTGAAAAAAACCCACTTTTTCTGAGAGTAGTCAAAATTATCCTCATGGAGTAAATCTGAGAACTCGTTTCCTGATAGAGCCACCTGGGAGCATGAAGACACATGTTTCATTTGTATCTCTTGGAAAAAATGTGGGCTGGCATACAAAAGAACATAATTATATCTAGACCTAGAATCTTATGGGTGCCTGGTCTTCAAGAGATAGCTTTCATCTCAAATGAAGGCCTATTGGACTCATTGAATGTACACAAGGATCTTGAGGGCTGTAATTGGGAGACTAGATGCTGACCTGCTTCACCCAAAACTTCCCTGACCTGAAAGGCAACACAGTCCCTGGGTTTTAACACCCTCCAGTTGTCCATATTCCTTGCAGGTTGGTGAGTATGCTAGAAACTGATTTCCCAGAGTGTCCCCAGAAAGACAGAAAAACTGGTGTAGCTCCTTTTTTCACTTATTTACCTGGAACACTGGGCATGCTCTGTGATACAAAGCTCTCATCTGCTTTATTGCATTCCTATTACTACAGAAAGACATAAACCCCAATTCTTTATGAAGGCCTCTTTCCACCAGTTGAGAGCTAAAGAAAGCTGTAAGTAAAGAAAATAGAGAAACAGCTCATCACAAGAAGGACAGAGAGACATTTCTGAGGGAATGTAATAACTACAAGTCTTGACACAAAAAAAAGAATCAACCTCCCAACCAAGTAAAGTCTTCCTTACTAAGAAAGGCAAGTCATGTGTCTTTGCAGCCCGAATTTATGTTGCACCCTTACCTCTTCATCCTGGTCCTCTGTTCATCCATATGATGCTTGGGTCATGATGGCACTTCCTGGAGCAGCACACCTGTGTTTTCTTTGTATGGAACAAAGAAACCAAGGATGGAAGGGAAGAACAACTGAATTTCAGCAAGGCCAAGGCACACACTTGAGATGGGTACCAGACAAAGTCTAGACAGATTCCTTAGCTCTTTGGTTATTTTTAAAAGATTCTTTAAAACTAGCCAGTTGGTCTTTATAAAACATTCAAAATGTTGTGTATATTAATACTCTTTGGGTGAAATATTAAAAGAAATCTTTTGCTGTTCTGTTCTGAGTCTGTTATTTTAACAAATGCAACATCTCCTGTTTCTTATATGATTTAAATGTTAACATAAAAAACATTCAAAAAAGACTAATTGGAAAAATACATGTCTGAAAAAAAAATGTTTCCAATTAATTTGAAGGATGTCTGATTGTAATGCTGTGTGTTCTTATTTATAAGACTTTAGTAAATGAAGGACTTTCAGATGCTGACTCTGTTTCACATTCTTCATTGCCTTGTATAAAATAAATTCTCTTGCACTTTGGGAGGGGCAGACCTTCCCAGGGCTGGGCTCAGGCAGTGTGATGGGAGTCCCTGTGCCATACACAAGTGCTGCTGGCCACCTTCCCCACACAGATCAGACAGCAGCCCCACGGCAATGAGGAAAGCTGTAAAGCTGAGCAGTACAACTTTGGTCAGCTGCTTTAACAATGCTGCCTTTAAATCTTGTATTGTTAAACCAGTTGTGTATTAAAAATAGCTGCCATGAAAACAAGCCTGAAAGATAATGGCTTGGATAATGAGTCAATAGTTCCAGAGATTTTGAGAGACATGAGTCTAAGTCTGGAATTTATATACATTCCTGGTATTTTCCCATCTCAAAGGCACAGTAAAGCTGCTTAAATGGAGTGGGGGAAGTCAGGAACACCAGATGATTCATGTAGGCTTCTGCCTCCACTCAACTCATATTTTAAACATCTCATTGAAGTTTATAATCAAATGCTTCTATAATTTTCTTTATGGTATTGGTAAGCAATGGTCCCTTTGTCTACAGTCTGTCTCATAAATATGAAGTCAACTGTTACTTCATGTTATATTAGATCTAGGTATAGGAGACCTTTGTTAACCTAAATAATTTAGAATTTTCCTAGTTATTACTAATTTTCTTAGAACTCTGAAGTTAAATTTACATTGGCAAATTCATAGACAGCTCTTTGCCAAGAGAAAAACTTGTATGGAAAAAGACGTTTCACATCCATATAGTTGATGAATATGTCTGATAAAGCAATTGAATAATATGTTATCTTTAAAAGATAAATGTTTTTACTCTATGAGTAACACTAAAGTTTAGGTAGTTTTAGTAGTAAATGTCTTTAGGAAATAGGAGGTGCAGAATCAAAATATTTTCTACTGTCATTTGTTCTATATTATTGTCCTCTGTTTGAACAACCTAGATGCCAAAATGTAACTGTCTTGCTCTTTGTTCTCTTTTAAACTTTCCAACTTAAAACATATATAACTTATCACAATCACAGTGCTTTTCACTTGGAAAAGCTGACTTTCCCAACCCTTTTTTTATCTTGTTAGAACCATGCAGGACCGTATGATTGTGCAAATTGTGTCATTGTAGAAATTCAGAGTGCATATAAGACACTTCAATGAACACCCCACTACCACATATAGAAAACAGAAAAAAGGAAGGAATGTCAATTAAATCCATGCCAGACTCCAGAACAGAGCTAAGTGTGATCCTATCATTATTCTCTATGTAGACTTTTTTAAATTCAGGTCTGCCAATAAAATAGAAAAATCACCCAGGGGGCTTCACACTGCTAAATAGACATGGATCTAGTAGACCTTCTAAATCTCCTTTACTACTGAAGTGTAGATTTGAAGCAAACTAATTAAAAAACAGGATGTGAAAAGAGCTGTAAAATTGTAAGGTGATGAGGGCCCTCATCTGGAGAGAGCTTCAGACGGAGTGTACACAGGACATCTGGCACAGATGAGAGGAGCTCACTTTGTGGGGCACTTGCAGCATCTGTTGTGCATTTGATCCCACCACACCTGACTACTGAAATACAGCAGGGTGGGCAGTGATCTCAGGGTGACTGTTCTGGGCTTTCTGTAGGCCTGGCAGCCACAAACAGAAGATGCCTGATGACCACCTCTGGTGTTTCTGAATGCCAAACAGTCTGATCAGAACCATTATTTTGTGTGGTGCATCAATTATTTTTCTTGAGCAAATATATTTCTTCTGGCAGGAGTGGTAAGAAGCAAATGTACCACTGGTCCCCACAATAAATCAGGCTGAAGGCTGATGTGTCCCTGTCTTGAGCTGGAGGTGGCTCTGACTTCCAAGTGCTTTAACTTTCATTCACAGACCTCTTCCCTATACCATTCCACAAATGAAATAGGGCATTTGCCAGATAATCAGGGAATGATCAAATACATCTCATTGTCAAGGAGGTTTTTTTTATGACATCCTCTTGAATTGCTCCAATATCATCTCTGTGCAGATACATAAATAAATCCACACTTCTTTCTTATTTACATTATAAGGTAATTTGTGAATTATAGATCTGTCTTCCATTGTTCAAATACATATAGTTTAATTATAATTTCGAGAAATAGGCTCACTGTTTCCACAGAATAGCCATTACTTTTTAGAGTTCAAATATGAGTGACCAAATAAATCACCAGCTCACATCCTGGCAATAACATTATAAAATTTATTTAGTTATTTTTCAATCAAGTCTTGCACACCCATTATCACACTCCTCTGATAGCTCCTACTTGGGGAGAGTATAATTTGAATTTTTTTAATCACTTTTCATGTGCAGATTCCTTTGGTCCCTTTGAGATATGTTGGAGGACATCAGAAAGGTGCATAATAGTTATACATACTATTATGCCTGAATAACTGCAGGGTACTGCTAATTCTGCTGTTAAAATATTCATAGCTTTAACTGAAATACAGTTTGGGTAACAGACGCAGCTCCCTTACCCACCTCAGTTTGCATTTGTTTGCAGTACAATTTTGTGATTTCTCATTAGCTAGTGTGTCTGCCTTCTGCCACAAACTGACTTACATTCCTCCCATCTGTTGCAAACCCAATTTAATTATCAGTCACTACTATGAACATGACAACAGATACTTTTAGGCACAAAGGTTCTGCCCTTTTTCCCATTGTCAGAATTTTTGTGATGTAATGTCTTGAAGTAAAGTTTCCATAGAAGGTTATTTCTAAAGATCTGTTTCTGGATACACCATGCTTTTATTTAAGTTATGTTACAAATCCAGTAAGATCAATCAGTAATTCAAATGAAATCTGTATTTTCATTCTGATTTCTCCTATTATTTTTCTACTTGAATGCTTGCAAAATGGAGTAATTTTTGGAGTATTTCTACAACTAAGTTAGATTTTGGAATTACTTAGTATTGATACACTGCATACATCTCACCATTGTCAGTTACTAGAATTACCTGAACCGGAAAAGCAAATAGAAGTGAGAGATCACAAAAAAATTAATTATCATTAAACTAAAAGCAAATTAACTAAAGCACAAGAAAAAATACATAATGGAAAAACAAAGCAGAATGCTTAAATGATGAATAACTGAATAATTTAAATAAAATTAAACATAATGATTTCGTTTAGAAATAGTTTAGTTTAGAGAAATAATCTCTATCTGAATTCTAATCTCTGTTAACTGATAACCAGTCCTACAAATCAAGAAGAAAATTCTGAACCAAAAAGTCCTCATAGTTCATTTGTAGACTAGCCAATTTATATGCTAATGGTGTTTAAAAAAATTTATGTATACTAGAAACATTTACAAAACAGCAACAACAACAAAATCTTTCTCCTATTGAAAACTGGAAATTTTGAAATAAGCTGTGAAAATATTAAAACTTCTTAAAATTTATCAGGCTTTTTGTGAACATCTAATGCTTGCTAACCAGCCAGATTAATTTTGCTTTTCATACATATCAGCCTATCCTCTTTGTCCTGGGGTTATGCACTAAAGTTTTGGTAGTGAGGAGGTGGCTGTAACTGTGTCTTCTCCAGACCATAGAGACCAGAAGTTCCCCCATGTCATACAGACCCAGTTCCAGCCAGATCCAAGATGGGTCACTGGCAAAAGATGCCCCCATCGTGATTTTGGCAACACCCATGTGCCAACACATCTAAGAAAGTGATAGAGAACTGTTGCAATAGGACACGAAATAACATGACATGGACACGTTGTTCTTAAGGAAAAAAAAAGGCACTTTTAATTTCTGACTCCAACATTTATATATTTCCAAAAGTGGCAGTGGATTGGAGGGTGACAGTGCCACCTCTCCAATGACACTGGACAAACAAACAGTCCAGATTTCTTCTCCTCTATAAAAGAATGAAAAACAATAAGTTATTTACATAAAGTGCGTGAGAAAGTTTGTTACAAAAACGTAAATAACAGAAGGCTTAGAAAAACTTAAAAAATCAAAGTGACAGAGAACCTGAACAGCAGTTTTGAAAGGAGTGGGAAAAGGGGAAAGAGGCCTGCAGGAACCAAGAAGGAACAGAAGAAGGTGCAGAAGGAAGGGGAGGAAGGTGCTGAAGCAGAAATTCCCCTTCATCCCTTGGAGAAAGTGAAGCAGGTTGTGCCCTGGCAGCCCAAGGGTGTCTGTGCCAGAGCAGAGTGCAGCCCACAGAGCACTCCTTGCTGAAGCTTCTGCAGCCCATGGAGAGCAGCTCACACCAGCCAGGTTTGCTGGCAGGGCCTGTGGGCCATGGGGGACTCACACTGGAGCAGCCTGCTCCCGAGGGACTGCACCCTGTGGGAAGGACCCATGCTGGATGGAGAAGGTCATCAAGAGAGTGAGGATGAAGAAGTGGCAGAGATGAAGTAATATGGACTGACCACAGTTCCCATTCCCCATCCTCCTGTGCCACTCTGGAGGAGGAGGGAAATTAAGCTTAAGAAGAAGAGAGGAGTGGGAAGAAGGTTGTTTCAGCTTTGTTTCTGCTTCTTACTATCCTACTCTGTTATTAAGTGAAAACAAATTAATTTCTCTAATTTGAGTCTGGTTTGCCTGTGATGGTAATTGGTAAATTATCTGCTTGTCCTTCTCTTGACCCATGAGCTTTAACATTGTATTTTCTCCTCCTGTCCTTTTGTGGAGGGGAAAGATGGAGCATCTTGGTGGGCATCTGGCAGCACTAAGGTGAACCCACTGCACTACATCCAAATAATTCCCATAATTTATTTGAGTGTTATGCTCAATTTTACAGTTGTGTTGTGTTTTTCTTTCTGTTTGTTTTCAGAGAGAAAAATGTCCTGAGAAAAATATGCTTTAGTCCTACTTCCTCAAACCATTTTTAATATACACTAGGACTTCAGTTAACAACTTAATTGATAAAGCTGTCTTTTAGACAACATTGTATTTTAGACTCTGTTTTGCTTTATCATTTGATCAAGCTCCATTTGGTATTGGAAGTCTCATGTTAGCTCTTCTGGTGGTTTTAAACCAAGAGAGGATAGGTTTAGATCAGATACAAGGCAGAAACTCTTACTGTGGGAGTGATGAGACACTGGAACAGTTTGCCTGGAGAACTTCTGGATGCCCCATCCCTAGAAGTGTTCAAGGCCAAATCTGAGCAACCTGGTCCGTGGCAGGAAGGTTGGAATGAGATGATTTTTAAAGTCCTTTCCAACCCAAGCCATTCTATGGTCCTATGGATTTTCTCTGGATTCCAGGTGATTAATTTTGGGTGAGAGCATGAAATAATATGAGATCTTGCCATAATTACTTTGTTATAGCGTTTCTGAGCATGTGTGGTGCTTATGCTAAGAAAGCACTGTGAAGCACTTGAGAGAACAAGACCTACCCAGGAGAATTTTGCTAATCAGAGGATGCTAAACCTGGCATAATTAATATTCATGTTATCTGTCTGGAACATGCTTTGCTGAGCACAGTTTTATCATTCCTAGCTGTCTTTCATCTGGGAAAAAGCTGATTGACTCATTTCAGCAAAAGACTGGAGACCTGGCATATATCCAATATAAATAAATTGAGGACCAGACCTGGGAGCAGTTACCATATCTGGAAGGTAACTATTTGATAAATGCAGGTGCATCCTAAAGCCAGGGTGTGAAGAAGCTGTATACAAGACAGCAGACCAAGGAGGACATTGAGAGAGTCAGGGTATTGAGAGAACTGGAACAGCATCTGTAATGACTGAACCAGAAAGGGGAAATCACTTACTGGAGAAAAGATGGGCACTCTGAAGCAATAAAGTTTTTCAATTCTTCATTTTCAAGTAATTTTATTACTCCCCTTCTAATTTATTTGTCTGCTTTATGACCTAAACTGCTGCTGCCCTTTCAGTTTGTCTATAAGGTCCCATTGTTTGAAGATGCCCAAACACCATGGACATATATATGGCTCAGTCTGAAGCAAGACTATTTGTCTATCTACTAAATAGTTTCACATCACCTCCAAGAATCAAATATTACCCCAGATTTTCAGTGCTCATCTTTCAAAGCAAAAGCTTTCATTTTCTTTGTTTTTAAATGAAAGTTAATTTTTTTTCCCCTCCCATGAAGTGACTTGTTCATGTTTACAACTCAGACTTCACCTCTCCATTTATTGATAACATGATAATTCAGTATTTTAGATTGCTTTTTCTGGCAAGCTCCAGAGGATCAGAAAAGGCTTGCCATCCATTGAGAAGGAGCTGCTTTCCTACCTCTGATACAAAGCAGGGAAAACACACACTAGTGGTGTGCTCAGTCCACCTTGGACTTCCTCAGACAAGTCAGTCAGAATAAAAGCCTTAATAGCATCAGTTGCTATTAACCATATTAACCTCTTGATCAAAACTTTGGTGGAAATAAACATTTCTATGATCAAGATTTCAGCAACTAATATCCTTTAAGCTACATCTGATGTGATGATGAGAATTGCTAACTCATTCTTGTCATTGAATGAGCAGAGAAAGACAATATTTACATTTATTTGTAAAACTGAAAGAAGAAAACAAGTAGTTGGGACATTTAAAAGCAGAGTGAGGCAATAAGGTGATCAGACTTAGTTGACAATATTTGAATTTCTTTAGAAACATTTGAAAATCTAATCAAATTCCTATATGCAATCTGTTAAACCATTCTGGTGAGTAGAGATGGAAAAGACATCTTTTTGAGAGAATATATTTTTTTAATACAGATCTTGTCTGACATGATCTCTATCATTTGACAACCATTTGGTTTTTGGTGCTGAGGCAGTTGCATTTTGAAAGGAGAGAGGTGTACAAATTTGCAGCTCTGTCTCAAACTGTATGGATAAATTTCAGCACCTTACCTATCACTCCATCAAATCTAAATTTCACGCAGAGAGCTTCCATTGAGACCCATGATTGGATTTTCTGATTCAAGCCTTGAAATATCTGTGTTGCACCATCTGGCCTTTATTTATTTGTGTAATAAAATACTTTTAAGGACCACAAAGTACAATTATAATTACTTATTTTATTTTTTTTTAAATTTAGATCTTCAGTAGAAATCAATTTAATTTATTTCATCTTAAATAGATTTTTGGCTCAATTGCAGTATTTCTGCAAATGGTGACGTTGCATGTTGCAAACTGACTGTGCAGTGCTGACACCAGCAAGTCCAAATGCCGGCCAATACTGCACACAGGAGTAGTCCAGGGACAAGGATAGCAAATGAACATGTATCTAATTAAAGTTCCCTGATAGGATTAATCAGTTGACATTTTGCCACATAAATCAATAGCTGGATTTTCCTCCCAACAAAAAGCCCAATTTTTGCTGAGGAAGCAGTTCACTCTTAGCTAGAATGTCAATGTTTTTGGCAGATTATTGATTCCCCCCTCTATTTTATGCATTCAGTTTCAAAATACAAACAACAGATGGCTTTCTCAACAGTCCTAAACCTAGATTTGATTGCTATAATCCACTCAACACTGTTGGAATTCACACCCTGCAAACTCAAGGTGATCTGCAGACCTCTGTTCTACTCCATCTCAAATATAACCTCTTCAAATTATCAGGTACAGCATCAAGCGATGGACACTTCCAAGCAGAGTAGGGTAAGACAAGGAGAATTGTGTCACCCTTAAAGCTGCCATGACACTGGAGCAATGGTGACAGAAGCATCCTTCTGGGTAGGGTCATATTAAGAATGACTGGAAGAAACCAGACCACCCTCCAGATTAGAGCCAGACCCCCCAATTAGTGTGCGTTACTCGGACCTGTTACTTGTTTGAATGGAAATTCTTGGGCTGGGCCTGAGAAGATTTGGCTTTTAATTAGGTAATTATAAATCCTTAATTATAGGCTGATAATCTTTTCAATATCTCTTCTTAACTTTGGCTCCAACTAGACCAGATGACTCGGATTTATCCTCATCCTTGGGGAGAAAGAGATTTTTCTTCCAGAGATAAGAGCTGCTGTCTGTACATCATGGGTGATTGGGTGTAAAGATTACTAGTATTCCTTAAGCTGCTTAGGAATGGGACTAGGGTTCATTTTTTTTAAACTGAAAATAGTGAATATATTATCATGTGCTTTCTAGAACCAAATCTGAATCTGTATGACAGCAATACCAAAATTAGTAGGAAAATTAGCATCCATGCATAGTACCTGTGACAACAAACAACATGATTTTTCCATGTGGAATGCAGAATTCTGTAAAATTCAATAAAAACCTCTTGTAAACAAGAAGAAAATTGGACACTTTATATATGTAATTGAGAGGCCCTGCTGTTTCTTCAGTGAAAGCTGGCACTAGTGAAAGATAACAGGCTGTTAGACTTAGGGAAACTACTCACAGGACCAGTTTAGCTTCAGGAAAATACTGATTTCACCCCAAAACTGACTTTAAGCAGCACCAAATCTTAAGAATCAGAGTGAAATCAAGAGAATAATCATGAAAACAAAAGAGGTTACCAAATAATATTATGGATTACTCCTTAGAAAAAGTGGCCTACATTAACAGAAACTCATATTAAACAACTGAGATAAACAACACTAAAAGAAAATGAAATATTTAGTTTTGGGTCACAGGAATTATATCTGTTTGAATAAAACCTTGAAATATTTGTTTAGTTCTGAAAAGCTGGGGGGGTTTTTCCTCCTGTTAAAATAATGACTATGTTGATGCAGTCTACCTGCCTCAGATTTTAAAATTATATTTATTGGCATAGATGGTGGGACCCACAATGAATTGTTATTATTATGTATTATTTAGACCCTTCTCCCCCCTTTTTTTTCTGTAAAGAGAGTTTACTTTTAAATAGATGGGCAAGATTATCAAGCATTAAGATTGCTAAGTAACTCTTCTGATATCCATCCTGATACCTAGTTTGTGGCAGACAAAAAGCTGACCCAAATTAAGAATATGCAAAATCTACAACCATTCTCATCAAATTGCTAAATGCGTTATGTGCAAGGTTGCTTCCTGATCATTACAAAAGCTTTCTTTTTTAATTTTCATTTTTTAATCAGTTTTGGACACATTTTCCTCTTTGGTTAACCTACCTCTTACTGGGATGAAAAAGGCATTGTCCTCTGCTGGAAGAGTGATATGATGAGGAAACCACTTCTGCAGGAGACAAGCTTGTGGTCAATTTTCTCCCTATGTACAAGCAAAAAAAAACCTTTCTGTAAAGGAGAATTTAAAATAAGGTTTTCATGAATCATTGTTTGCTGGACATGCCAGGGAAATCTAAATTAAGGAAGACATCCTTTCACTTTGTTAAGGAAAACCACAGTTCATAATTCTTTCAGAAACACACAATGGCAAACTTTGTACAATTTAGATAGTGAAAGCCAAACCAGATTAGATTAAAGACTGGCTAGTTGTATTTTATAATTCTCCAGGAAGAGTTTTTTTATGATAATTGAAGGGGAAAAAATTAACTGCAGCAGAACTGATCAGAATTTTTTGACTGCATGTTTTTTCATTGGAAAAATTAAATGTTCAAAACCTATTTTTTTATAGAAATTCAAAAGTTTCAATAGAATTACTTTTGGAAAGCTTTATAATGTCAAAAAATATTTCAGAGTTTGTTATAATTAGACAAAAACTGCAGAGATCAAGAGTCTGGCCAATGTCCCATTGCCCTGAGGCACAGCATAACAGGCTTCCAATGTAAAACATGTATGACATGAAACATGAACACAGATTTGCTATATTCCAGGTAAATGTCTTAATGAAAGGTTACATATTTAATGTCTTTTTTTTTTTTTAATTTCTGAAGCAATTTTGTTATTATTACAAGCTTAATTACACAGCTGGTGCTAAGTAGTCTGATGGTGTGACATTCACCAGAAATACAGGAGGCTGAGAAGCATTTCCCAGCTCCAAGAAGGCCAGAACAGTAACTCTCTCTCCGTTTCATTAAGACAGGGAGGTACCCTCATTAATCAAATAGTCATCATTATTACCAATTACTAATAGCATAAGTGAAGTCATTACTATGTCCAAGATGTCTCTAAATTTCCTTAGTTCATTAGCTTATATCTTCTTACAATAAACTGGTCTTTCACCATTCCTGACGCTTTGTATTTCTGAGAATTCTTTGAGATTTTTTTTTTTACTTTAAATTTAAGAAAGGTGAACATAGAAATCTGAGGGAAAGATGTTTACCAAAAACAAAATCATGACCTGAAGGATTCTCTCCTGAGAACTTATGTTTTACTTACATCTAGATCTGGAACCAAACTTTGTGGGAGCTCCTGGAGTAAAGAATTATAAAGCCTCAATGATTAATCTAAAGCCTACAAATTGAGGGTGTTTTAGATTTGAATCAATATTATAGCAATGCCATCAGAAGTCTTGGAAACATTTGAAACATTATAGATAATGAATAAAGTGAATCTAATTTTGCATTTTAACAGTATTCAAATATATTGTTATTTCAGTTACATTTGAACTCAATCATCATTTGAATCAGAAACAGCCATTGAGGAAGGACTGGCAGGACATGAAAAAACAGAAAAATCCCATCATTAAGTTTTGATGATTCATTATAATTACTTATTAGTTCATCTCTTAATTCCAACTAACTCCAACTCAGTGTTGTTCCCTGAATTGCTATAAAATTCTGAAAAATTTAGAAATATTGCTGGCATTTTACTTAAAGTCAGATAAAGATTGGACAAAATTTTGTTTTCGTTGAATACATTGAATTAATTCATGCCTATAGCTAAGATTTAGAGAACATGCAAGTCCATATGGATGAGAAACAAAGGGGTCAGGCACTTGCAACTTCATTATTCAGCCTCAAAAGATACAATCCACTTCTAGATAATTTCCTCGGAACATTCTTGATTGGCAAACAGATTAAGTCTTAGACAGTCCCGTACACTAAATGGATCAAGGGCAAAACTTGTGTTATTACATCTACATCCAATACACATCCATATTGGGGTGTAAGAGAAAAAATATTTGCAGAGAAAATTGAACTCTTGATAGAGAAAGGAAAAATGAGGGTGTTGAGCAAGCCTTTTTTAGTGCTCAAGTCAAAGCAAGTTAAATACATGCTGAGAATAATAACTCTATTCTAGGCTTGACTGTGATAATCAATTAGCCAGTTGGAGAGAAAAGGGCAGTTATTATAGGAGTGGAATATTAGCAGAAGGAAAGTGATAAAGGCTGTCAGCTCTATGAGTTACAGATGGTGACATGAAAGTTAGCTCCTGCAGAACTATAATCAGGGAACATAAAAATGTTTGTATATGCCATGAAAATAACATCTCTTTTTCAGTCCATGCTTTTTAGAGACAGCACAAAAACTAATGCCAAAGCCATCTTTTGCAGATGTTTCAAGAGGTTGAAGAATGAGTAATTACTTTGAAGAGGTTTTTCTCCACAGTCCTTTACTAACTGTCTTTGTCAGCTCATTTGGATGCATAGCTCTAGTTTCACAGATGATGTTGGATGTATTAGCTGAAGAATGTTGCATTCTGGCATGCACAGGTTGAAATCTGCTGGATTTAAATAGTTCTTTCAGCATTGGGGCATTTTCTTCAGTGCCTGTAGGCAGATGATGGCAGGACTTACTTACACAGAAACTAAGCAATAATCCTGAGATATTGTAAGACTTTCACTGTATAGATTGAGCCCTTTGCTAGGAAATCATGGTTTTCCAAATTCTTTTAGGCATTATGGTAAGCATTTTTAGGCATTATGGATTTCTCTGTGGAAAACTCAACAGCCAAAGTACAGAAGCTTGTTTTCTATTCCACTAAAGCTGGTTCACAGCACTGAATCAAGTTTCAAATTGGACCTAGATATAATCACTAAAATTAAAAGTTGAATACATAAGTAAGGGGTAGAGCATAACTTCATAACAAATAAAGACCACAGAAACCAAGGTGATACAATAAAGTGTCTGCTCTTGATGTGGCAGCCTTGGTTCTGCAAGTCTTTCCATACTGGTTTATAAAATCCACCTCATGGGAAATCAGTTGCTTCCTGACAATTGAAGATCATTAACACTTTGAAAACAAACACATGGGTTTCTGTAGATTCCTGTTAGCAAAATAGGGCTCTTGCTCTATGGGAATTGATTTTGATCTAACTTCAGACAGGGAGGCACTTCAGTGTGTCTTTTTGGCTCAAAGAGACAAATGCTTAGTTTATATCAGATCATAAAGAAATCAGGATAACAAAGAAAAGAGACAAGACAGATATTAATCTTATCTAAATTTGATTATCTGTAGGGGGAGATGTCTATATCTAAGGTAATAACCTCCTTGAGCTCCTTCTATCATAAATAAAGAGTAAATAGGTAATTTTGGTACTCTAAACAATTAGCTGAGATGTCAATGCTTACAGTGTAAATGTTTACATTTATTTAGGTGAATTCTACTCTGAATTGCTTTAACATGTGACATTTAAGTGATGATGTCATGCCCCTGAGTTGATTTCTGTGAGTTCAAATCAGTAATGTGCTTTAACATTATCCTGATTTTAAGCAGATAAAGAGTCTTATTGAAGTCAGTGGGTTATTCACATAGCAAAGGTACATTCCAATGCTTTGCCAATGTGAGTAATGTGCCACATATGTTTTTCTTGCAATAACTCTGCTACATCACTGCAGTGATTTCTCTGTACAGTGGAATGAATGTTTTCAGAAAGCTCTCTTAAATTTCTAGGATTTTGGCATTTTTATAGCAGATGCTGGTAAATTACTAGGATTCATATTACTAAGATTCATATGTTTCATAATAACATTAAAATCCAATAAAATATAATTCAGTGTTTTGACTACTGCATTAATTGAATGCTAATGCTGTTTCCATCCCTTAAGGTTCAAAATATAATTAGCGACATGCTAAATTTTTTTCCCATGTTTCATGTAAAAAAAGATGAGACCAAATAGCAATATGTCACCAAAGCAGTAAAGGTCTTTTTAACTGTGTAACAGTTAGACACTTCAACAAATTCATTAGTCCTCTATGTCATTTCTAATCCTTAAATGCATAGATGGCCCTAAGAATTTACAAGTGTATCTAAATTTTTCAATTGTTTTGTAACTTCATATAGTTTAGAGGATTTCATGGAATGAGTGTACTGAAAATGCTTTACCTGGATCAGACTCTCATCTCAGCTGTGAGAGGAGGGCTCAGTTATAGCAAACTGCAGCCTGAAGTTGGAAATTGTGAAGAAGGAAATTTTGCCACTGAGGTGTTTGATGCTCTGTTTTGATCTCAGTGGGCACCTGACCAGAATATGAAATTCTGGGCTCAGCACAAGCCCTGGCCTCTTGGACCATGATGGGGGAGAGATGCCAAGAGCAGGGCATCCCATCCCCCGTGCTGCAGGGGAGATGCAAGCTCTAAGCTGGGTGAAAATTAAACATGTGCCTTAGGTTTCTCATTAACTCCCAACACAGCCTGTGGTGGGCTAAAAGCTTGGCCTCTTCTCCACCAGGTAAAGAACAATGTTTTGCTTGTAGTTGACTTCCATATCAGTCAGCTACTCAGTCTATTGAGATCTTCCCAAACAGGCCTCCCTGTAAACTATTTTTATACCAAGATATCCTGTAGCAGTCTTTATAAAAATAAATGAACTAGTGACATTAAGCTGAAAGGTAAGCAAAGGTGTTGAGTGTTAAACATATTAAGAGCAGGGGAAAAATCTGTTAATCGTTTTATTAATGTTTTCTTTTCTGCTGAAATCCTTGAAAATGCTTGTAATTCTTTGCAGCTGACAGGCTGCTGATTTTGCAGAAAGAAGAGGTTTTTGAGTCCCTTAACTGCAAGTCACAGTTGTTCCTTGTTTTGACTGTTGGAGAATTAGTTCAATAACCTCCCAAATAGTAAGTGCCTGTGTTCTTAGAGCTTAAGTATAAGAAAGTCTGCATATGAGAATAATTATAGTTAAGCAAACACTACATTGAAACACAAGCTTAATGAGTTGCACTGAAGCACTGTAAGGGACTGTCAAAGTAATTTTGGTGTTGTATGGATTTTTACAATGCTCTTACTTCACTTATTTGAAGGATTCCCCTCTTTCACACACACTGACATTCAAGAATTCCCAGGCTTGTGGGAAGTGGCAGGAGGGATGAGGCTTTGAGTCTGTGATTTATTCTGTCCTTTTACCATGCCCATGGTAAAATCCATGACGCTGGTCCCAAGCTGTGCACTCAGTCTAACACTGGTGCTCTCTTGAGGATTGTTGTTGTGGCTGATAATTTTCCAAACTCGGATGGGGAAGCTCCTGCTAGCCTTCAGTTGTGCCAGAAAGGTTTCAATTGGAAATTAGGAAAAATTTATTCACCAAAAGGATTGTCAAGTATTAAAACAGGCTGCCCAAGGAAATGGTTGAGTCATCATCCCTGGAGGTATTTAAAAGACCTCTAGATATGGCACTTATGGATGTGGTTTAGTGGTGGACCTGGCAGTGCTGGGTTAGTGGTAGGACTTAATGATTTTAGAGGTCTTTCCTGACCTAAATAATTCTATAATTATATGATTCTCTGACTTTTAGTCTTTCCTCTGATGCATGTCTCCAAGCAGACTGGATATTCCTCATTTTGAGAGGATATGCCCCACAAGCCCGAGTCCTCCAAGACACCTCCTGCAAGATGTGCTGCAGACCAGCAGGGTTCTCAGCTAAGCCAGGGGGTTCCTGTGCCCTTGCTCACTGCTCAGAGCACGTGGGTCACCAGGCTGGCCACAAATGAAAACAGGGCAACAATCCCTCAGCAGTAAGGAATAGAAAGTTTTCCAGGGACACTGTCCCTACCAAATCTCTGAGGGTTTTTTGGCTTTTCTAAGCAGTGTGCTGAATTACCTGGTGTTCCTGGGCTTGTCAGCTGCCCCAGATCTGAGTAGCAGTTGGCTTTGGGTGACCTGAAGGTAACAAAAGCCATTTGCCATTTTGCATGGCCATACTGGTCTCTACCAATGAGCCTTTTCCCCTTTCTCTGGAGCTTTTATCCTCGTCTTTCCCTTCACCTTTCCAGGCAGTGAAGGGTGGAGTGACAGCTCAAAAGTGAGTAAGGGAATGTATCTTTCCCTTCCCACCAAGAGCTATTGCTTGGTGGACCTGGCAGTGTTGGGTTAATGGTTGGATACAATGAACTCAGAGTAGTTTTCCAACGTTCATGATACAATGATTCTATAGAAGCAAGAAATTGCATCTAAATTCTCACAGTAAATATTAATTTGATTAATTTATGTTATATTTTTGAATATTTTTGGTCTTGTTTTGATTTTCTTCACATTTATGTCCTACTAAATAGATATGCAAATTTTGCCATGTTTGTTTTTGCTGAAGTGCTAGGCAGATTGAGGTTTCTGTGCAGAAAAACCATTTTCATTGTCTAATGCTTAAAGCTGACAGAATCACTTGGGCAGCCTTTTTTTTTTTTTTTTTTTTTTTTTTTTTTTTTTTTTTGTGGACCAACTCCTTCCAGAGACACTGAGAAAACAGACTCCAGGGTTTCAGGTTACAGAAATCTGGAATGGCTGTATCACACAAAGAGCATTCATACACTTCCTATGTTCTTTGAAAAGCAGAGGTCCTTAACTCCTTAACATACTATACTTGAATGAAAAAAGTTAGGTAAGCCTCATCCTTCCTGATCATAAAATAAGCAAGCAAAAAAAGAAAAAAATCAAAATAAAAAAATAGTTTTTATAAAATCAACCTTATTGTGCAGTGTGAGCATGTTTTCATGTTTATCTCAGGACAGTGTTAAACGTGGATAATTAACTGTGTTAAAACTTTTTACATTAACTGTGTTAAAACCTTTTAAAGCAAGATAAAAATATAAGGTCTGGTAGCGAAAAAATGGAGGAATTTTGTTTTATTTTCTCATCTAATTTTATGAACCAAGTACAAAACTTAACTTTTTAAATGGTCTATACCATCTATACTATGGTCTATCATGCATTTTTTTGGCTCTGTCCTTATTCTTGCAATCTGAACATTATGTTATTCTGTGAATCAGCTGTGAATAGGCCACATTATCAGAGACCATGGTCTGGACCTGATGAAATAAATGATGAAATGAATTATGAGATTTAAACATACTTGTACCATCTTTTTTTAAGCCGCTTTTTTTAACTTTTCTAATGTAAATTCCTTTTACTTCATCTCAATCAAACATCATTATGTATTATGCAGTCTCAGATAAAACATATACCTTATACCAGAAATACCAGAAAAGCAGTGTTTCAAAAAAAAAAAAAATCCTTTTTTTGGTACTTAAAGTATAATTACCTTGTCAGTCTTAAATAGTACATTCACTACAATCTCTTCTACACTCCCAATTTTCAGGGAAATTACTGGGTTAATTCAGGTCAATGCCTTTAAATTAAATCTGAGAGCAACAGGAGCAGAGAAGAAGTAAACAGGAATTAAGTACAAAGCAGACAGTTACAGCAACATATAGGAATTATGTAGGGTTTGCCAGAAATACCAATCTCATGTGGAGACAGGAAGAATTACTGCAGGGTACATATCCTGACATGGAGAGGAATGGAATAGAGAGTTCCTATTTCCAGCAAAGAAGATTGGAAGACTGAACACTGCAAAAAAAAAAATCTATTTAAACCCAGGATTGAACAAAGACATGATCAAAGCTGCCAGCAGCCCTGAGACAGTGACTGCAAAGTTTTAGGACCATGCCATCATACCAGTCCTACACCTGTTTTGACCCTAACTTCCTTATTTCCCACACAATCTCCCCACGCCCTGTGGAATTCATGTTTTCATGGCTAATGGGCATGGGTAAAAGCCAAACTGCTTCAGTTTATGTTGGCATCTCTCCACTTTGCAATGACAATGCAAAATCACTAATAATCTTCTTATGACCTTTCTGTACTTCACTGGACTTTCACAGCCGACACCTTTTGCTAGTGGTATTATGGACTGAGAAGTATTTAGAAATTTTAGTTTTGTGGTTGTAGAACAAAGGACTGAGGGTGGATTTTCCCTGTGGAAAGCATCATGCACAGGATGGTTAACCTTGACACAAAACCAAAACAAAATTGTGGATGTTAGTGGTATAAAAGACATGAGCTGGGAGATGAGCCCAGCTTAGACAGAATCATTCCTTTTCAGAGCAGACAGACCAGGCTCAGTGTCAGCTTAGTTAGTACAGATCCTCTCTAGACATGACATTAGTGACACTGAGAAATCAAACACCACCAAAATTATTATTAAATTAATTAACATGCAGTTAGAACATTCTTAATTTTGGCATAGTGTTACCTCACTAGTTGCAGGGTATTTTGGGGCTAGATATTGCCTATCTGTATTTAGTTATATGAAGTTCAGAGTGAGATATGCAATGATGCAATGTATAATCTTGTCCTTCTAAAACTTAAGCAGTGTATAATGATGGCTGGAAACAACATTCAATCAGTTCAGAGAGGGCTATGTCTTTTTTATAACTCCTGCAAAACCTTTGGGAGTGCTTTGTTTCTCAAATATACAGTGAATTTTAAATTTAAAATAATCCCTGTTGTGTTAATGTTTTTTTATGTGTTTCTGGTGAATTCAGGCAGGTTTGAGTAAACTGAGGCGAAGTGTTAACTATCCTGCTAAATTTGAAGAAATATGTGAAACAGATGAAAGAATCAGAAAAAGAGATGCAGTCTCTAGAAATGGAAGGGGATAGAAGTCTCTCTCTAGTATCAAGAATGAGATGGTTGTGAATTGAACCTAGACATAAGGGACAACCACATCTATTTTGGATAGTGGTCTTTAAATGACCCAGGTATGAAGTCTGTACATGGCACTTTATTGAGCTAGTTTTTTGCCTGCCTTCTGTATATTCTCTATAACTTCACCAACAGTTGGATGTAGACTTATAAAGCAGTCTTGGTCATGTATTCTTACTCAGAGAATGCAAACACTTTGATAGATGGTTCCTGCAAGATTTGGGATGAGGAGACTACAGTAAGGTTTATCTTTCCCCAGTTTTCTCCTTTCTAGGCTGAATATGTTTGGTATATTTTCCCTAATCTCTTTCAATTTAAGTATCTTTTTATCTGTCTTCAGCTGGTTTTGACTCTATCCAGTTGGGTACCTTCTTTTTATAGCAGTGTAGTCAAAACTGGACTCAAGCTGAGGCCTTATGTGTGCAGGATAAAAAATAACTACCTCTTCTGTGTTACTCCACAGCCTGTTCCTTGTTAACAGCATCACATTTTTCACCTGGACTTAGTTTGTGATCCCCTCTAACTTCTCTGCCTCAACCTTTTCTTTTTTCTAGCATGTGGCCTAGCTAGTTATTCTTGATTTTCTGTTGTGTGTCCAATTTCCTCTCTCAACTGTTGCCTTTTTTTTAATTTCCATTTCATCGTGTTGCTTTTGGATCATTTCTCCAATTTGTCAGGATCAGCTTGAGCAGCAACCACAGCCTCCCATGTGCTTCCAAGCTCTGTGTGACTTACAAATGGCACGAGTCTCTGTACTGTCATTCATGTATTTAATGAAAGAAAGGAATAGAAGAAGGTGCTGCAGAAATGTGTTGCCAATTTGTGAGGGAAATGTTGACAACTTCTCTTTGAGTATTTTTTTTCAATCACTTGTGCATTTATCATAGAGTCATTTGTTCAAGATAGTATTTCCTTCTTTGACTGAGGAGAATATCATGCAACACCATGTCAAAAAAACTTAACAGACCCAACTGGAAGAGGTTACTGCTTGCAGGATATCCAGCAGACCCTTCCAAAGGGAAAGCAGGTAAAATAGTGCTTTATACCTGGTATTTGGTCTCCATTTTGTTTATTTTTTTTCTCATTTATGTCATCTGCCTGTTTCTCTTCCTCCTCTCACAATTCAGTGGGCTGCACTGTACTGAGAATGGTCTTGTGGACTTCAGGGAGACAGGGACCTTGGCAAGTTTTTCAAGAGCCTTGAGCAAACTGTAATGCAAAGAATCATGAGTAAGTAACTTCTGCAATTGCCCAGAGAAGTGTGGTTGTGAGGTGCTTAAAGGGAAAGCAGACTAAGAAACAAAGCCACTATGTAAAACAAATGTTTCTTGATATTTAGTAATATTTGCTTTTGATTTTTGCATTATTGTGTGACATGTTTATATTTCATGTGGTACATTGTGTTTACTACTGATTTAACTGTCTCCTAAATGTTGTCTCACTCCAATCATTCCCTGTCCAAGAGCCAAAGGAAAGGTGAATTCAGTGAGAAGTGTCAAATGTTCATCTAATACAGAAGACACACCTTCTATAAAATGTGAGATGATTCTGTAGAATCTGCTGCCACAGTTTAGAGTGACCAAGGCTGTTGTGGGCTATCTGACTCACAGATAAGTAATAGGGAGAGAAACTTAATATATCAGTTTTGAAAAAACTATTTAATTTAATGTCCCAAGATTTGGAAAAAAATATTAGTCTAAGAATTTAAGAAAGATCAGACTACTGCTGACTAGAGAGCTTTCAAAATGCAGCTCTGGTTTTCATGAACTTTGCTTCAGATCTGGTACGACAATTCTGCTTCAAATTTCCCCCAATAAGCACTATGATGAAAATTATTAATAAACTCATAAATGTCTTATTTTACTCAAAGTGTAAAAAAAAAAACCTAATTAAAAAAAAAGTAGCATATAACTAAATTGGTTTCACGCCTTAGGATAACCCAATTGCCTGAGCCTGGTTCTGTTATCAAGTAAGGCTGGTATGTCCTGGCTCTGCTGACTGGCTGCGTGTGCTGGGCAGCCCCAGCCCCTCTGCCTGTCCAGGTAGGGCTCTTGGAGCAGCTGCATGTGGCTCCTGAAGACAAATCCTTCTCTGCCTTTTCTTGGGGAGAAATTATCAAACTTTCCAAAAGTGACTGGTTATTCATCAGGTAAGCTGGAGATAATATGGGATGATTTGCTTCCCTCATGCCCAAAAATACGCAAGAAGAAAAAGAGTTCAATAAATCAAAACATGTGACTTCTCTGAGGTTTCAGTGTTATAACTTAAAGTCATGGCTTGGTCTTTATTCACAAAGGAATTTTTAACATTTCCAAGGTTATCAATGTTTCAGATGTTACGGAAAGGAATAGGCTAAAGCAGCTGAAGGAATGTTGTTCCACATTTTGACCAGATGCATTTTAAAACAAGTTCAAAAAAACTTTTGCATATTTATTCTCTGAGAATAAACTTTATTTTCTACATGGCAATAACAGAAATGAACTCAAGGGAAATTACTCACATATGTCAAGAACGTAATGTGCCCCTTCACTTTCAAAGGGTTGGCATCAGTGTAAATTATTGCTTACAGGTGCTAAGTAACCTCTTTGATGGTTTTTTTTATTGGCTGACTCAGATTTCGTAGGAAGATAAAAAGCTACTGTAAAAGAGTACTTATTTAATTAAAAAGAACTAAAGATTTTCATAGTAAAGAAATGGGTGCGGATGGGAGATTGTTTTGGTTTTTTATTTGTTTTTGGGCCAAGACTGAAAATTTTTTACCAAGTATTCTCTCTACCTTTCATTTTCATGTTGCTATTTCTATCATGTGCTTGAATGTAACTTTTCTTTGAATAAAGACTATTACACAGATTTATTTTTGTCTCTCAGTTAACACAATAGTGATATTTAGAAATTGTGTAGGCACTTGCTTGTGATTTTAAATCCTTCATGCAACACAGTCCTTCAGATGTACTGATTTGAGTTGTTTCCTAGATCCTATTTCTTGCTTTCTGCAAGTTCAATGGAAATGAAACTTCAGTCAAATGTAATAAACATGGACAAATTCCAAGAAGATTCTTCCTTTTATATTCTCAAAGTGATCGTCAAAAAGGCCCAACTTAAATAACTTTTCCTCCAAATTCTAAATTTGTTAACACATTTGAAGGTGCAAAAGGCAAAAGCTAATTCTGTCTTGTTTCAAATACCAGTAATTTACCATCAAATTAATTGCTTTCCTTTGTAGTGAAGTAAGGATAGATAAGAAAATCACTTCATGAATTTCATATCTCCCAAACAGATTTGCAACAGAGCCTGTGATTCTTTCCAAGACTTTTTTTTAATAGAAAACTCTAATAATGTTATGTTTTCTCTCTTCCCTCTCTAAGACACTATTCTCCTTCCCCCCTAAAAAAAGAACACAGAAAGTCCTGCTGCTGGTTTGCATTATAATAAAGCACCCAGACACATAATTTTATCAACTGTTAGTATGCCTTTAACAAATCACAATTAAATATTAACAGCCTGTGGAGCAGCATGGAGGGCTCTGCAATCCTTTGAAGGTACATTTGCCAATTAAACAAAGTCTGACATTAGAGTAAAGGTGGCAAGGATCCAAACCAGAGAAATGAGAGTCAACCACTTCAGTGGCATTCATTAGCTAAACAGACATTCTTTGTGTGGCCTGTTTCTTTGCTACTGCCAAATCCACACCCTGTTCAGGAACTTACCCAGGCTCAGATAAGCTTATTATGGAAATAACACTTTGTCACCCCTTACAACTTGCTTCTTGTTAAATTATCTTTTATCTTCTTTGTAGTATTTGTCACCTCTCCTTGGGTGCCCCTTGTGTGGCCAAATGGTATTGTTATTGATTTGGAATAATCAGATTCTAAAGGTTAATTTGAATTAAAAGGACAATATTTTAAAGATTCCCTCTTCAGTATCCTCACACAAGAATGGTTATAGAGACATTTGTGTACATACATTGTGTTAGGTTTTTTGGCAATGTGTGAAAGCTTAGGTGCTAGTTTGGGTCATCTTGTAGTAGGTGTTCATGTGGGAAAGCACAAATTTTCTTGAAAAGGAAGGTTTGGATGGAAATTCTCTAGCCTCTACATGGCCTTCCCAATTTTTTGTTTCTACTGCATACCTTGTGCTGAAACAGCAGAGAAAGAGCGCTGAACATGGTGTTGTCTCTGCACACTGAGAGCCAGAGGGAAAGAAGGAACCTTTCCACTGCTCTTTTTCCTGCTGGCTGAGATAAAAGCCAGAAAATCCTGGTGTGGGATGCCAAGCACCCTGGAAAAAGAGGCTGTGGCAGCCTTGAGTGTGCATCACCCAAGGAGCCTGCAGAAGGTACACAAGCTTGTGTCCCCTTTTCTTCATTCTGCAGCTTTAGAGTTACCCCACTAAAGGTAAGTTTGTCTTCAAAGGCTTGGTATAGCTTACAACTGTGCCTGGAAGGATATCCACACAAAGAAAGTGATTTTTGCTTTTGTGCCTCAAAGAGATAAAAATGTAGTAAGGGTGGACTTCAGTCTCCTCAGAAACAGTTTTAAGTGGTAAAGGTAAAACTGAATATCACCATCTCTTCCAGGTCAGGGTAATGCTTGAGTATGGTTCTAGGATGGAGAAAGAAAGGAAGAAAACTAGGCTGGTTGCTCCCAGCAGAAGGTGCAGAAGTAGCCAGTACAAAGACTGTCTCCTCAAGTGACCCTGCTTCTGTGGCAAGAGGTAGTTTTGCACAAACTGAGCCCAGCCTTAGCACGGACACCGAGAGACACGTCCTGTGGATGTCAGTGGTGACAAAACACGCACACCAGGACTGTTTCTCTGTGTTCATATGCATATTTTGCCTATGCACACACCTGCCTGTTGCTGACATCTACATTTTAATCCAGAGTTGTCCAACCCTGTGGTGCTATGCACGCATCTTTGGTGACATTCTCAGCTCTGCAGTTAAATACTTTTTTTAATTCTTTCTGTGCTGAAACACTGCATTTCATTTCACTCATCCTCACTCACAAATGCAGGGAAACAAGATATCCATCACTAAGTAACTGCAAAAGACTGGAGAGCCAAGTGAGGAGAGAAAAATAATTTCTTGGGCAGATGCTTAAATGACTATCATATTTTGAATGGTTTGTATTTGTCATATTAAACTTGATACCCTAGTTTGTGCTATTTTATTATGTATCTGTTGATTTCTAGGATTTATGACAGAAACTTTATTGGCACAGAATTTTTCTTTCTATATTCTATAATTTTTTCATATATATGCATCATGTTTATTCACCGTAGTCACACAAATTGTATTTTCCATATACAAATAGAAATGTAGTTTTCACCAAAGCAAGAAAGAACAAGAATATCTCAGGGTCGTATTGGTCCACTTAGGCCTCATAGGCAACACTGAAATATGTCTCATTAAATGATATTACTGCTCATATCTCACATATTACTTCAGTTTCACTGTTTAAAAAAAGGCTCTGTTTAGTATTCCATATACAGAAAAAAATCCTCGCCCCAAGTCACAGGAGTGTTCTGCCTGAGACAGATATGAGAGAAAGGGTATTAAAAACAGCCTTTCTGTGTGAGCACCAGGATGAAAACATATTTTTTTCCTTGCTCCAGTAAAGCACACTTCCTCTGAAGTTCCCAACCCAGTGCCTCAGCAGGTGTCTATCTGCCTCAAAGTTGCTGGAGCTGTGCAGATTTGCAATAGTGAGGATTTTTTATTCTAATCTGCTGATTTTGACATCACCCTTACTGCTGATTTAATGAGCCCAGTGTCATAAATAGGATTACAGACCCCAGAGGTCTAATTCTCAGCTCCTTAACACACTGAAGAGTAACAGTAACTATGGTAAATAATTGCCTCAAATCAAATCAAAATTACAGCTTTAAATTTGAATGCTGGAAATGTTTGTACAGCAATCTGTTCTGTGGAAATCTCTTGCCTTTATCTAGCTCCCAAAGGAAAAAGATGGCACCCAAGGAGCAAATGTCAACATCACAAATACTGTCTTTGTGAGCCTTGCACAGAAGGCAATGCCAAGGTCAGCTGGAGTCAGCTGAGACCGGTGGCTGTGAAGCAGGAACGTGGCCAAACTGTGACTGTTCTCTTCCACCAACACCTTTTTTTTTTACCTTCTGGACTTGGGTAAAATCAGGATCTAATTCTCAATACATAGAGATGTACCATGCAGTTCTCACAGAGTGTGATGGGAATTCAATAGATGCTTCAGGAAGCTGAATCATTATCTGGAGACCTAGAGCTTGTTCTGTGTTTGCTTTATGACTCTAATTTTCAGATATGGCCTGACTACCAGGACGGCCACATGCGATATTTGGTCGCCAAATATTCTGCTTTTATGTTGCTATTCACTTGTTTAAATTCAGTTTATAAATGAGGTTATTTTATGGAAATGGAGATACATTTGCTAATAACTCAGGCATGTTAGTAGATGAGCAAAGCAGGAGACTCAGGCCTCCTGTCTCTCTTCTCAATCACATTGTCTTTTACAATCATCAGCCAGTTTTCAGCTGTTGTAATTTGGGCTGACATTAGTGAATGCAATCTGATTTAGGATACATAGATGCAAATTCTTCAGTGTGTTTTCTAGTATTCATGAGCATTTCTAAGTAAATGACATTTCTAGATGTGATTAGCTCTGCATATCCCAAGATGAGTATATGTAAAAGAGATGCAGCTATATATTTTAGCACACAAAAATGTGCAGGCATAGGCACATAAAAACATTTCCTTTCTCACACAGATATGCATGCTCATATACAACTGGTGGCAGATAAAAATAAATACACCATAGGGAAACTTTTTAGATGAGCACGTATTGTGCTTGCCTTAAGGACTTGATTAATTTGATTATAATTTGTGCAGTACTACAGAACTATTTTCTAAATGAAATT
Organism: Passer domesticus; assembly: GCF_036417665.1. Classification (NCBI taxonomy): domain Eukaryota; kingdom Metazoa; phylum Chordata; class Aves; order Passeriformes; family Passeridae; genus Passer; species Passer domesticus. The sequence goes on from NC_087476.1 coordinate 12,339,614, forward strand.
AAATACTATTTTCTAAATGAGATAAAGATGCATATATAGAGTCTATATAAGACCAGTTTCCTATGGAGAACTGCAGAGTTAAACCAAAGAAGGCAGGAAGTATTCCAGCAGGAGTGGGAAAGAATACATGTTTAAGCAATAGACTTGAAAATTCAGGCAGTGAAGGAAAGAGCAAATTGAAAGCTGCTTAGATTTACTGTAGCTGTAATGTGTGTTCTGCTTATTTACATAAGATCTACGTGATTATCTTCTCTGCTGTTCAGTAAGAATAGTCCCTACTGTAGTATCTGCTGCAACACATGGTGCTTTTGTTATCTCGGATATGCAGCCCACTTACTAAAGAAACACTAACCAATATGTAATGTGAACTTTTGACTGTTCACAATGTTTGGAGACGAAGAATTTATTACACCACCAGCAGATACAAAGGGCCAAGTCTGTATTCCCCAGTGGGCAGATTGCTCCGGTTTTATTTTAGGCTTAGCAAAATTTCTGTTTGTTCTTTTTTGTTGCTGCCTTTGAAAACAAAGGTTCTTCATTCTGAACCTTAATTTAATACAGTTCTGAGACCAAATATGACACTGTGGCACTGTATTGGTTGAGAAACCAAGGCCTTTTTGTGAACATGATGGACTCTCTTCCAGACTTGGATGCCTGGAATGGCTACCTAGAACAGAGGCTAGGCAGAGTTAGAGAATAAAGTAGGTATTTATTAAAGGCCTTTAACAGATACACCCTGGGCAGGGCAAGAGCCTTGCAGAGGCTGCACCCAAGATGGACAATGGCCACGAGTTTTTCAGACAGATATAAATTTGCTCTATTTGCATAGCAGGGGTGAATTGTCCAATTACAGCTCCAGGTAATGAAGTCATATATCCCCAGTTTGCTCCCCCAAATTCACTTTTGCTTGTACTTTTCGGGTCCTGAGGCTGTGAAGGTGACCTTGGTTCTCAGGCCTGGAAGGACCTGGTTTTGTCTGACCAAATTGTGAAGAGAGCTTACTAACACTGCATATGGAGTTCAGAGTTATACACTAGTGCAGAACAGGATCTGAAAAATATAAAAGCTAAAACTTAAGGCGCCAGATTTAATGTTTCTCAAGTATTATTTACTCACCCTGCATACCTAAATCTCTCAGATGTTCTCCAAGCGTTGTCCTTGTAGTCTGCACTCATACAGTTACCACCAACTTTTACCCATGGAGAGGAGAATGAGTGCGTGAAGGTCAAGATATGATGGAAGTAACATGGACATTTTTATTCTGAGACCAGCAACATCATATTCTTCAAATGATCATTCAGTTATAATTTCCGACAGAGAAAGTAGTAGTCTGGCTGTCCAATCATTTGTGCTTTGTTTACTGAAAAGAGCTTTTAAATTTTAATTTTTTAAGTTTTACCTAGTTATCACTTATAATATAAAGGAATTGTGGCTCATATCCTAAAGGAAATAAATAAAGACTCTAACACATCCTGTGGTGGCAGAAGTCTCTGAAGCTCTTTTAGTTTTCTTCCTGGCAAAGCAATATTCATGGATATTTTAAAATAAACAAAAAATTACTTTTCTTAAACTTGACTTTCATGCTAAAGCAGATGAAGGAATTTTGAATGCAACAGTGGCAGAAAATTATTAACAGGTTATCCTTTTTTCCATCATGAGCAAGAGCTCTGGGTACTGTCTCTCAGTCTGTTCTATGTGGGAGAACAACATTTCACACTTTCATGATTTCTTCTCATTTCTTTTCCAGAATGACAGGACCACTCTTGTGAAATGCTACTGACTCATTAGAAATCAGTCAGTACATTGTTTGAATATGAAGTTGGGAAAAATGGAGCAAGATATTGCTTAATAGTTAGGTGCAGAAGAAATGAATCAATTGTCCAAGTAAAAAGGAAAGATTTTACTAGGAAAGATAATTTTTATCACATATTTGATAAAGCAGTGGTGGGATAACTCTAGGAAACGTGAAAGCATTGCAAAACTGCACAAGTAGAAGTGCTGAAAAGCTGCATTTGGGAGCTCTCAGCTCTCAGACATGTGGTCATCAGTAACTCAAAATGAAGAACTCATAACAACTTAAAGAACATTTTTACTGTTTAACCATCCTGTACCAGGGCTGGTCTTCAGCCCATGTATCTGGTCACAAATGTGTTATTAAACTGCCTTTCCTCCCGGTGGCCATCTTTATTCTCTCTACTGGGGGCTAAACATATACATCACACACAGCAGGAAAATTAGCCTTAATTGCTCCATCAGCTAAGAAATCAAGAAAAAGCTGATGTTCCTTCAATCCTGTCCATGTCTGAACAGAAAAGTTTTCTTATCTTGAATCCAACATAGCTTCAGACTCCACTGCCAGTAGTGCCCTTACAAGCAATCTCCTCCCAGAACCCAAAGGCCTGGGTGTCTTGTGAGCTGCATGGAGGCTGGTGGGAGGAAAGTCACCCAACAGTGACCTGGCCACAAGCCTCCACTTTTGCTCTCAGCTAATGAAAACATTCTTGGCAAATGCTTTTGCTTTAGGTCACCTTGCACTGGTCCAAGAATTCAAATTCAAGTGGCACGATATGAATGCCCCCAGCCATTGCTCTTAATTGTGGCCCTGCTTCCAAAAAACAATCATAAAAAGCCTAGGGTCCTATTCTGTTATTTCTGGCTGGAGTGTCCTGTTAGCCAGCCAGCTTTGAACACTTCAGTTTCTTCAGAAAATTGTATCAGATTTCTCAATGAGTGCACTCTTCAGCATTGTTAGTTTCCTTTGTTGTAACAGTAGTAGTAGTAGTAGTAGTAGTAGTAGAGTTTTAGTGGAGGTTATTCCAGGAGAAAATGGAGGTTATTCCAGCAGAAAGGGCAATTTGGCAAACTGTGTTTTCTTTTTCTCTGACTGACCTTATTCTACTAGCATGAGCAAGGGCAGCTCTGGATTGGCAGTGAGAAGTTTTTTCTTCAGAACGTTCTTTCTAACCCTTTCTGTTCTGTTCTTTCTATGCCTCAGTTTACTTCAACTATAAAATGGAAGTGATAATTTCTGTTGTAAAATACTTACATCTGTGAATTGAAAGCATTACTGAAGAACTAATTACTGTTATGCTTAAACATTCCAGCATTGTGATTAAATTATTTTTATGCCTTGATAATTATATTTCACTAGAGAAGAGTGGGCAACCATCCATCAAAGTCCCTGGCTGCGACTGAAATCTTGAGCTGACAGAAATTTTGTGGTGCAGTCATTGATAACCATGGTTTTGAATAGCTCTGAAACAAAGCTGTGAAAAATTCACAGTCTCTTCAGACTGACGTTATTTATAGCACACCCCAGTATGAGGCAAATTTCGGTCACGTACAGCTTGTTTAAAAGCAGAGTAAATTTTTATCAGTCTCTAGAATGCTAACAGATGAAAGACTGTGTTCAAATCTTTAGGCCTTATACAGTAGACAGGATTGTAAGGCTAATTGGTGCTGCTGGCATTCAGTGTCAAGGTTAATATGAAATAAAGCCGGTCTAGAAAATTATTATTTATTGTTTTGTACAGATGGATTTAATTTGTAACTTGGAAGTTTCACAAAGCATCTGTAGTAGCCAGAGGAAAGTAAAAGGGAGTAGAATAAATAGGAAGTGCAATAGGTATATAGCATGGTTTTAGAAAAATCTCTATTTCAGGCAGCTTCACTTTAAGGACAGCTTCTGAAGTCTGGATTTGGCATTCCTTCTTACTAAATCAATGTTGAGCAAGGGCTCCACGATTTTGCTGAAAATTGGGCAAGAGCTATTTGTTCCAGGCTTACATGGAACAGAGCCTAATTTTACAACTTCTTCATTTCATGCCACAGGGATTTTAGAAGGGCAACAATATCAGTAAATGAGGAGTTGCAAAATGTTGGCCAAGGAGTAGTCATATCTTGACCTGACTACAATGTGGCTAAACCAGGCACCATGTCCCAGAAGCCCAACTTCCATTCATGCACATGTACACTGCTGTCCCTTCCTGTGGCATGACAACATCAGAGCTCCCAAATCATCCAGAAAGCACTTTTATTTGCCTTGATTTTCTCATGGCAGAATAACTCCTGACAGTCTCTTTGGTGAGCTGTAGGGTATGGTTTGGTTCCCCAGAGGATCAGCCAGTGACAGCAGCAACCAAATCAGGTTTTGCATGCTGGTGCAAAATAAAAGACAATCAGTAAAAAGACAACACACTGGTTTTGTAAATCACTGCCACTGCAGTGTGGAGTGAGGCTGACTTCAGTGTGGCTACATTCCCAGGGAAGGAGTGCTGATATATATTCTGTAACCTTTACAAAACTGCACCTCTCTGTGCAATAACTAATGAATGAGTCAGGCTTGGACTTAGTCATTGTAACTAGAGCCACTGTGTTGCTGAAACTTGGGAAACTTCTTGTCCAGTGGTGTTGAAATTACTCTATAAAGCATCTAAGTTCCCAAGATATTGAAGAGGGAGATCTGGATGCCTAAAAATAGGATTCATCATGTCTAGCACTCAGAGTTTCAGCTAGCAAACATAAAATGCCTGAGAGGAAAAAGTTCTGTTTATTCATCTCCTCTCCCCACCTTGCCCACCGGCAGTTCTGTGGTAGGTACTTATGTTAAACAAGGATTCATTGCCAAAAGCTATTTCCAGATTCCAGGTAACAGCTTCATACATTTCCAAAGAAATGGCTGGCTCACTTTCTTTCAGAACCCACAATCAGTTCATCCTACTCTTTGCAAACTAATGTGCTGGTTTAGACATTTCCCTCCCCAGTCTGAAGCATTGTGAATTGCACCTCCTGCTCTCCTACACAGCAGGTGATGGGTACGTGTTGTGTTTGCCTTTTCTCCTGCATGTGAGCCACTCTGAATTGTGGGGCTGAAAGCTCCGTGGTGGGAGCTTCTGCAAGCCTGCAAATAGAGGAAAAACATCTGAGCAGAGTTGAAAGCCCACAGCTTCATTCTTATCAGGAATGTCCTATCCACCACCTTTAGCCTCACTTGTGCATCGAAGCCTTGTTTGGTTCACATGGGCTATTAATATGGGCAGCATGTAACTCTTAAGCATTATCTTAGGTGAAATAAGATTTTTTTTTTTTTGCTATGCTTTATGTGTGAACATTTGTCATTCTATACCTCTGACTAAATTTAACAAGAGTTGAGGGATTCAGATTGAGAGAAGAATTAAACTTCTTCCAATTAATGACGTCAAGGCAGCTCCTGGCTCATTTTCAAAAAGCACTTTTCTGTGCTACATAGTAGCACTGCATGGAGAAATAAGGGCAATCTTTATTCCTCAAGTTCAGCTGACTGCCCTCAATACTCCCTGGAAATGAGCTGGATAATCTATCTCAAGAAAGAGTGCATGAAATAATAGCTGCTACAGGCAGGGAAGTTATAAAAAATATTTATTTCTCTCATAATAACCCTGGTTGATTAAGGGAAAAAGAAAAAAAAAGCCAGAAAAAAAAAAAAAAAAAAAAACCAACCCTGTACAATAAGTGGCTCACTTTGTGTATTACTTTAATTTCATTTCACATCTAGATACCCATATGCATTTACTGTTTTGCTGGGAGCATTTAAATACCCTGAGCTAATTATAGGACAATATTTTCCAAGTTACAAGGGTTAAATTGAAAGCACAGCTAATGAGATACTATTCCTGGCTATTAAACTGAAAGGAAAAGGGTCTATTTAATTATAAAGTATGTAAAAAAAGCATAATCATCTTGTAATGTAACAGCTCTCATCTGGATTATTATTTTGGTACACATTTGTAAACACTGCCTGGCACATTATTGAATTGTTTAACATTTATGTGAATGTAGTTATTCTACAGAATAACAATATTGACACTGAGCTGATTCCCTTTTAATTTCACTAAGAATATTTAATATTGAGTAGATATATTTTTTCCTTTTCTTGGAAATAAAAAATAACAAAATATAAAGGAGATGGGAAAGACAGAGGAACTATTAATCTTGTCTGCCAATACCTCAGTATGTTTTTATGTAGTAATTTGAAATAGTATTTAATTTCACTTTAAAAACCTATGAAGTGTACTGTAGCTTGCAATCCTCAGCAACCCATAAGATAACTGAAAAGAAAATTATGGATCTTTTTTCTTTATTCTAACTCAGTTAAAAAAACATTTATAGTACAAATTGTTCTTCCAGAATTACTTGATAGTAAAACTCACACTTCTAACAAACTGAGATGTGAACAACTTATTGTTGCCAGAGTTGCTTGGATGTCACCTACTGGGAAGCTTTTAGTCCTCTTTCTTCATCCACATTTCTGTTAATTCTTTGTCTTCCTTCAGCTGTCAAGAGCTGCTGGGACTGTCAAGTGGCGCTGGCTGCACCCTGTGCAAGGCTTCTGTGCATGGCAGGTGAGCTGTGGCTCAGGTATGAGCCAGCTGAGGTGAGCCAGGGGAGGTGAGGTGAGGTGATTTCTTTAATCTGGGGTGACCTGCAGGTACCACAGGGTTAAAGGAGAGGCACAAGTCACCTGAACACTTTGGAGCACATCACTCAGCCACTCTGTAGGTTCTCTGGCAGATTGCTGGGAAATTCTTGCTGTGCCAGCTGTCAGCAGCTAAGTTGGAGATGTTTATGCCTATGGGTTTAAGGACTAGTTTGTGAACTTAATTGCATACCTAATAAAGGTGCTTCTTGTACTTCCTGAGCACACTGAACTTCTGTCAAATAAGCCAAGCTTTTGACTAGAGGGAAGTTGAACACATCTTCACATCTCTCAGGAGATCAAAGACAGAGCAAAATATATATATTATGGCTGTACTGAGGCACTATATTTCAATTCAAGAGGGTGAAGCATTTTAACTATCTGTCTCCTGGATTTAGGAACTGAGGTTTTATTAAACTAGATGTTCCAGAAGTAATTACCGACTGTCATTAACTCCTTGTTAGCAGTTTTTTGTCATAGAATTTCCTTTCATTTAGTACAAAAAGAAAATGGAAATATTTGTTCATAGTTATCTCATTGGCCTGTAATTGGAACCAGTATTCTCACCAGAAACAACTTGAAGGCACTATTCCTCTCATTGGAGAGGATAAGGGCTAAGGGCCATAACTTCTTATACATAATTGCTCAAATACATGCTGAGAGGAATTATAAACATTTGGGCAGTTATTTGTAGCATTATCTGAGTGTCAAGGGTGTGAAAAAGAACTGATGTCTTTCTGTTCTGTCTTCCACCCATCCCCTAAAGCACACAGGTCTTCCTATTGCTGTTTTCCATATGACTTGCATTGAATTCTTCTCTTATTAAGTGTCTAATTACCATTTTAGAAGCTAATGGCATACAAGATCTTGCTCCTTCATGTCTGAGGCTCTTTGATGCTGTCCACAATTGTCACTTGCAGCAGCTGACTACTCACTTGGAGGTGGATAATTTTTTGATCCTCTTGTCTGAACTTGCACATAGAGAAAGGAAAACCTTTCCCCAAAGAACTGCCCTATGAACGGGAACACGAGGACGTGTTACTCCAGAGGAGCAAGACTCTGTGTTCATGTGGGGAGACTGGAAGAAGAATTAGCTATCACTAGGTTCAGTTCAGGCTTTTCAAGTCCCCCTTTGTGCAAGGGAGAATGAGGATACCTAGGATTTCCTAATAGCTGCCTCATTTGAAAAAAAAAAGAAGTGCTTTTTTTATGGAAGAACAAGAAATAGAACAAGTTGCAACCTGTTCCTCATCCTTTTCGTTACAAGGCAAAGGAGAATACATGGTTAATATTTCCACTTGCAATCCTTTTACCTATTGTATTTCCCACCTGTTTAATTAGTGCTTCTTACTTTTTTTTTCTTAATTTCTCCCAGTCATTTCCTGATGTCTGAACTGTCTCTCATCTTCTTGCATCTTTTCCCTCTAACCTTGCCCACAGGTTTTCATGTTTTTGTGTGTGATTTCCATCTTGAAAACATTTGCATGTGGATTGTAGTTTCTTTCTGAGCATAATTTTTATGCTGCACAGTGATAACATTTCCCCATGAATAAAAGAAATAAAAGGGCTTTGCTGGAGGCACAGAATATGCCTACACTGAGCAAGTGTCATGTCCAAACCTAACAGATGTGTGTCTGTGAAGCCAAACAGAACCAAGGACCTTATACTGGCACTGAAAGTATTCTGGGGCTTTTACTTTGGGCTAGTTCTAGTCTGACTGTGCAGCTTAAACACTTGTCAGCTGCTGAGGTGTATTCTGTGTTCCCCTGCAGTGCATCTTCCATGTTAGGTTCACCCAAAGGAGCAGTTTGCACACCCCGAGACCCTCGGGACTGCAAACCAAAGCACAGGAGGAGGGCACTGCAAGAGCACATTCCTGTCCAAGTTAAAACACTCAGGTAGCTGCACCTCTACTGAGGCTCGATTCTCTCCCTTCCTCCTTCTCCTCTCAGCCGTGCTTTAGATGGACTGACAGAGCTTGCTCCCATTCAGTGAATGTTACACATTCCAGGGAGCACCCCGTTCTTAGGGAGAAGGAGTACAGATCTCTCCTGGCTATTATGGCTGTGAAAGCTCAGTGTAATATGCTTTGTTCTGCCTAGTCTTGTTTCTGTATGGAAATGTGATTTGATTATTTTTTTCCCATATAATTTTTAGTTTGGCTCATTTCATTAAAGTAGAGAAAAGCACTTCTCTGGTAATCATGGAATCATAATTTTTTTTCCCCCACATGCTTAAATAAGTTGTTTAATTCAATTGAATAAAGCCATTAAAACCATTTATAAATATAGATTCTATTTCAGTAATACTAAGACATTTGGATTACAGAATCACAATTATTATAATTTATTATGGTCATAAAAAATGTTTTGCAAAATATACAATATTTTTGCATTTTGTATAAATGTACATTCCCTAAAATTTTGCATTCCCCTCATAATTATGAGAGTTTGGTTCAGGTCTGAATCTCTCCCTATAGCTTTTTGATTGATGTCACTGGCTTCCAAAAAGTCTTCCCAATGAGACAGATATATTTCTGAAAAAATGTGAGCATTTTAAGATATATTAGAAAAAAAAATAAAAGGTCCATTACAAAGTCAGACACAGTAATACATGCAAGGGGACTTCTGGACCACTGTTCCTACTTTCATGATTTTGAAAGCATGAAAATATTTTTGGAATAACTTTTTCCCTAAACCAATTCTGTAGTATATCTAGTACAGCTTTTTGTTCCTACTATTGCCATTGGAAAACTGATCAAAAATCTCACTTATGTCTGGGTGAATTATTTTTTAATAATTTATATCCAGTTTTTCACATATCACATTGCTCTTCCCAACTTGATATTGGATTGATTGATATACAAGTGGAAAACTTTGTTATTTTCTTGCAGTCTTTCAGTCTTCATTTTGTCAGAATAATATAGCAAACATCACCAAATGAGGAAGAATTCACAAGTGCTTACCTATCTTAGAAGATTTAACTTGGGATCTCATTTACCACTTTCTCAGGAACAGCTTGTTGATGACGTATTCATTTTGTTAATAAATGGATCTCCATGTTTTTCCTTGGTCATATCTAGCTGATGAATACCTACTTTATAACTGTGATGCTTTTTAATAAGTCCCTAAGAAAAGTTGCAGCCTGGACTATTGAATTTCATTTATTACTGTGGTCCTTGACACCCTCCTGCTATTCACCCTCCCTGATACTAATCATTAACTCACCTATTTCTTGGGCACTGAACCCTTTGATGTTTCTTCTTTTGGCAACACCCATGGGCGTCTCTTTCTTTTAAACAACAATATCCTTTTAAAAATTGCTTATAGGTGTAGAAATACACTTTTTTAAATCCCCTATTTCATCAGAGAAAGCTGTCAGAAAAATATGGCATAGGCAAACCTTAGTAAATCCATGCTACAGCTGTTATGATTTTTCCATTTTTCTTTAGCTACAAATCTGTCCAAACTACCTCCAGGTTTGATTTTGTAGCTCAGTGTACAACTTTCCCTTATTTAAATATTTAGTTCTAACTTGCTGTCCTCCAGTTATTCAGTACTAATCACAAAAACTTAAAAAAAATATTAAAAATATTTGCTACGAGATCAGATGAATTTGCTACAAATTCTGGAAAATTTTCACACATTGATATACTAGGATGCTTGATTTCTGATTTTAATATAATAATTTCTATTTCCATGTCAATTTTTATGCTTCCATTTACATTAAACCATTAGTCCTCTGATTCCACATTCAGCAGAAATATGAATGTTAAAAATTGTGGTAATGTTCACTTACTTTTTTCAGTCACACCTTGAAGTCTCACTGCATCTCCCAATACTTACTGCATAAGAAATAATTTTTTAAGTGCCTTCTCTTACTTATTTTCTCCTTTATCAGATGCAGTTTTTAACTGGGTTGTTTCCTGAAAGTTGTTATGCTCTTTTATGCCTCATCTTTAAAATATTCTTTTCTTTACAGAGCAGTCCTTATTCTAGTCTGGTTTGGTTTTGATTTTGCATTTCTTGTACAATCTCTGCTTATTCTTGAGTATTTTCTATTATTTGGAAAAGTTAGTCTTCTATACAGGAGTAGGAGTTCTTGGTTTTGTACCTTTAATAGAGAGAATTCCCAAGCTTACACTAAAGTCTATATGCTCATCAATGCAGCTGCCTTTATTAACTAGATAACTTAATTGTCCTTTTGAAATTGAGAACCCTATTTATAACCATACCCATGAGGATCTCTTCATTTAATTTAAGTGAATCAGACCAGGATTGACTAATAACTAATAACTTTCTGTGAAAATCTCCAAAGATCAGGAGCTTAGAAAAGGTAAAGCTAAAATAATCCTATTGTCATCTTTGTGTTTATTTGATTGTTATTTTTTGTAAAGAAAATTACTCAGAAATGGTTAGGGTCTTTTATTTTTAGCACCATTTTTTTTTCTTGCTATACTTGAAAGGAGAAGTCATTCAGGCTACAATTCCAAATATAATTTAATGACTTTATACATTATTCAAGTTCATCATTAGATTTAGAGGCACAGAACTTGTGCTACAGCACTCTCTGGGAATGATGCTGACACAGGCAGGCTTTGCTCTCTTCTCAATGTGTGTGGTTATATTCATATGTCATTAGTCTACCTTAAAGTCAATGTAAGAACGTGAATACATTGATCTACCAAGCCTTGCTTTAGTTGCAGCTTTCCTGAGAAATACATACACTTAAATACCTCTGTTTTAGTCATGTTTCCTTTTTCACAATGTCTTGTCCTATAATATTTTCTGTCAGTTCTTTTTTCAGTATTTCAGTTTCTCTACTATATTCTAAAAACATTTCTATTATTTCCAGTTTCTCAAGTAGATAAGATCAGTCTTTCTGCCAATGATTGTTGCCTCAGATGAATACTTTTACAGCATTAATAGTGTTGTTTGGGTTTGATATTTGTTCTCTACTTTTTGGCATTCTTTTATAAAAAGCCATGAGGTTGACCAGCTTCATTGCATAAATTAATGGAAAACTCATTGAAATGGAGTTTATAATCTATTTGAAACACACGCAGATAGAGTTTGACAGGGAGGCTGTAGAAAGTGAATAGACCAGAGGATCTGGACGTACGAGATACCTGATCTATGTATCTGCTTGCTGCACTCTGTGCTGTAGCACACACGCTCTAAAACACAGCAGAGAGAGCAATGTCAGAGAATAAAAGTGACATCAAATTCTAGAGACACAATCTGCTGCTGTAGCCAGCCCAGTGCCCAGAGCATGGTGAGATATATTCACTTTGTCCTCTGCTTCACTCAGTGGTGAAATACAAGAGGCTACTATGGCAACATCACATGGTACATTTGTTATCTCTGAACGAGAATGTGTTGAAGGAAGTAGCAGATCAGTATGCCATGTGTGCTTTCATTTTCTGGAATGTTTTCAAGGGAAAACATCTGTTCAGATATTTTCCCTGGGATTATGGCTTCAGTTAACAAAAATGTGAAGAGGAAGGGATGCAATTCTCTCTCACACTGCACTCTTTTCTCCTATAAAATTAGGGTTTTTTCCTAAGAAAGTATAGCTCTTGTATCCTATACCATGCTGTTTTTCCTGTGTAGAATGTATTATTTGTGTCTTCACTAGTTCCCTTAAATGAATAAAAACCTAAATATTTCTTTGAACGCTTGTGTAAGGATGTTGTGGGTAGGTGGGAATGGAAGGTATGGCTGGGAGGTTAGCCAAAATCTTTCTGTAGTAGCTGCAAGCATTACTTTAAGATGTAAAAAAAATATATATATTCCTCCTTTTTTCATAGAAAAGATAATCTGTGGTTAAAATATAAGAATTCTGGAATTCGAGAAATATGTATTCCATTCCTGGCATGGCTACTCAGGTGTCATCTCTGACGCTAGACATGTTCTTTAATATCTGTATGGTTCAGATCTTCTCAATATGATATCCACATTCTTGGTTTTGGATGCTGAACTCCCTGGATTCCTTTCATTTAGCTTCAGACATCTGCAGTATAGACATTTACATTTGAACAAGCTGTCTAGGCTTCCTTTATAGTGAATGGAAAAATGTAGAGACTTTGGATGCCATTCATCTGGACAGTTTTAGACATCTCAGTTAGAGTAAGACAAATTGCATCCAAAAGGTCCCTTTTTTCTTTCCACTGATGAAGTCACAAGCAGAAATTAAAGATAGTGTTTATTAAAATTTGGACAGATAAGTACTACCTTTGCAAAGAGAGTATTCTCTGTTTATGTGTGTTAGTAAAGTAGTTTTGTTGATGTGTCCCTTTGTTATGGCTGTAGTTTCTGTGTGATACTTGAACTCCAGCTACAATCAAACAGTAAACTGTAGGAGGCCCCAGTGTTCTTTCTTAGTTAGAGATCAAGGCAAATTTCAGTCAGACATACAGATGAGAAAACTGATTGAGAGAAAGAAAAAAAAGAATGTTGGTCATAATCTCAATATTAAAGTTTTTTAAAATACTAAAAAAACCCTTTTTCATTACTGTAAAATATCTTTTTTTAAAAAAAATTGTTATTTGAAATGATATCTGTATCAATGGCCAAGTATTTTAAAAGTAGAAAAAAACTAGAACATTTTTCTTTACTAGAATATGCCTGTTATTGGCAACTGAAATATCTTCTGCTGCAAACTTCTTTCAGTTTCATGCCAAGATGTTTGGTTGAAATGCAATTGAGAGAATCTGCCAGGGAAGGAAAGTTCAATTAATTTCTTCATTGATGGGCACACTCTCCTGTGAGATGTTCTAGTTTTTAAGATGCCCTGATGGGGCAGGCAGCCAGTACCACACAGGACCTGTGAGAACTCCTGATATTTGGGAGAGCAGTTTGAAACCAGATGAAACACACCAGACATGTAAAATGGGGCTGAGAGTCCCCAGAACGCACAACTGAGCTGGGCACACAGAGCAGGGAGAGTCACACAGGAGTGTGACACTAAGCATTGCTTTTGAAATGCTTGAGCAAAGTAATTAGAGTCTCTAAAAGCCAGACTCATATTGTCAGAGTCTTATTCAGAAGAGAAAGCTTGGTTAGGGGTTCTGAATTGCCTTATCTAGGTTTTATATCTTTCAAGTATCTCTAGCAAGTTAAAAGGGCAAGATCTGGAAATCCTGCCCTTTGAAAAACAAAGTTAGGATATGACTCATTTTTCACTTCCACTAAAATCAATGGGGAGAGCTGCTTCTAACATATATTATACAAAGCTTATATAGGCACAGGAAGACATCTTATTCTGGAAGTTCTTTTATTATTTCTGTGTCTAAGGTTAAGGTGACATCATTTCATACCTACGCTAGAAAGAACTGTCTCACAAGAAAAACCTCACCAAATAAGTAAAGGAACTGAATCTGAGGTGAATAGAGGACAACCTGGAGAAACTGTATCTATTTCTTCTTTTAGTCAAAAGTTTAAATGTCATCCAGATGCAAAATCCAAACTTTTTTGATAATTTAATAAGTGTGAGATACATTAAACACTTTCTTGCAGAGTTCTGTCACAAATATCTCATAATAAAGGCCAGTTTTGTGAAGATTTGTAACTTATTTTCAGGCTTCAGGTTTTACTTGCAATTTGCATCTCGGGTTAATCACATCCCTGCACAACTACAAGATGTTTGATGTCTTTAACTGACATAACTGAAACAGAATAAATGAGCAAAACCAAAAGCATACGTGAATTTCCAAGACTTTAGCTACAACGGTTTACAGAATGTTTCTTCATGTCAGCTACATTGACTTGAAAGGCTTTGTAATGTAAAGGGTTTATGAAGAAGACAAAGAAATTATCATCTAAAACACATACAGTCAGTTTAATAGTAACTAGGGCAGGAGACAGTGAAATAAACCCAAAATACTAAATAATAGAAATACAAGGAGAGAAACATTTTAAATTAAAAAAAAATATAAACCAGAAGAGCAAGAAAAAATAGAGTGGCTCTGCCTTTGGCTACGTTCTCAGAGTACTTAAGATGTCACAGCACAAGACCCAAGATTTTTCATTAATGTAGGAGCTGAAGGAGCTTACTGTGCCTAAAGTAGATAAAGAGATCTTAACTGTTTCTACTGTTTCTACTAGGAGGGTCCACTGCCCTCACAGCAGGAGATGCTGCTCTGACTTCTCTCTTTGGGACAGTAGCAGCTAAGTTTGCCTTTCTGGCACAGGAAAAGCTGGAAATGGGACTGTGGCTGTTTTGTCACTGTCAATAACCCACTTCCTTCAATAACTGCCTGCTTTGCCTCTGCAGAGAGTCAGTCCTAGTGGGGGGATTTAGTTTAGTGTCAGTACAGGAAATACTTTAGAAGTCCCTTGTTAGTCCTCTGCCTTTGATGTCAGTCTCAGAATTCGTACCTTTCCTGAGGACCATTGCATGCTGCTGCATATTAAAAGCTTACCTTTCTGTCTGACTGTGAATATCTGCAGAATCAGAATTTTTCTGGTAAAAGGGGGATTTTCTGTTGAATCATTTTACATTTTTGCATCATTTTTACATCATTTTACATATTATGCATTGAAAGAAGCAGGAAAGATTTGCTGATGGCAGCCAGGCTTTTGCTACCTTGCCTTCTGCTAAGCTTTTGGAGTGGTTGACAGAGAGATTCAATGCAGACTGAAGTTTCACGTCAGACAGAACATTGTGAACCAGGTGAAAATTGGGAAGGAGCCTAGACAGAAACAACATGATCTGCCTGAAAAAAAAAAAATTAAAATTTCTCTCTGTAACTCATCGTCATTCTGTTCTATACATGGACTGCATAGCCTATAATAGACTTCTGTTATGGGACCAGGTAAAAATATCCCTGACAACAGATGGACCTTGAGTCAATGAAGGCTAATTACATTTTACAATTCTACAGACATGTAAATTTGTTAGGATGAAGAAAGGATTTTGGAACCATGTGAAGTATTTTTATTGTGTCCAGATTTTGTATAGTAAGCTGATGAATTATCAGGCTTATGTCAAAGTTAGTATTATGATTGCTTTCTTCCCTGAGAAAATCACTTTTTTCCTAACTTGGTGTTAGTATAGCACATTGGATACTATGCACCATTTATGTAATGGTGTGCAGCTCTTGGAAATGAAGCATCATTACATCACATTTCTCAGTGTCCATTTCTGTGGAGGTAATACTGTGTATATGCCATATTTAGCCTCTATTAGTTTGACAATAATAAGTATCTGACATTGAAAAAATTATCAGGCCATAAGAAGTGGCGTTATGGGTCAGATGAGTAGAAACTGAGTGTTCTACTTCTGACAGTGGCAATATGAAATGCTGTTTTGGGAGAGCACATGAGCCTGCTCACACTCTGCAGTCCAACTCTCAACAAAATTTGTTTATAAGGAATGGAGAAGACACATCTCTGCTTAGCCCTGACATCACTGATTTATGAATCTGGTGTTCATTAATTTATCTAATCTACTTTGAACCTGCTAAAACTGTCTGTCTTGCAACTTCCCATTCCATAGGTTTCAGAACTTTAACTAGCTATTGCATGAAGAAATACCTTCCAGATAAAGGTTCTACACGCTATCAGGACTTTGCAAGAGTTTATTATATGCCTGCCAGCCTTTTCCTCTTGAAACAAAAATGTTCCAACCTTTCTAATGATTTCTTGTAAAATAGCTCTTCCATTACTTACTCTTCTCTATACTCTAATTCCACCATGTCCTTCTTGAGATCACAGAACCACAGAGAGCACTGAGAAAGTAGGTGCAAAAAAGGTTTTATATATATGCAAAATGATGGCATTTGGGTGGCCTTCTCCCAAAGATGTCTGATGTCCTGATGGCAATTTCTAGCCCCAGCCAAAGACATTGTGAGATCCTCCTGTTGTTTCTTGTTGTTGGCATAATATTCACCTCTCTAAAAAATCTTAATCAAATCTCCACACTTGGAGATGTCACAGCTCATTTCCTTTTTCAGGTAATTGATGAGGAAGTTGAGTAAAACAGGTTCTAGAACCAGGCCCTGAGGTACAATACTGCCAATTCTTCTCTATCCTGAAAATGAAACTTTGTCTTATGCCTTCATCCTATTCTTTAATTCACTTTCAGTCCTGAAAAGAATTCTGTTCTCATGGCAAATGACTGTTCTAATTCTCATTAAGGTTTTTTGTTAACAGATTTTGTAAAAAAAAAGCTTTGAAATTTCAAATGCATATTATCCGCATCATTTCCCTTACAGATGGACACCCTCATTCTGGCTGTAAGTTCTGAAAGCTTACAATCTAAAGAAAGACATAACTGTATCTGTTGCCTGAAGAAGCTGAAATACAATAGTTTTCCTTAAAAATTTCCTATTTGCTCATTTTTGGCTCAGGTTGGCCTAATAATTATAGTAAGCTCCTTAAGGCAGAGACAGAATTTATGCTCTGTTCCTACAGAACCAAAGCTCCAACTCAGAGCTGAGACACTAGGGAAAGCAGCAGCACGACAAAATCTAAATTTCATGTTAAATTTTTTGTCAATTATCTCAAACCATTCATCATTTCCCTTTCCAGGTAAGGAAAACCAAAGAGGGAAGGGCACTCAATGAAAGAAGCAGCAGTTAAATCCAGGTTGTGTCCAAATCCTAGCCATACCACACTGCACTGTCTCCAAAGCCAAGGGATGCTAAATGCAAAGATGCATTAAGATTTTGCCAATCTCTCCTCTTCCATTAGCAGTGAGCAGAATTAAATCCTGCACCTGACAAAAGGAGATACTCCATTCCAAATACAGTGGAAATTCAGGTTTATATGCACGCCAGATTTTTTTTCTTTTATTTTTTTTTCAGGTCAAGCTCATCTCATATCTCTAAGATATTTTTTTCCTACTTAGCAGTTTTCAAATCTTTACATTTTCTGCATCTTCAAGCTTTGTGTTGGCAAGTCTTCCAACCCCCAACACTGAACAAACTTTTGTCTGCTTCACACTTAATCAGCATTCCTTTATTAAAAAGCTATTAATTAGCTTCTCAGTGGTCCAATCTACTGACTATTGTGATAATTGTAAGACTTTTAGAGCTTTCCCCCCCACACACTTTGTTGACAGACTATTGGACTTAGAAACAGCACCACAAGGAATGCAGGCTCATCTTTGTTTCAACATACTTAAGGTGCTTTTATCTGTAGGTTTGCCTTGAACAAAATCCTGTTCAAATTGTATTAAGCCTCAGATAAACCTCTCTTTCAGATTATGGCTTCCAACTGAACTCCTGTGCACTGAAGAGAGTGCACCGAATTCTTGATTGTTTCAAGAAAACCTTTTTGAGTAATCCCTTGAGCTTGCCTACAGGGCTTGGATTTCCTAATGGATGCTTTGATGACAGCAGATAAGAGCCAAAGGTACCTTTATTCTCTTAGAAATTGCTCCAAACAAACAACCTCAATGATTAAAGCTAATAGAAATACCTGGAAGATTGATAGTTTGCAAAGCACTGCTGAGTGAATGAATAACTTCCCCTTTAGTTCCAAAAGCTAATATTTGTCCACATTTGCTGCCTTTTAAGAAAGTGCAACGAGGGGTTTTTTTTTTGTATGAAGAGTGTTGATCAGGAACAAACAGACACCATTGAGCTGTTATTTGAATTTTAAACAAAGCCTTCCTACTTCAGTTATGGAGGCAGCTTTCTGCATGGCCCCATTTATAATAATTCAAACATGGCACGGGGAGGGTCGCTAGAGTAAAGTACATATAAGTGTGAACATGATACTCTTGTAAAAGTCTTTAATGATGTGAATGGGCAGTGCACTATGGTATTCTATACAGGGGCTTTAAATTGCACAAAGGCCCTGTAAAACTTCTATATCTGTTCCCAAGCAATACACCTATCAGAGGGTTGAACAAATGGAAACCAAACTCTGCAACAAATAAAAGTCTTAAATTTACAATGCTGGATTATAAAATGGTGTCTCTCAACAGCAGCCCTGACTTATTTCATGTTCTGATGAAATCATTACTTGCGAATGCCAAGAAATTCAGCTGTAAACTTTTGGCAATAAGTAGACTTTCCTTGGAACTGCTGGTTTTGAAAACATCTGTAAGTAAGGAATCCACTGCAGAACCAATAAAAGGGGCTGAATCCCAAAACTTTCACTAACACCTCATAACACAGGCAGTGCTGTGAGTGCCACCAAGCCCTGCTCCCTGGAATGTGGGTTATGCACATACCAGAGTTCATTTCCAAAATGGAGGGTTTATGGCTCCCAGTGTCACAGGGCGTGCAGTGGGGGAGTGTATCACGTAACAAAGTAATCTAACAATAGAGCTGAAAAGAGTTGAACATTTGTTTTTTAAAGTGATGCAGCCCAGAGTGGGTGGTTCTGATATTGAAAATTCCTCAGGTTTCTTTAATACAACGTGAATTAAACCTTAGAAAGAACTACTCTGAGTGAGTGTTTTAAGGAAATTCTCATTTTATAACCACACTGAGGAAGGATTTGAATTAATCTCATTTTCCTTAAAAGAGAGTGGATTATGGAGTTAGGAGTCACAGAAGACAGGAGGCTTGAGGGTGAGGAGGGTAAGGGAGTGTTTTGGTAGTTGAAAAAGAAATTATGGGCTGCTGTTGCCTCAGAGCAGCAATTCCCTTAGTGCAGGTCACCACTGTGGGGTTCAGCTAAAAGGACCTACTGAAATGGAAATAGAAGTGTGAAGTGAGACTTCAAATTATATTGATTCTCTGCTCCGGATTGAGCCTTCAGCTGCTTTAAATGTGCCTTCTCCAGAATCAGCCTTGGGAAAGAATTTTGGTACAAAGACACAGACACTTTTAATTTAACTTTTCCTCCCCTTATCCCCCATTCTCCCACACTACTTTGATACATCCCATGGTCCCCTCAGAGGATGAGAGTTCCCAGACAGGGTGAGACTTTGTTCTCTGAGCAGAGCTGCTCTGATTACACCTGAAATTTTGTGACCAAATCCTTACTCTATCCTCTGCATTGTGGGGAAGGAAGAGGCTGTCTGTCCACTCTTCTCTCTCATTGTTGCTTTGTCCCTCAGAAACCATAAACCCCCTGTGACTGAAAACAGTGCAGTTTGTTCACTGATGCCTACCCAGCAGGAGGGGAGCCACAGTTCTTCCTGCCCCCAACACCAGAGTTTGGCAGAGAGATGAATGAAATCTTTCTTTTCAATGCTGTTTTTACCTTTCAATTAAATTATGAAAAAAAAAATTAAAGATCTTATTGAAGGAACTAAAAATAATTATTTTGTATTATTTTTGACAATTGGATTGGTGACCCCACTGCATGATAATTTAATACCTTTCTCTGTCACAGCCTGATTTCATGCTGAGGGACACAACTGCACATCTTTTTGAGTACACTCCAAGGCAATTAGCAGTAGGACAAGGGGCAATGGTCTCAGGTTATGTCAGAAGAGGTGCAGGTTGGATTTTAGGAAAAATTTCATCACTGAAGGAGTGGTTGTGCACTGGAACAGCCTGCCCAGGAAAGCAGTGGAATCACCATTCCTGGGTGTTTTCAAAAATGAGAGGACATGGCACTTTGTGATACGATTTAGCGGGCTTGGTAGCATTTGGTCAAATGTTGGACTTGATGATTTTGGGGATCTTTTCCAGCCCTAATGGTTCTATGATTCTGTGATCATTTACAGCTTATCAGGTTTAGATAATCTCTCCTACACTGATATTTCTTCCATAGAATAGGGTTTATGACTGAGCAACACCATCAACTTGACAGCATCTGAGGTTGCCTGGATTTGTGGCATGATGATAGTTTAGATGAAAAACTAAATATTTTGCCTTTCACAACCCATTAGAAGATTAGGGTGCAGAACTCTGATCAGTCTGAAAAGCTTTTGGGAGCACAGCCCATCAGGCCACACTGGAGGCAGGAAGGGTGAGTGTAGAATGGGAATGACATCAGTGCAGGTTTTGGGGAGCTCTAGGCTCAGTGCTTTCCCATGTGCTATACTAAAACAGGGCAAATCCTCACTTTTGAAGGACACTCAGCATGACAAAGCAAATCTCTCTGCTCTGAATTTATTCTCCTTTAAAGGCTTGTGCAGGAGGAGTCTGGTCTTTCAGTCTGGCACTGGGTCATTCCATGTCAATCTGACTCACTGCATCCCCAGCAGGGAAAAAACAAAAGTCTGTCATATATAGTTTTCACTAACTAAGAATTTCAGAAGTAATCCTAATATATGTAGCATGCACTCTTCAGTGATGAAGAAATATTAAAATTTAATTTGTCTGAAAAGACTTTACTGTGATATGCTTTAACTTGTGCTTTCTGTTTCTTTCCAGTCTCCAGTTTTCTTTTCACTCCAGTAGTGAACCAAGATCAGCCACACTGACCCACTGCCAATATTTCCTAATTCTCCTTAATGAGGACAACCTCCCTGCAAAATCTGATCCTGGAAAGCCACATAATTTGTATGAGAAAGATTAGATTAGCATTTTAGAACTGTTATTAGTGATCTAAAATACAAACAAATATTATTTCTCACCCCAGATGCTATGAATGGTCTGTGTGTTTTTTAAAGCCTGCATTTTAAAGCACCTTAATGCTAAGTGAGGTGAAAACTTCCTTATAAAGAAAAAAGTTGAAAAACAAAAACTCAAAACAAGTGATTTTTGTTAACGTACTTCATTATGTAAATAAATAGAAAAATACAGATCTCATGTCGCCTTAATATTAACTGCTTCTTGTTTGAAAGTAATTACTCAATCTATTTTATAACACATTTTCAGATTTTAGCATTCTTTTTCACAAAAATCAAGAAGCAAAACTGCTTGTGATTCTTCAGCAACATGATAGAGAAATCATTCAACATTCCAAAAAAGGACACCAAAGATGAGAGAAAGAGCTATATTCTGAAATAATCAATAACTTCCTGGGTTTTACCCTTCTAAAGCTGGTAGGTTAAATCCTTGACCAGTTCCAGGTGTAATGCTGATTTCCTTCACCAGGGCACTGTGTCTGAAACAATTGTCTTGCTGGTTCTTTTGGGAGCAGACAAAGAGAATCTTTTCTGAAGCATGTTTGTAAAAAACAGCATATTCTAGACACCAACAAAAGCAGAACAGCTCTGTTGCTGAGCTTGGGAAAGTCCTGGAAGGATCCTGTGGAGTTTGGGATCCCTAATCAGAGCAGAGTTCTGCAGCCCTTTGAAGGCCCTGACTCAAATTTGTGATGATGGTCGTGGAGTCCAACTCCCTCTGGGCACACACATCCACTCTCCCCCGAGGACAGAAAGAAGAGTAAAGGTGGAATTTCATGTTTCTTGATATGACAGATACCTTTGCAGTGGTGCTTGTCCACACATACAGAGAATATCTTCACTTCTCTCTGGCTAGCCATGTTCCTAGAGAACTGCCACAAGTACATTGCAGGAGATGGTTGGGAAGAAATTATACCAATAGATCTGTGCTGTCCTATTATGGGAATTTTTGACGAAAATCCGTCATAAATAGAAGGCATGAGAGATCAATAATAAAAGAAAAAGTGGCTTTTCAAGTTTATTGTCATTATTCCAGTGGATGAGTGGGGGTGCATTAAATTCTCAGCTTTTGAGACCATTGATGTCAGCCCTTGGGAGCTGGGCTAGGCCACTGCTGAGGGTGCTTGAAAAATCCCACCTACGAGTCAAACAAACTATATTAGTCTAGTGACCTGTGTTTGAACCCACTTGCCTTTTTAAAATAAACCCCTGTACAAATCCCAAAAGAAGCATGTGGTTAGTTCACATCATGGACTAATAATAGCTTACATCATCTTATTTTTAAAATTAGTCCATTTTTGAATTATGGCAATGTCAGAAATAGTGTTGGAAAATTCCAAAGTCTACCAATCCTATCTTAAAAGTGGCCAATATTTTTTTGAACACATTTAAAATTAACAAAAAGAAAAAAAAAAATCCCAACCTCTAAAACTACCATCTTTGTCGGCCAACTTTCAGCCTGGAACACATTTTTACAGCACTTATAATCCCCTGAACAAGCCAGGTTTATACTGGAAGTGCTGACAGACCTTTAGCTATTCCAGTTATCTTAAAAGCTCAGCTGTATTTATTTTTCATTATATTTAAATATAATTGGTTGAGGTTTAAGTCTAGTTCAATTTGAATATCAGTTAAATATCAGTTCTTGGAAATGAGTCCTTTCTTGGGTGTCTTTTGGGGCTATTATGCATATAATTTTGGGATTGCTTTTAGATTTTTCTCTACTACCTCATTCGTGTGGTTTTGCTTTTAATTCAAAGTGCAAGAGGAAAAATAAGCATTCTTATGGAACATATGGTACTCAACTGTGGTTTGAATCCCAGTATGAGGAATTCCACAAGAAGTTTCACACATTCTGTTCTGGTCTCAATTAAAAACTATTGGAGCTGGCCTGGCACTTCAGTGGAAAAGCTATGTGCTCGTGTGCATGGATCCTTGATGCTTTCCTGAACTTCTTTGGATTAATCTGGCTGGGGGCAAGAAGAAAATGGTCAAGGTATAAAACAGCTGTGGAAAGCCAGAACTGTTTTTGTCAGGACTTGCTGATGGGATAGCTGCAGGATCAGTGTAAATATGAGGCGTCTTTGCTTTCCAGATTGAAATATACTTTTTTTCTGGACAAAATATGACCAAGATGGAAGACCTTTGAAATTGAGAATTAGGAAACAAGAAAAATAAACTCAGTAAAACAATTTTGAAATAGCAAATCTAGCCAACTGTTTTCTCAGAGGCAAAAAATATTCTGAAGTGAGAAACGTAGGATGTGAATTTCACTATTGTCATATATAAAGGGGGATGGCAGTGGAGGTGAAGTCATAGTTATTAATGTTATCAGCGGTGTTAAGTAAAAGTTAAGAAGTGTAAATTTAAGGAGAGATGAGAACAATATTTTTATAACATTTAGAGGAACCATTTCAATTACTTAATCCAATATTTTTTATCATAGAGGATAAAGAACCACAGTAGCACTTTTCTAACTGAAATATTAACCTTTTTTGTAAAGACTGATATTTTTCAAAAATATGTCATTTAGGCAGGAAATCTTAAAGAGATGGATAATCCATTGGGGAATTTGTCCCAATTGCTCTCCTTCTGGTAAAAAGATTATTTCCATTTTAAAAATATTTTTATGTATTTCTCTGCATGATTTTAGTCTTCAGAACCTCTTTCCCTTATGATTACATGATTAGTGATTATATGCAATTATCATTTGGTTTGCTAACTTACTATTTTATAAAGTAAATATACTAGACTGCTTAAATCTCCTGTGTCACAGATATTTTTCAAAACCTTGAATAATTTCTCAGGGCAAGGACTAAGGTGAGTTTCTTAGCCATATTATTGCATTGGAGGTTCATGTAGATTGGGTTTTCCAAATGATTTGTAAAGCCTTCTGCTCTCAAAGACACAATTTCACATTTTATGGTTGTGGTACCTTCCCTTGCCCTTTGAACATGAATCTTCCACTTGCCTGTACCATGTTAGGAAACATGCTCAACTGCACTCAAGGAACCTAGATAGTGTGAAATAGAATGAGGTTTCATTATTAATTTCTGAATTATCAGCAATAATCAAAGAGATTACTTTCTTTCAGATAATTTGAAAAATATTGAATTTTAACTCAATTAGGAACAAATCTCTATAGGAACTAACATTTTCATGATTACCCATTCAGTAATTAATTCATTTTAATTCAGTTAAATTAAAATGTGTCTACAATTTCACTTTCCTTCATATGATTAGGTGTGTTTTGGGCTAAATTGTATGTCATAGAATGTGAAAGGTTTAAAAATATTAAAAATCAATATTAACAGAAAGAGTTATTTAAAAGAAAAAATCCCATTTTTCACTTCTAAGTGTCTGATAAAAAACTTTCAGGGAAAGAGATTCCTTCTACCCCCCTTTTCTTACATCTGCCAGAGATGAGAAACATAGAGGGTCTCTTAGTACGACCCCCGGTTTCAGTTCCTGAAGTCTTATGGATGAGAACTTGTTACTTAACCTTTGATGAAATCTCTTGCACTTCAATTTATCAATGAAACACATACTGTGCCTGACAGACACACAGAAACAGGTACAGCTGTTTCCTGGTAATCACCAAGGTTCTCTAATGGAGTTCAGGAAGGGTTGACACAGACACAAAACTATTGCAAATCACCATCTACAAGTCTGTAACCAGAGAATTTAAGCCTGGGCACGTGATACATACTGTGCAACTAATCAGAATGCAAAATTAAGTAAAAATACAGAGCTCCCAGAATACAATTTGTGCTTGGTACAGGAAAATACACCACTTCAAAGCTAGTCAATAATACATAAGGCAGTTTTTTATAGCACTTGCTATCACTTTTTTTTTGTCAGGAAGAAGAAAACAAACATGAGTAAAAGAGGAAAGAAAATAAAGGTATGTGGGAAAAAGAAAATAAAGAATGGAAAAACTGGTTTTAAGGCAGGATTAATCTGTTTTGCATCTACTCTGCTTATATCAGCCAGTTAGCAGCCATACAAGCAGAGAATTTAAGCAATTAACAGAGTCCACTTTCCTTGGGTGGATTTACTATGTTTGTGTTCTGCTCATTAACACACCCAAGATTTTGCCTGGGACCTTTGTGATTTGCAGTGACAGTTCTGCCTGGAAAGTCAAAAATTAGCCTGGGTCTTACCAGCCAGGAGGAGCTTTGTTATGCCCATCTTAGATGGTAGTCACTTTTTCATCCCTACAGGTTCTTGTCCCACATCAGCTCTGGGAAAACAGCGGAAGATCCATGAGAGATGCAGGTGATTGGGCTGATCCAGCAAGCAGATTTCTGGGCTGGGTGGTGATAGGAACTGTGCCTGGCTCACCACCTCATGCCTTGAGAGGCTGCCTAGACCAGAGGCTAGACAGTGTTAAAGGAATAAAGTAGGTATTTATTAAAAAGGCCTTCAAAGGATATACCCTGGGCAGTACAAGAGCCTGGCCATGGCAACACCAAAGATGGACAACAGGTCATGAGTTTTCAGACTTTTATAAATTTTGGTCCATTTACATATTGGGGTTAATTGTCCAATTACAGCTTCAGGTTATGAAGTCCCATCCTCACAGTTTGCTCTCCTCCATTCATTGTTGTTTACACTTTTTGGGCCTGAAGCTGTAATGGTGTCCTTGGTTTTTGGCTGGAAAAGGATTGTTTTGTCTCACTAAACTGTGAGGAGAACTTGCTAACCCTTTATATGAAGTTCAGAGTTATATACTAATGCAGTACAGAATCTGGAAAATGTGAAAGCTAAAACTTCATCCATCCATCAGTGGGTATTGAGGCTGCCAGAGAGAGACAGAGCCTAGGGCAGGATATGAGAGATTTCCAGTACTCAAACAGAAATTCTAAGCCCTGATGAAATTCAGGGTAATGATATTTTTGGGGTTTTTTTGTGTTTTGTTCTTTTTTGTTTTTGTTTTTTGTTTGTTTGGGGGCAGGGGGTGGTTATGGTTTTGTGTGTGTATATATGTTTATTTTTACATTTCTTCATGGTTATTAAGATAAACATTACACCCAAATTTATTTTATTACTAGGAAAATCAAAAGAAAAAGTAGGCTTGTTTCTGGAGCCAAGAAAGGTTTTTCAATTTGCTTCTCACTTCCTATCTGGAACAGAGTCAGTCACCATTAACACTACTTGATAGCATATTAGTAGAACTGTTTGAATCTTGTAGTCTCTTACAGTAAGATGGTTGGTAATATTCTGATTAAAAAACACAATTTCTTTTTCTTCCTAAAAGTATACATCCCTATGGCAAGAGTAAAGTACTGTCCAAACAGATGTCAGTTTGTTTGGATAATTTTCCCATTTTAAAACCTTTCCATTGTTATAGAGTCACACTAACATCTGTGATGCCAAATACTCAACAGAGCTACTCATCCATAGTTTATGACTGCAGGACAAGGACAGTGCTTGGATTCTCCCAGGGATATCATGTCTTCCAGGATCATAAGCAGCTGAATCTCCTCATCCCAGCAGATTCTTCCAGTCCAGAACTGTTTACATCCCCAAACAGATTTTTTGAGATGCCAAGGAGAATAGCTGGGCTGGCTGCTGTAGAATCCACAAATCCATAGGTTATCTCCACTGCATTTTGGGGGATTCTTTCTAAGACCACATTTCCTCTCCAGGCCAGCATTGCCCAGGAGGGGCTGGCAGAACTGCAGGGCTCCTGCCACCTTTGCTGTGGACATCGAGAACCTCAGGCAGGCAGTGCTGGCATTATTCAGTGTCACTGATGCTGGAGCAAGTAGTGACCCAGTTACTACTTCAAACCATTTGACTATAGTTTGCTTCCTTTCTAAAGCAATCCTGATGCTATTACATAGTTTTCTGGGAAGTGGCCAAGAAATGCTGGATTATGGCCCTAACAGCTACAAGACACTAAAAAGTTATCAAAAACTCATTAGTAGTTTCATGTTTTCAGACATCAGACATCTCAGAGGAAAAAAAATATAATTTTCTTTGTACCACCCTTGCTTGAAAAGAAAAAAAAACTAGTAGAGTACTAAGAAGACACAAAGCTAGTATGTTTTTCATGCTAAAATGCTTCTGAATATTGAAATATATTAGTCAATTTTATTTACAAAATTTTTATTATTTATTTTTTATTTTCTATTATTTTAAAATTTTTATTTTGATTTATTTATTTGAATAATATTATAGTGTACTCTAATTTTTCCTGCCCTCAACATTATGTATATTTGTGTATCCTATTATTTTTAACTATGAAAACTTCTAAAGACTTTTGTTTTTCTTAGATTTCATGGAAGATTCTTTCAAAATTATTTGCTCTACTTCCATGCTGATTCTACTGACCCCTATAAATAAATGAGAAATTACTTCCATGAAGAGTAGATTAAGCTTTACCATTATCTTTCTATATCTATACCAAATAATTTTCCTGTTCAAATGGGAAAACTAACACTTTTTTAGTAAAGATTTTTATTAGTTTTCAATCTGTTGCTATTAGCAACCAGAACAAGGAAATACACTAAATTATGTTTAGCTCACCTCTTACATCATCTGCTGAGTCAGTAGATTATTCAGGTATGAATCCAGGCATATCCAAGTATATCCCATCCTTAGCCTGCCATCAATAGTTAGGATAGAATGGTCATTAGTTCCTAAAGATTTATATATCCTATCTGCAGTCTGTAAGAACAGCTTTATGGAAATACATTTCAAACTATCTTATTATTTTTTCCATTTTAGTGACACTAGGAATCATTACATACAAAATTTGTAAAAAATAAAGAATGTATTTATTTTTCAAGTGCTTTACCTTTATTCAAGTATGTACAACATTGGTTGAAGTGAAGCAAAATTCAGCACATATAGCTCAAATACAAATATTCACAAGACCCCAAAGATTTTCAAAATTGCCCTCACAGCCTTTGCAATAAATCTATATTTCATAGTTCTTTGCTTCACTCTGGCCATATTGTTCCATCTTCAACCACAATTTTTAATGGAGGATTTGAGGGGAATTTCCACCTTATCAAGGAATTTTCTGCTTTATCGTCATTGTTATTAATTTAACAGGGAATTTGGTAATTCTCTCAGTCTTTATCTCAAGCTCACCAATGAGGACATTTCTGATTCCAGTTTAGGCAATGCTTTAAAGCCCCATTACAACATTACACCATCAGACTCTAAAAGCCTCTAAAAGTCTTCTAATATGGACTTCTGAATTTGGATGAACCTCTCAAGTTCTCCAGTAATGGCTCCACCTTGGAAATGCAAATTCTTACAAAAGGAGTTGGCTCAAGTCTGCTTTCCTGGACCCCTACCTGCAGAACACACTCAAGTGAAAGTACTTCCATCATTGTCTTAATGAAACTTTCTGCATTGTTCTTTCTTACAAGTTGTTTACCTGTTTTATAGATGTCAAAGCAGAAGCTGAAAAAAATTTCACATTTTAAGTTGTGAAGTCTCAAAAAAGAAACTGCATCCAGACTTTATGTCAGGAACATATTTCCATCACTTCTAGGGTAAAGATAATTTAGTTGCTGTCCTGGTGGTTTGGTTTGTTTGCTTTGTTGTTTTTGTTGTTGCTTTGTTGTTTTAAAAAGTTTTGATTTCATTAAAGGATCTGCTTTTATTCTATATTCATTCCTTCAGCAGGGTTTTTGTTTACATTTGATGAAAATGTGAAACATTTATTTCAAGAGAAAAATTAATGAAATAAAGATTGTCCATTGAAACAAAAAAAAAAAGAGTGATTTTTTTTTTCCTTCTGATAGTTTTCAGTTACATCAAAAGCTGTTGCAGAGAGGAACTTTTTGTATGTCCAAGTTGCTATAGCAAGAAGTAATGAACTTAAATTGCCAGCATGGGAGTTAAACTGGATACAAGGAAAAATATTTTCTGATGCTAAGGCAAATTAAGCATTAGATGGTCTAAGGAACCCACAAAATATAAATTATTGAAAGTTTAGAGAAAACTGAACAAAGTGTGATGTGACTACCATTGCTTCTGATTTCAGTAGAGGGAGAGCTGATAAATAACACCGTAATATTTCTTTTGACTCCACTTTTTGTCATTCTGTTTTTTTTTTTTTTACATTTTATATATCACCTTCCAAGATTTTTTATTAACATTGCTTTGATTTTATTCATAGTTTGCCCAACATGAACTGTATTTTTTGTCTTAACTTGAACAGATGAACCAATTGTAAGATGTATAATTCATTTACACTATAGATGTAAAACACTTTACATAGCACTTACCTTTCTGCATGATTTTGCAGCCTAGAACCTATTATCAGATATTTTGGCAGCATAGAATGAAATATCTCTACTTTCCTGCCTACAAGATAAATATAACAATTTCATCCTTCTGAGAAATTTTCAAGATGTGAATATTTTTTCTAAATCTGAAATGAAGGCAAAGAAACAAATTCAATATTAAGTGGCACCATTCAGGAAACAGTTCAGGCACCTATCAGCCTTGAGAGGCCTTGGAAAATCATTTTTCTTCATCTTCTTTTATCTTTTAGACTACAAGCTTGCTGGGACAAGAACAGTCTTACTTTGTTTACGTTATACCTAACAGAAAGCAACCCCATTCTAGGATTCTGTTGCCCATTTTTCCAGTGCAATTCTACACTGAGGAAATCAAAGCCTAACATAGTATCAAGCAACCTGCGAAGAAATATAATCAAAATGCAGCGTGCTGCCAATATATCACATCCTCAGAACAGCAGTAAAGAACAATTTCTCTTTCTCTCCTTTTCCTATATTTTAATGGGTGCACTGACTGTGTGAAGCAGCTGTACAAGGCTTTGTGTTCCCATGAAAACTGCCAGGAAAGTCCCCCGCACACTCCGCAGAGGGTGATGCTGAACTACCGCTGCCCCACTGACTCGCGCTTTGCGCGACGCCGCGCGCGAGCCTGCAGACACACATTTTAACCCTGGTGTAAGCAGAAACCTCCCTGACCTGAAAAACCACCATCAAAAGGAGCCTGTGAAAGCAAGTTTCCTGTAACTTTTGCTTTGCCATCTTTTAACTGATTCATGAAAGCAGAATAGCAAAAAACAGTATTGTGTCGCTACTTGTTATGGTGTGGAAATGCCTTCAGCACTACAAAGCACAAGAAAAGGCAATCTCAAGATATGATATAAATATAATAAATACACTGGGAAAGCTTCAGAGTTCATTTAGGCTCTGATTCAAATATCAGAAAAATCATTAAGAAACTTTCCATTAACTTTCTCCAAAGATCTTTTTTTAAAGTTTCATTTGTCTTTCATTCACAGCCAAACCTAGAGTGCTGTTGGACTCTGTGAGAAAAATTATTAATCACCCCTTTTTTTTCTAAAGCTGCTAACAGTGAAATGTTAAAATTATTATATCATTATGTATCTAATTTATGGCCATTGCCTCCTACAAGAAAAACTATTTTTGCCTTCAGCACAAAAGAGCTTAAGGAATTGCCACTTCTATACCATTTCCTTAACAGCAACATAATTAATAAATGTAACTCATTAATTACTGTATCTCATTAAGAGTAATTAAAATATTGTGGCACAAATTTGGATCCACATTACTGCATTGGATTAATGGATTAATTTTAGAGTTAATTCATTCATTGGTGTGACTGAGATAAAAATCAAGACCACCAAGAGATTAGAAGACTTTCTGAGTATTAAAAAATTCTTTCTGTTTTTTTTTATATAATTTTTTTTGTATTTGTGTGCTGTCATCTGCCTCTAGTTAGGTGGTCTTTTTCTTCACTGTCTCTCTACTCAAGTGCTGCTTCATGGTAAGGAACTTGCTAGCGGTACACTCTTCCCTCAGAAACAAGAGTCAAGCAACTTGAGAGCAGATATTCTTGCAGAGAAGGCTGATAGTACATTGCTCTTTTGTTTCAGTGTAAAATGAACATACATATTTAAATTTAATCAGAAGTCTTTAGGAGGAGAAAGTAAAAAGAATTGTAAACTGATAAATTCCTAGAGCTCCTAGGTGAAAATGACAGAGAAAAATATTTTATATCTAATTGAAGGTAGTCAGCATAATAAAACATATTAAATAAAGAATATTGTTTTCCTTTAGATTGAACAGGAAAAAAGTCCAAAAAAATTTATAGCAGCATGACTATCTTTATAGACCATATTTTCCAAAGCTAGTATTATTTTAGTTTCAAAAAAAATCTATTAATACTGATAACATTATATAACATTATTATTTTAAAATAATAATAGCTTTAAAACCCCTCCTTGCAAGTCTAGCACTGTCAGATAATTCTCTCCAAAGAATTCCAGTGACTAAGATGCAATTTCTCTCTGTTTCTCCCTCAACCTTTAAACTTCTGTCAAGGAAAACAATCAATTTCAGGATATTTTCTACAATAGGAAAATTCAAACTCAAGCATTAATTTTGTATGCATTATGCTCCCCACTCAAGAACCGCTCTTATGTAGTTTGGGAGACCTAGGTCATGTATTAGTGTGGAAGGGAAGGGCTGATGACCACAGTTTGGACAAGATGGCACTAAAAAACCTGATAACTTTCAGGTAAGATAGACTCAAGCTTTTCATATACAAAGAGAATTTCTGGTCATTTACTGAAACATGGACTAATTTATTTTCTCTATCTCATGCACAGTAAGATAAGAGTAGATTTTTCACATAAGTAAAAGATTTGCTTAAGTAAGATTTTTTACTTCAGACTCTGGGAGGCCAATAAAGCATTGGCTCCACAAACTAAGACCACAAGTGTGGATTTACAATACACTGTTTTCTTTTTATCATGTCCACCTGCAGTTTTACTCTCAGGAAATAAGATGTGGCTTATGACACTTTCATCAAGACATGGACTTCTCTCCACTGACTGTAAGAGTATATAGGAAATATTTTTGCTCAGAATAATTAATGAATAGCAGGTTCATAAGATAGTTTACCTGACTGTTATATTTATTCATCTGCAAAGTCTTCACACCCTGAATTAAAAGGAAGTTTCTAAGGCCCTACTGCCCAAATATTAAGGTCAAAAGTTGGAGCTAAATTAAATCTTTGCAAAAATGTTTTAGTTTTAAACTTCAGCTTGCTAACTAAAGGGGTTAAAAACATGCAGAGGTAATTATCAGTGATTCAAAAGCTATTGCTAATATGGTAATTTATAGCTGTGTTCTTTTTAGTGTCTCTTTACCTTCTTTGCTACACAAATAAGGTTATTTCCAGAATCGTTCTAACCTAATTAAACATCCTATTATCTTTCAGCCAAGCATAATTCACACCCTATTCTCAATATCAACCCTGGCAAGCATTACAAGGAGTATGCAGTGGAAAACATTTTGGTGGAAAAAGCTGGTGGATCTCAGCTTTCTGCATTCAATTATCTGATATTGTGGTGAATTTAAGGAGAGAGAAAGAGAGAGAGAGAGAAAGATCGAGAGATCACTTTGTGATAGGAGGTGGTTTGATATAATGTTAATTAATTAAGGACAATTATGTTCAGTAAAGATTGCCAGAGATAAAAGATAAAAGCAAAAAAATGAGGCATCATGAGAAGCAAAAGTAAGGAATAGAGTTTTAAGCCAGAATTTCCACTTAATCTTTGCCCTGGTTATTTCTTGGGTCCTCTATATCTGCTACTGTCTAGGGATGTATACAGGAAATTTTATTTTTGATGCTTGAGAGAGACACGCACAGCAGAAGGGGCATACATCCATGGAAATTAAGTGAACAACTTCCACATCACTGGCATTTCATGTACCAGCTGTCTATGTAGAACTAAAATCAAGAGGTACAACTTGCCTGCTAGCTAGAAAGGAATGTGTTTATTTTTCCAATCCCCTCTCAAGGATACTTCCATACTCCCAATATAGGAAATAAAAAAGAACAAAAAAGCCTTTTCCTGGTGGTCTTCCAGGACCAGTGGTTCTTCCTTACCTAGAAGCACAATGGTACATACTGGAAAGAAGAACTAGACTGAAAAGAAAGAGAACAAGACCAAACAATGCAAACAGAAAAAAAAACCCGACAGCAACAGCAACAACAAAACCTATGGGGAGGCCAAGTATATTTATGTAGTTAAGAAACCTCAAAATAGTTCCCAAGGCCTCTATTTGATATCAACCTTGAAGGCCACAGTATGTATGAGAATGGGTAACCCTGGAAATCCAGGACCCATTCTACATGTCCATCTTAGCTATATGTGTCTCAGTTGCCCATCCTAAATATGTTCTCCTAAATATGTCTTCATAGTCGTCAGACATCCAGGTTTTTATAGAAAAGCACATAATCTCTTCTGCTTATCACTCCAGCTCAACCTGCTGGGTACTGCCAATTTTAAAGAATGAGGGTTATGATTCAGACATAACTGACTGTTTCTTTCCCCCTCTTCTATCACATTAACTAAAGATGAAGAAAGGAAATGTTTTCTCCTTCATTCCATGCCATGGGACACAAGTTGGGTCTGAGCCTTGCCAACAGTAGGTTCCTATTCAGAGGAAGACAGTGATGCCTGGAGAGGCTACCTAGAACAGAGGCTAGACAGAATTACAGAATAAAGGTAGGTATTTATTGAAAGACCTTCAAAGGGTACAGCTTGGGCAGTGCAGGAGCCTCACAGAGGCTACACCCAAGATGGATGATGGTCATGAGTTTTTCCATACAGATATCAATTTGGTCTATTTGCACATCAGAGGTTAAGTGTCCAATTACAGCCTCAGGTAATGAAGTTATTTACTCCAAGTTCCCCCCCTCCCAATTCACTGTTGTTTACATTTTTTGCTACCTGAGACATTAAAGGGTCCCTGAGTTTTAGGCCTAGAGAGAAATTATTTTGTCTGAATAAAATGGGAGAACAGTAGCTGACAGGATATGGAGTCTTAGAGCTATACACTAAAGCAGTACTGATCTGAAAAATACAGAACCTAAAACTTAAGGCACCAACAGCAAGGATATTTCCATATGTGTTTCAACCTAGTTTTTCAGATGTCCTTGTGTTTTCAGGGTATTGCACACGGTATTCTGTGTCAAAATGGCACCTGAGGACTAGGCTGTGAAACTAATTTGGGAAACCCCATAGATCAAGTCATTCCTCAACAAGGTTTGTCTTTGGGTAGTTGTACATTTTTAAGAGTTTTTTTATTTAAGTAACTACCAATGCCTTTAGTACACTTTAGGCATACACCTGAAGAAGAAGAAGCAGGCACTGAATAAAATTTTTACATCATCTTTGGTTATGTAAGAATTTTCAATGATTTGGACCTTAGAGCTTGGAACAGGACTGAAATGAGGGAGGGTTAAAAAATGGAAGGAATGATGGAAGAGATACCCTCAGCTTAGTTCAACCTTTCTATTACTATCACACAATCAATCAAGAAAATCATATTCAAAAAGGTGATTATCCTTCAGGGCATTCAAAGGGCTAGTTTGGGGAGTACTGGTGAGGATCCATCTTTCCATATGATCTCTTCACTGAGCCAGGAGTGGATTCTCATAAGGTCTACTATTTATTTATTTTATTTTTTTATTCTATATTTTATTTTGTGGGTTTGATTGTCTGGTTTGATTTTTCCCTCACAGAATTCTTTCAAACTAGAGTAAGCTTTCTGAAAACTCTTGGTGGGAGGAAGAAGAGAGAGTAGAGAGCATAAGGCTGTCAAAATGATGTGTGGACAAGGAGGCAACTTAGCTTACCAGTGCAGCTAGTTCTATAGCCAAGGGGAGAAAGCTTGAGATAAACGATCTTTTTCCTCACTGGCCTGAGGCCCTGGAAGTATGCTAGGAATGCTGTTCTCCTTCCAGAGGAGCTGATTCAGTTTCACTTGTGGCGGTTCAGTTCCCACTGTCATCACTCTCGCAGTGACAGTTGCCATAGTGAGTGAGAGAGAGCCTTGCCTGGCTTTGGTACTAACACAAAAGGCTGCCTGTCTCCTCTGCAATTTGGCAGGAGATCCTTTAGTGTGGGATGATGTGTAGCTGTGCCCTTACTCGCTGCAGACCTCTCTGGAGCTTACTGGCACATTCCTGGAGAGAGCAAGCAAGTACAAGCAGTGCTGGCCAGCCATTTTCCTTAGAGGAAACCTACAATATCTGCACTTGACCTGTGTGTTTTACCAGCTGTTCCTTCAGCACTTCATAGGCTTTCTACCTGTTGCAAAAAGAGAAAATGTTTTTCTCATTCAAACAAAACATAAAATGACTCACCTGGCCACCAATGATCCCTTTGCACAAAACCTGACCGATGTTTAACCCAGTGGTACAGAACAGCCCTTTTGATGCAATTCAGTGAAAGACTGCACTACTCTTTTTTTGGGGAATCTCATCTTCCAAAATGGAATTTGGGACACTTCATTTTACACTATTAATCTCCCTATACAGGAAGAATCATTAAAAAAAAAAAAAAAAGGATACAGATTTAAAAAGGAGGAACACCAAGTCTTCAAGCTGCCATAGAGCACTAGCTGAGGATGCAGGCCCCCCCTCTGCAGTGTGGTTAGATGTATCCATCCACTTGGAGCCAGAAAGTTACTGCAAAAGATACAGTATGAGTTTCAATTTCATGTAGGTGATTAGTGCTTTTCTTTTCAAAATGTAATACACTAGCCCTATAGCACAATATGGTATTCTAGAGACTGGACCACTCCCACCAACCAAGGAAACCCAGTTTTTATCCCTTCCTTCAACAGAAGAATTCAAACCTGTATTATCCAAATACCAGAGTAGAAAACCACCAAAACAGAGGTTTGTCACAGGAGAAAATGTGGTTACTTCCTTAAAAGCAAAGAGCAGTAGTGCTTGTAATGCCAGGGTCAAGGCCAAGATGCACAGATTCCAAAATTCAGAGATGAACACTGAATCTGGAGTGAAAAGCTAATATTTCTTTTCCCAGTGGGAGTGAAAGAGTTGGCCACCACTGCTTTTTCAGACCCTTCATTTTAGTATGCTCTGAGAATATCTCCACACTAAGAATTTCAGAGAACTAAAATGAAAGGATATCTTACTTCTAGCCTCTGAAAAGACACAGATGTTAGCCCACCATCAGATACTGAAACCTGATGTGTTGAAACATTTCTAAGTCAATTCCAAGGAAGTCAGCTTTTTGTTGTTGTTGCAAATTGAAGCCATTAGCATTTATCTACTTCTGAATTTGGGCAACAACTGGACAAAGACATTACTATTTGCTGAGAGGAAATCTTGGTTGAAAACAGCTTGAAAGCCACTTTAATAACTTTTTTGCAAATTGAGTCTTGTCGAGTCTGACTCATTTTGGAATGCTTAACACAGGTGTTTCTGAAAATATTCTGCTTTTCTGGTTTTGTGTAGATTGCTTCAAAGAAGAAAAAAAAAGTAGAAAAAGCAGAAGAAATATACACCTTCATTTTACAAATACCTGACCTGAAATGGAACAAAAGAATGGCCCCATGCTTAAGGCATTGAACAGTTATTCAGGAATGACCTGGAGCAAGTCATTTAATCTGTTTCTACCCTGTTTCCATAGCAAAGGTCTCTTTTTCTTCCCCAGCAATTTAAGAAGTAAGCTTTTCATGAGAGACTTTGTTTTACTTTGTGCATTTGTATCTTCATTACACGAGAGAACTTTCTGCAAAAGCTTCTAAGCATCACTTCATTATAAAGATAGATACATAGACTATAAATGTAAAGTAAACTGGGCAATTTTTCTGATCATTTCTGAGGACAACACTTTAGATTTCGGTAAAGCAGGTTTTCCTCTGAATATATTTTTGGAGATGTTGCTTTAGTTACATATATCAAATATTGCAGAATACAGTTTCATTTGCACACATCTCAGTTTTCTCTAGTCTAAATGAACACTGCATAATGTGGAAGGATGATCTAATGCCATCCTCATTTGGTGACAATTTATCATGGGCCATATTCCCTGAAAGCATAATTATTGGAGATGTTATTTTTACTACTATAGAAATTAAATTATCTCTAAGAAGGAGCTATACATTTAAAATGGAATCAGAACCCCCTTATCTTCAGCGGTATTTATGTTATAAATTATCTTAGGGACCCAAATTAGAATGTCAAAGGAATTTGGTAGCAGAAAACAAAGGAAACACATAAACTTCATTAGGACAAATCTGATTCTTCATTCTTGCATGTCAAGGTACTGCCCTTACAACATAACAATCAAACCTCACATCCTCAGCTGATCCAAGTCAACCTCTCTCTGCCGGTGCAGCCCTGGCCTTTTACCCCAGGTGAGGATCTGGTTCCCATGTCATTTATTGCGAGCTGCCATGTCCCAGACTATGCAGCAAAAGGTCTTTATTCAGGGATCCTTATGGCAGTCGTGATCACATTCATTGAAATGTGGCAATCAGGATTTTAAAGCATGGAAACAAAATTTTGTTCTTTTGTTTAAGTCAACAGTCTGTAAATGGACTCTTCAGAAGTTTCATGGCTTAGGATAAAGAGCCAAAATAAGGTAAGTGGGCAGAAAAGTCAAAAAACACTTTCTTCAACATTATTATTTTATGACTGTATTAAAATAAACTTCACTGTGTACAAGGTCTGCTGCCAGTGTATCACTTGGCAGGAACTGCTCTGAATATTTTATTAACAAAATCAAAGCTCTAATAAAACACTTAAGTCATGTGCAAACGACATTAAGACTGGCAGCATTCCTATTTCCACATTGTTTTATGCCCAGTCAACTCTGAGCCCAAGATTTTCAACCTGAAAACACTCCAAGAAAGTCTTCATTTGGAGAAATATCAGGATGCAGCCTTTTGCTCAGTAGTCTAGAGGTCAATGTCTTTGCCACAAAAGTGGGACATTTGACATCCATGTCCTCTTCAACTTGAATGGGTTTTAAGTTCTTGTCAGCTGAGTCCTGCCACCAGCTGCCTCTGCAGTTCCCTGGACAGAAGTGTTCTGCTCACCCTCCAGCTGAATTTGGGCCACTCTGTATACCCTAGAAAGAAAGATTACTTGAATGCAGTAAGGAGAAAAAGAAGGCTTTTATCTGTCTGAAAATTAAGTCTATTCTTCATCTTTGATTGTAATACTCATTATGGAGTCAAAAGAGATGGCCAGGAGCAAATGTCTATGAATTCAAACTGAAATTGTGAAAGGGAAACCAAAATTCAAAGTTGTGAGCTGGGAAGTCCAAGTAACTGGAATCCCCTTTCATAATAGAAAGATCCCAATGGAATTTGAAGTCCTGTAGGAGGATTTCATAGCATGCAATTGTACCAGGCAGCAGAAGGCAGGGATATCTGGAGTATGGGGTTCAGTTCTGGTTCCTCAAGTGCAAATCAGAAAAATTAAAAAGGAAAAAGACAGAAAGAAAGCTATCAAGGTGTGAAATTAGAACACTTTCCTCTGGCTGATTTGGAAAAAAAAAAAAAGGTTGTTTTTTTTTTTTGTTTGTTTTTTTGGTTTTTTTACAAACATGTCAATAAAGTTAGTAGCAGGAGAAGAAAAAAGGTATTTTAAGCTAACAGTGTTGGCACAGGAACAGATGGACATAAACTGCTAAAAATATGCTGAAAACTTCTCTACTGTATTAAAGGAGTGAGGTTCTGGAACAGCTATCCAGTAGCTGTTGTAAAGACAACTCCCCCACATCAAAATAAGAACACCAAAATTTGTTTTTAAGAGGACTTTGACCATATAATAAAATAATTGACTACCATAGCTGACTCAGGTAGCAGTGCATGGATTTCTGTGATCCAAGAGGGCCCTTTCAGTCTTGCATTACTCTGAATTTCAAAGCTGTTACCAAAATAACATAAACACCTTAGGGCAATTTGAGTACTTAAGCAAATTGGTAGATTCTGTTCCGTGTATCTAAGACCATTCATTAGCAGCACAATGATTATCTTTTATCTGTATTTAAAAAGAAATGGTTTTCTATTTCCCACTGTTATTTTTTCCTTGTTGCCTGTATTAATCATTAATGTCTGGGTTTTAATTCTTTTTTCAA
The DNA here is from genome assembly GCF_036417665.1 of Passer domesticus. Lineage (NCBI taxonomy): Eukaryota > Metazoa > Chordata > Aves > Passeriformes > Passeridae > Passer > Passer domesticus. Next base: position 12,378,487 of record NC_087476.1, read on the forward strand.
TCTTCTTAAATGTGTTCTACAGCCAGTTTGGTTTGTCCAAGGGACATTGAGAGATGAATGAATCAGCTGTTATTATTTCAGCTATAAACCATGTTCTGTAATACATCTGTATTTTGATTTGATCAAGTTCACAGTGATCAACTTGCAACAAAAAACAAATAAACAAACAAACAAAAAATAGTTAATCAACCAACCTACCAACCAACCAACCAAAAAAACCCCAAAAAACAAAAAACAAAACAAAAAAAACCTAAAAACCCCCAAAACCAACCAATCAAAAAAACCACAACCAAACCCTAAACCACCCCAACCCAAAAAATTTAGTGGCCATCAAATTATATCTGAATCTCTGTCTGCCAGATTTCCTTTTAGCAATAAATTTTATCATTTTGAAGTTTATAATGCCAGTAGACACAAGTTACTTCTGAACTTAGAGAAATCTCTACTCTTCTGCAGTCTGTGAGTGCCTGAAGGCTTCAGGAACAGTTTGTGACCCAAGTCCTACCAGGTATGTATATACTGGGTGTCTGCTGTTACCAGCACCTTTTGTCTGAAAGCCACTGATTATGGGCAGAAACAATGTGGGGAGCACACAGAAAGTGAGTAATTAGATTACAATGGTTCCTTGTAGCCGGAGTTTCTTGTAAGCCCTGACCATGTTTTGCTTTCAGCAGCAGCTTGTTGGAATCACATTACCCTGTAACAGAGCTGGTTCACTTTAGTCACGAGCAGCTGGATCTTAAAAGCTCACATTGACCCATATGTTCATAGTACTTAACAATGATTTTTTTTTTTCCCTCATGTGTTTGTAGTAGAAACTTCTTCTGAGCAACTTTTCTAAGATTTTCTCAATCTTCAGGAATTTGGGCATGACGAGCAATGCATGAAGTCCACTACCTGCTTAATTTTATTTCAAACTGCAGTAAACTCATCTCAGTTTGAAGAAAGATATGATAATGGTAGTCGTCTCCTCTCACTTATGTATTGCATTCCAGTTACAGCAAGAAATTGCATTATAATGGAACAGGATGGAGGTTGTCAGGACTGCGAAGTGAAGGAAAATTACTGATTCATAGACTTCTTTAAAAGATTTGCAGCAACAAAGTGATGATGAGCCTATGTTGCGGTGTAAAATTAATCCAGTCTATGAAACTTTCCTTCCTATTTCATGCATTTAGTACACTTTTGTAATTTTTGCACATATATAGGCAAAAACTAGGTTTATGCAAGAATACATTTTAAGTTCTCTGCATTTTCAAAAATGTTTATATTTGTCTGTGTTCTTCTCAGAACCACTTATTCTTCATAAAATTTGTAATGCTATTTTCCAGCTGAACAAAATAAATCAGAAGACTGATCAGAATAATTTTGTCCCCTTAGGGAAATTGATATGAACAAATAAATGAGCAAAATTAAGCTACAGTTTCATATAATATTTTTGAATAATCTATCCTTACGTGATTTTTGAACTTAAGGTTTTCAATCAAAAATCAACATCTGTTTATCAAAAGTCCTGGGATGGAGTAGAATGTCATATCCAGGCCTTCTGGTTATCCTCAATCCAGCTTCCACAAACAATGACTTTACACCAATTTCATTCATGTTAAACAGTTGGGCAAGCCTGTCTTAATTTAATTTCATTAATGTGATTTTAGTGTTATTACCTCTATTTTGTGCAAGTTTATTAATGATTAAGAAATGCTGACAGCTATTCTGGGTTTTATCGTAAAACAGATGCTACTTTCAACTTTCTGATAGATATTATTGAAAATACCTAGATGGCAAGACTAGCTGTCCTTAGATGTTTTTTAAAAGAGACAAAATGCATTCTTGAAACTCAGGGGTTTATATCTGCTATTTCTATCAGAAAATGTGTTGGACTACCCTTCTTTGTCGGTTTTATGGTATTTCTTGGCTCTTGGCCAGTTTTTTTCCTTCTTATTTTTTGAAATTTTGTTTGTTTCCTTGTTTGTTACAACAGCACTGGCCTTTATTTTAAAGTTCCACTTTCCCCCTAATTGCTGCATTATCATTTTTTTGAATCAACTACTTTATTACCTTTTTCTTTATTGTTTTAATGTAACAAAACAATTTTCTCCAATAACTATCTATCCTTCAAATAACCATTCCCTTAAGATTTTTGTAAACCTTGTTAATCGGTCAGGGAGAGGTAGTGTTTAACCATTAACCACAGAACAAAGCCAAAGATTTCCTGCTGAGAAAGATTTCCAGTCATGCTCTTCCAGTACTTTTAAGGCACCAGATTAATGGCCATAGAAGAGAAGTTAAAAAGTGTTTTCTGCTTATATATTTTTAAAACCGGAAGACAAACTTCATTATTTCCTAACTGCAAATAATGAATTTATCAGCACTAAGAACTATCCCTAAAAACCCAACATGATGTGGAGCATCTATATCTGATGGATCTGCCAAAGGTATAACACAAAAACTTTTTTTTTCCCACTTAGAAATATTGGAATTTAAATAAACACAGTGGGAAAACCTGAAATATAGAAAATCTATATGAACTAGAAAAGGCACAGTGTTTGTGAAGGAGCTGGCTGAACTGAATTAAAAAAAACTCTCATAACCTCATGAATCAAGTTCAGAATTAATCTGTCTTTAGCAGAGTCTAGAGTATATCAAGTTAGAAGTGTCCTTTTAAGTTCATCACATCCCATGTCAAGCTCCTCACAGTAATACTTAAAACTGAATCATCTAGATGCTCCTTAGCTTTGACAGACTTTGCTACTGTGACTGCTTCCCTGAGAAGCCTTTTCCAGTGACCAACCACCCTTTAGTGAAGAACATTTTCCTCCTGTCCAACCTGAGCTTCCCCTGGCACAGCTTTGCTCCATTCCCGTGTCCTGTCACTGTCACTGTGAAGTTGGACTGCACATGTCTGGTTTATAGCCCTCTTCCTCTCCACCTTCACAGGCAAGGCTACTTTCCATGCTATTTCAATCATCCCTTAAGTTATAAAAGGTGTTGATAAAACCAATGCATTGCAAAGCCTGGTTTAGTGTTAGAGGTTTTTTTATACTCAGAGAACTTTTGTGCAAATAGAAGCACCTGATAAGCACTCAGGCTTTAGGGTGATTCTGTGAATTGGATTACATCTTTGTATAATTCATGGTTTGTTGTCACTACTCTGTTCACACCTTGCTGCGTGGAAGTTTACAAGTAACTCCCTGTAGTGCAAAATGCAAATGAGCTTTGTTTTAAGAGCAAAACTCAAGCGGTGCTTTATGACTTTCCTAGCAAGTAAGATATTCTGGAGGTGACACAGAAAACGCAGTCAGGTAATCATAAATTATAGAACTTTCAAAAACTTTCTCTTTTATTTCCAGTCACTTTTTTTATTTTTTGTGTTGAAAGCATGGATATGCCTGTACTGCAAAAGCCAGGAAGCCACTGTGGATTTAATAAGTATAATATATTTAACAACAGTGTTTCAGTGTATGGGAAAAACAGACACTTCTTAGTATGGTACAAAGGAAACGAGTGTGAATGAAATAAAAATAACTTATAAACAAGAAATTATGAAGACAAAAGGAAAGACTATTATTTTTGAAGTGAAGCCCATGCTTTTCTAAGTAGTCTGTAGACAATGGCAACTCCCTTGTGTAACACATTTGAAATTCAAAGGTAAATTTCTATACTGAAACTGCATCAGTTAGTCTAATAGTGGATACACTACTTTTTAAAAAATCTGTTTTGCAGTCTTAGGCATCCCAGAAATCCTTTTATTTTCTCTCCTGAGTGCCCATCCTGCCTGGCACAGAGATGACACCTGAAAAGCCACTGCTGTGCAGGTAGTAAGGATGTGTGAGGAGGCTCTGAACCAACTCCAGATCTGAAATGAATTGCAGGATCCTGACAGTATGTAAACAGCTACAAATGAACCCCTTCTGCTTATTGTTTATATATATATATATATATATATATATATATATATATATATATATATTTAAAATATTATGATTCCCTTGAAGGCATTTGGTAAACTGGAATTGTAAGGCATGATTTAGTGATACTACTGGGGAACTGTTTCAATTAAATTTATAGAATTCTTCAATGATTTTGTGATATATTTTCACAAAACTAAGAAGTGTGATGTCTGCTTTTTTGCTCTGTTGCATTTTATCTCATTTGAACTTAGAAAAACACAATTTCTACCTCAATAGCAAAACAGAATTTCTACCTCAATAAAGTTGCAAACTTTGTTAAATCATTAGGTCCAGCTCATTTTGTCTGCTTCCAGATTATCTCTCCCAGAAAGATCTTTGTGCAGTTTGTGTCTGGAACATATCTGTGGCTTCCTTGTAGAATTCCTGTGTGACCTGGAGCGACTATTTGGTTTTATCAAATAACACAAGGCTCTGACAGAGCACATGCTAATAAAACTCCCCTAGCTCATAGGCAGGCTGTGGGAATCAGCAGCATTAAATACCTGAGGTGCTCAATAGCCTGGTGATTAGGACCATATAAGTAGTTGCACATTCAATCTCCCCATGGTTAGAACGTTGTCAAAGTGTGTGCTCCATGTATCTGTGTCTGATGTGACATTTTCCTAGTACCAAATTATCTGGAGACATTACAAGCAGAATTGTGGAAGGATCAAAAACAGCTCGAGTGGCTCACCCAGTCTCTTGTTGCAAGATAAAATGGCATGCAGCTGATACAAAACATCTCAAAGCCCTTGATTTGCTTTAGTGCCTTTTAAAGTACTTCTTCTGAAGAAGGAATATGTGTGTGCACACAGGAGTTATTACCAGCTAAAAAACTCTGTCTGCTGATAGCCCACGTTAGAACACCGCATGTATCTATTCTAAAATCAGATGCGACACTGAAAAAATATTTGAGAGGTATGTTTGTCTTTTGATCTTTATGAATTCCTCACATACTTCTACTGATCGTGACCTTCCTGCTACTTTCAGAGGTGTACAGAAATGAGAACCATCCCTTATGTGCTGCCAATTTTTATCTTACCAGGGAGTAGTGATAATTTTTTTCTTTTGGTACAGGGGGTCATTCCCAGGCCTGCATGGGAGTTTTAGCTACATCAACCAGAAGAATACATAATCATGATTATTAATATAACATGTAATGGCTGGTCCTATTATATATGTAACTATATATAATAGTAAAGTGGCTTGCTGTCTTGTGCATTAATATTGATTTAGAGATGAGATCACTTGCCACAGAATTTACTGCAGCTTTGATTTCAGCTGCAAGTAAAATTATTAAAGCATGTCCTATTTTTAAGAGCAGGCCCTTTCAGATACAATAGTTTCTCAGTGGCTGATCTAAACTGGCTCATACAATAAATATGAGATCACTGAAGCTGTTGCAGTTTTGGGATGATGACAAGCCTCATAAGCAGATGAAAGGCACATTTGTAGATGCTCTTTATTGGTTCTCTGTCAGAGCTTTTAATTTGTCCACTTACTCTTATTCTTGCTTCCCCTGAACAGTGTTTCAATGCCAAGTAAAAATCATCTGAGAACTTTTGAGTGGAGTGAGAGCTTAGGTTTAAAAAATTAACAAACAAGGCTGATGGATATATATTTGTTCTTTTTGCACCCCTTTATGTGAAGAACTGTAATGTTGTGATGTAAGAACTGTAATGTCTTCCATATAAGTTGTGAATCCATCAATATTTAATGAAAATAATCTGCTGTCTTTTCTAACAAAATTTTTGTGCGTTTTTCAGATCATTGACAAAAGCGTTGTATGGTGTAAACAAATCTGACACATTAAAAGACATTTACTGTTACTCCCTGTGTCTATACTAACTGGATTTTAGTGCACTCATTTGATGTCAAGTTTCTGATTTTACTAATCACTGTAATTTCTTAACTGAAATGTTGACTGGTTCTGAATTTAATACTTTGTAGGAATTCATTGTAGCAGGAGTCTTGCTTGTAAAAATTAAACATTCCAACTTGGGATTGATTTTTACCTGCTTATAAGGTATTTATACTTTTTAAAAAAATCTTTCTCTGCATATTTTCTTCTAATTCTGTATTAAACAACCATCAGCCACTCTATTTTGCCCCAGGGTTGATGTCAACCTAATAGACTCCTTACTATTCATGCAAGATAACTGAAATGGTAACAAAATGTTGGGGTGGAGGTGATGCTGTTTGGGTTTTTTTCTCTGCAACTTCTTCAGGTTATCTTAGAGTCAAAAGTGGTGAAAACCACCACTAAGGAACCTAAGGGCTCTTTCTCCAGTGCATCATCTTGCTGTAGGTCAATTATCAGTACTTGCCAACATCAAAAATTCTAACACAAATTGTTGCTGTTTGCCATCTTCTGAAGATTCCAAATGGAAAATGTGTGAAAAGTTGTCTTTTCCACTTCCTTGTCTTCTTAATCTTTCTGCCAAGCAACACAACAAAGAAATTTCATATAAAAAAAATAAATATGCAAACTTTCAGAAGGTGTTAATTTGCATGCCTGATGGTCAAACATTCTTTCTACCTGTGACTCTCTTATGAGCTCTACAATATTAATATAAAATTAATAATTCTACAATATTAATATAAAATTTATTACTGTTATCAATAGTATCTTCTTTCTTACAATCAGCAACTCTCAGTTTGCTCATATGTGCATACATACATGTGGGAGAACTTAACTTTTGCATACATGCATGTGTATCTGCTTTCATTTCCAAAATCAACTTGTGTTTTCAACCACTGTGGCCTTTCACAGATGTGAAAGTGTGTATTTCTGAATATCTGTTAAAGCGTTCTTAAACAATTTCTGATTATTATTAGTGTGTTTTTAATTAAAATCTGCCCCCTACCTGATCTGGATCATAATTGTTTTCAGCCTTTTGAAACTGGCCCTTTGAAAGTATCAAGTGAAGGTGTTGCTGGTTTGTACTTCCTTCTTTTTAATCATTGCAAATATTAAACAAAATCACCTCTCTCCTAGGCTAATGATATTCACTATGAAGAATAATTAATATCAAGTAAATTGTTTCATATCCTTGATATTTTTGCATTTGCATTCTTATCCCTGATTGATTTATGTAAATGAATTTGGGAAGCATTAGCATGTTGTAATGCAGCTTAGGTAACAGTCAGTGCAAAGTAGAACCATTTAAGGAGCAGCAGAAGCCAAGCTATTTCTGAGGTGAAAGCTCAAGACCAACCTTTTTCCTAGGAGACCTGACCTTTTCTGTGTTAGATTTAGTCCTGCACAGACTACCTGCCCTCCACACTCATGTGTTACCAGCATGCAATTCTCTTACCTACATGCTTTAAAAGTACTGAGTCCATAATTTTTCTCTAAGCACCGCAATACAAGCATAATCTTCAGCATCATATGAAGAAATTATGTTTATGTTTTTAAAAAGTCAGATGTTAATGTGGTTTGGTTTGGTTTTTTACCCAAATTAATAAAGCTGAAAACTTGGATGAGGAAGATGCTTTTCTGTAACAATTATGAAACAATTATTTGTGGGTTTTTTGACAAGGCCAAATTAAACAGAGCTCTCAGAATTTTATCTTACAGTGATAACTGTCAACTTTGGTGTGTTGAGACCATTCTGCAGGAATATAACATATGTGGAGAGCAATGAAATGGAAAACATAGGCTTATTTTTCCCTCTGAAATATCTGCATTTTGCGTAGATTTTTTGATCATTCATTGACCTCTGAGAGAAACTAATGGTGGACATAAATAAGCCCAGAGCCATCAACATGTGGAAAATCTTTCATAGAAAATCTGCTTTTCCTTCTTACACCTGTCTGCAGGTACATTCATTTCCAGCTGTGCCCTCAGCAGGTTGGACAGGCAGATCTGGCAGTACAGTCTGATGTTTTCTATTCTTCACGCAGAGGACCTTGGGCCTCACAGTCATGAAGTCCATGGGATCTGCTGGTAAATGTTTCATCAGTTCACCCTTTGATCCATCTGGTTGGGGTTCACAATTGCTTGCTACTGCCAGCCTTCAAACATCTTCCACCAAAATCTCTCCTTCACAGGACAAATATGACACACCAAAGCCCACAATTGTAAAGAAGGCAACAGTGGAAGAAACAGGCTGGTTGAACAGACAAGGTCTTGCTATGGAGAGGAGGAACAGTGACCTAGAGCATCACAGACTTCCATCCGCTACACAGAGGGTGCCTAAAGTGGCTCTACTGCACTCAGCAAAAGTGGTTAAATTAAAAAATGGTTAAACCTGTATCTTAATCTTTTGTGATTTTGCCCATGTGACTTGTGTGGCCACAAATAATTGCCCTGGGTGACCAGGCTGGGAAATGGAGGAGAAGTGTAGCATCTGGCTCTGCCAGGCATGACGGCTCTCACAGAGCACCACTAGAGGTGCAGGGAGCAAAGATGAACTTGGAAATTAAAACCTTGATCTCTGCCACATGGAAAAAAATAAGAAAGAGAGAAAGAGAAAGAAAGAGAGAAAGAGAAAGAAAGAAAGAAAGAAAAAGAAAGAAAGAAAGAAAGAAAGAAAGAAAGAAAGAAAGAAAGAAAGAAAGAAAGAAAGAAAGAAAGAAAGAAAGAAAGAGACCACATTATGATATAATTTAAAATAAAAGGTTTTGCTTCAGTTTACTTGAGATGAAATTAAAGTACTATATTTTGCAGAAAATCTTCCTGCAGAAAAATCCTCACTCAGCTGTAATGAAGAGATTACCCAGCTCCTTCCATCTCTGCTACAGCTTTCTGTACTTTGTCTGTGACTTAACATTTTAAGAGGAAAAAAACCCACACACAAAACCTGTGGCTTACTGAGTCATTTACTGGCACAGGGCCTTGTTTAAATATCTTCCTGAAGTGATTGTCTTGGCTCACCCTTTCTCTGAGGATTTCTAATGGATTTCTCTGCCTGAAATTAGGCCAAGTAGTTTCCTCAAAATAATTGAAAATTTTAAAGGGTTAGTACTATTCCTCTTCAGTTTAAATTTATCAGCTGATTTCATCCATGGATTTGTAATGCTCCTCCTTCCCCCCATCCAAATAATGGTTTCTGATTGTGGTCTATTGCATCGCCCATTTCTGAAAATAACCCAAAACTTCTCTGGCTGTTTCTGTGGTCATGGGGCTGGTATTCACCCCTGAAACAGATAACTGCTGCCTCAATAACACAGTATCAGTCTGAAAAAACACATTTCTCAGTTTCTCATACAATTCCCTAGAGGATGGTTGAGCAGAGGAGCAGGCTGCTCAGAGAGGCTGCACAGGCTCCATCCTTTGAGGGCTGCAAACCCTGCACATTCTGGTCTGACCCCATAACTGCCCCTGTGGTGAGCAGGTGCTTGCACCCCTCTGGGGCCCATTCCAGAGTGCAGGATAACATAATAATTTCCTGGGTGTCTGTTCAGCAACTGGTTTGTTTTTATTTTAACACAATATTAGAACATATTTATAATTGAAGGTCTCTGTCCATATCCTGAAATTCAACCATGGCTTCCAAAATACACAGTTTGTAAACATAGGTCACTGCATCATCAAATTGGACTTTGAGGTTTTCTTTGTGTAAAATTAGGTTAATTATCACAGCTATCTGGACATTGTTGTCATAAACATAATACTTCTTTTAGTAGCTCTATATTGATTCAGTCTTCTGCTTCTCCACTCACCTGGCATTTTTACCTGCATGGTTCTACTGACAAACAGCAGTAGCACACAGCACTATGATATAAATTGCTGTTGAAGTCAAACTGAGTTTTCCCAGAAAGAAAACCTGCCTCCACTTTTACAGATACACTCTTACCTTTGAGTCTAATACTTTCTGACACTGTCTGGGAGAGTCTAACCAAATGTGTTTCTCTAGATTTTTTTGTCTTCAAAATGAGTGTCAGATTTTCTTGTGGCAGCTGATTCTCACCTCAGAAACATAAAGTAGCCAAGCTCATACAGGTGTCTACAAGAATGAGCACATTTTCCAGCTCTACAGGAATATTTTCCTTGGTATGTGCCAGAAATTAATATTTTTCTGGGAAACCAAAAAGATTTGCTTTCCACTTGAGATGATCCAAAGCAATTACTTTTACAGCACAGATATTAAATAAATTATAGAATGCTAAGTACCAAAGCCCTTGCTAAAGACTTGATTACACCAAAGTGTCAGAAATTAATAACATCATGTACAGAGACGTCCAAACAGGTAGGAATTCCACCTCTGTTTTTAAGTTCAGTTCTATACATGGAAATCCTATTCCAAAGAAAATTCTCACTCAGAAATTTTCAGACTATTTGCTATGTATTCTGTTCTGGAGAGAAATATACATATCCAGTACTGTGAGGATATGCATATAATCAGTTTCTGCTCTTTATTTCCATCTCACTATTTCTGATAATTTATTTTAAAATTCATTTTAGTATAAACATCCAGGAGAAGTCAGTGAGTGCTCTGTTTGTATCTTTGGTGTGTACTAAAATTTTGCATTTATTCTGCTTAGGCAAACTAAAAATATAATAGGTAATGCTGAAGAGTTGATGGTGATTTTTACTAGGAAACACAAAACAGAGTGAATGTATCTCTGAAATATTTGTTAAAAATAGTTCTGAAGCTTGTGCAAGACCACTTTGAGTTCTATATAAAACATCTAACACATTTATACTAATTATGATAATTTGAAATTAGTTATAAAAAAACATAACAAAATCCTGGACTTGTGAAATTGGTATGAATTTTGGCATTCATTTCAGAGAAAAAAAAATAATTCAGTGTGAATTTCCAAAATTAATACAATAACCTTTGAAAAGTGATAGCATACTAGTTCTTAGCAAATTAATCTCTAGTTCAAAATATACAGAAGATGGGGGAAAGGGTCTTTAGGAGGATTTTGGGTCTATTCTGTCCATCAACAATAAATGTTCTAAACTATAAATTATTTAAAAGTGTTGCACACCATGGCATTTCTTTAGTTTCAAATCACTGAATTTGTAATGCAGTCACTTCTGAAGACATAACTATTTCTGTGGGATGTATGTGAAACATTTCTTCACCAAATGAAAAAATGTAGCAAAATGTGTGATGTCCAATGAGACCACTCATTAGGCTAATCTAAAGTGTCATGGAGCCATAGACTAATGAAGAAAGGATTGAAAAATTTGGCCCAGTTTTTCTCTATCAGTGGACACAAGAGACCATGAGTCAGGTGAAGACACTCAGTCCTTGATTCTGCTAAATCAACAGAATTGTTTGATGTCATTATTATTTGTGTCATTACTATATATGAAGCAACTAAATGTGCTGCTTTTATTCTTTTTGCTCTATCTCAAATCATCTGGCAAATGGGACAGATATCTCTATTGGTTTTATATTAAGAAAATACTTATTTTTGTTACATATCTTAATATTCTTATTTTTTTTTGATGTTATATTGTAAAATATATTCTAAAAATTCTTTACAAAAGGAAAATAAATCAAGCCAGAGAGGAAAGGTATCAGAGTGCTCCTTTTGATGATAGGATTATTCATATTATTACAGTTCAGTAATTCTCTAAGCTGGCAGAATCCAGGATATGATTTGTGTCTATTGAGGCACTGGCATTGAGATGTGGCTTGTTTCCACCATCAAATCCAGCACCATCTTCTAGGTATAAGCACATTTCTATCAGATTGCTACTGTGAAAAATGTTCAAGTAGAGGACACATACCTTTATTTTTTTTTCTTCAATATTTATAAACCTTGTCCCACTGGGCTAGCAGCAGGTTAGCAAGAATAACTAAAGCTTTTCAGTATGTTGAAAGAAAAAGGCTTACACAGTCAGTAGCTCTCATTTTCAGCTGTCCCTCATGGCACTTAAATGTCATTTCAAACTTCACTTCATCACCTTGGTGAGCTAATGCGCTCTACAGCCTCACCAGATGTATTTCTCTGAGATGCAGTAAGCACTTCACATGGCTTCACCCTCTCACCCTCCCCCCTGAGATACAGTCTTGAGCGGTTATTTATATGTTAAATTGCAGGAGAACTATGGAGGAGAAATACCAGTTCTAGTATAACCTATGAACTGATCTACATTTCTTCCAATGCAGTGAAATGGGGTCACACAGTTAGTTAGAGACACTCAAACCAGGGACAAAAAAACAGTGGATTACCTATTCTGAAACCAGAGCCAGATGCCAAGGATACACTTGAAAGAGAAGCAAGCAAGAAAACAAGAGCATTATACTGGTAAAATCATGTAAAACCCATACCTGTCTCTCAAGGTACATCTGCAGTCAAGACTTTATTGTGTTCTGAAATGTATTGCCTACAAGTATAATTTATATTGCATTTAATATCTGGCTTTACCAGTCAGATGAGTGATAGAGGTTCATGTACTTGTGTCCAATCATTGCTTTTTCTTCTAAGATCAGTACTGCCTTTCTGCCAAGTAAAGTGTGTCCTTGGACTCGACTTCTCATAGAATCATAGAATCATGTAGGTTGGAAAAGAGTTTCAAGATGATCAAGCCCAACTGTTAACCCAGCACTGCCAAGTCCACCACTAAACTGTATGCCACATCCCCAAGTGTCACATCTACACATCTCTTAAATAGCTGCAAGAATGTGATTCTACTACTTCCCTGGGCAGCCTGTTCCAATGTCTTTTGGATCAAGGAATATTTCCTAGTACCTAACCTGAACCTCCTCTTGTCTCTTCCTCTTGTTCTGTAGCTGGTTACCTGAAGAAGAGCCCAATTGCCACCAACTTTCAGGGAGTTGTAGAGAGTGATAAGGTCACCCCTGAACCTCCTTTTCTCCAGCCAAAACACCCCCAGCTCCTTCAGCAGCTCCTCATGACCCAGTATCTAGATCAGCTCATTCTCCAGAGACATTCAATGTCCTTCTTGTAGTGTGGGGCCCAGAACTGGACACAGCACACAAGGTGTGTCCTCACCAGCACCAACTACAGGGGGATGATCACTGCCCTGGTCCTGCTGGGACCTTTATTTCTGATACAGGCCCTGTGCCATTGGCCTTCTTGGCTGCCTGGGGACACTGTGGCTCATGTTGAGCTGCTGTTGACCAGCAACCCCACGTCCTTTTCCTCTTGGCCTTGGTTGTTTTCTTCCTGGTCCATTTCCAGCCACTCTTCCCCAGCCTGTAACACTGCAGGGGTTGTTGTGACCCAAGGGCAGGACCCAGCACTTGGCGTTGTTGAACCTCACACCACTGGCCTCAGCATCAGTCCAGCCTGTCCAGATCCCCCTGCAGAGCCTTCCTGCCCTCCAGCAGGTCAACATTCCCAGTCAATTGATGTCGTCTACGGACTGACTGAGGGTTTCCTCAATCCCCTCATCCAGATCATCAGTAAAGATATTAAACAGGACTGGCCCCAATAATGAGCCCTGGGGAACCCCTTTACTGACCAGACACCAACCAGATGTGACTCCATTCACCACAGCTCTCCAAGACTTGCCATCCAGTCAGTTTTTCACCCAGCAAAAAATGCATCTGCTCACACCTTGGGAAGACAGTTTCTCCAAGGTAATGCTGTGGGAAAAGGTGTCAAAGGCTCTACCAAAGCCCAGACAAACATTTTCCCAGCTTTTCCCTCATCCACTCAGGAGGTCTCCTTGTCATAAAGGGGAATCAAGTTTGTCAAGCAGGACCTGCCTTTCCCAAACCCGTGCAGGCTGGGCCTGATTCCCTAGTTGTCCTGTACATGCCACATGATGGTACTCAAGATGATTTACTCCATGAACTTCCCCAGCACTGAGGGATGAATCCTGGGATTCTTCCATCCCTTTTTCCCCAAGTTCCAGCCAAAACTCTCTGTTCATTTTTGTCTGGACAAAGCTGTTCAGCCAGTTTTCTGCCTCACCAGCTCCTCTTTCATCACATGGAGATGAAAGCATCTGTAAGGTTTTCTTCTTCAAGTATGCCGTCAGTAGAAGACATTCACAGTCTGGGTAGTTTTTGAGCATAGCTTAATTGGATTGCATGCATACATGGAATAGATAGGTGGAGAATTACCAAGCAGCTGTGACAGTCCAAATCTGGCCAGACTTCCTTAGTGTCTCAGACCAACTCAAATCAAATCCACAGTAAGCACTTCAGGTGTTGACACCAGACTTCTTCTACATGCAAAACAAATAAACAAACAAAACAAAATCCCCGACATTTAAATTTTCTTAAATTTTCAGATGATTTTATAGCAATGTTATAGACACTGTCCAGGAGTATGCTATGCCATTGTGCCATTGTTCTGTAAGGAAATATTTCAAACATAGGCATGCAGTTCCTCAAGAATGTGGAACATAAGCCCTTTATTACTTCTGTTGTTCTTGAAATACACTGTTATAACAGCTCTTGGAGTGGCCATCAATCATTCTTTTGTTGAGGCAATTTTGAGAAAACTTATGAAAAATATTTTAAAAATCTACTCTTTTTAAGATCACTGGACAATAAGTGTTGACTTTGCTGACAGAAATTGTGTCTTGGCAGAAATCCACATGCCTGGAGACAGATTCTTTCATGGATTTGAGAAGGAATTGTTCCAGTGCTATCTCCATTCAAACTATCTAGGTGCTAAACCTCAGCTGTACTTGCCTAGTTTGTTGCCTACCTAAGGCATGTCATAACTACAAAGCTGTGTATAGTTCTTTATACTGTGCTCATAATCACTGAAAGGACCAGCAGAGCAAACAATGCTTATTAGAAACTTCTGTAAACTAGACACATTCCTAATATCTGAAGTATAACATATTATTAACAACTAAGTAAATGAGTAACAATACAGGAAGATTTTAGCAATTATAATGTTTTCCCAAAGCAAGATTAAATAATCTCAAGAATGTGGCATGGTGTGTAGCCAAATTGATTTATTTACAAGCTCAAGTAATTTAGAGTAATGTCTTTAACAGCCAGTGGGACAAGGCTATAAAATGAAAATCAAATACTGTTTTTTTTATTTGCTTCTACCTGCTTTCTTCTACTTTTTATCAGAGTAAAAATTATAAAAGTGGTTAACAGTAATTAAGAGAGAACTCTCATACCAATTTGCACATCCTGCATGATCTAAAGTGACACTGCAATGTGCTACTGGCTGCAATATGGCCCATAGGCGGAGTTTGGTAGGTTTAGAAGGAATGCTGGAGTCAAAGCCACTGACCAACTCTCTCACTGCCTTTAATTGTCAAGCTCAATAATACTCTCATTTCACTAACTAAACTGAACTAGAAACTACTTTCTTTTGCTTGTCCCTTAGATGAACAAAAGATGGTCATTAGTCTGTCAGCACTTATGACACAGTCATTAAACTCTGTCCCCAACACAGGAGTTCCCTCTGATTTTACAGGAGTCCCAAGAAAATATGGGAGGTATATCATAATTTTATGGAAACTAGTAGCATTATACTAATTTACACTATCTAAAGATATAAGATATATATTAAGATATATATAGCAGTTTAAAATGGGGCTTTGTTTCCAAAGCACCAAGAAAAATCACACAAGGCAAGTTTCTGGTAAAAGGATTGGAAGGAATGTCCTATGAGGAGCAGCTGAGGGCTCTGGGCTTGTCTAGTCTGGACAAAAGGAGGCTGAGGGATGGTCTCATTGCTCCTGAAGTGTCCTGAGGAGGGGAAATGGAGAGGGAGGTACCATGGGATTCCTGGGATCTGGTGGAAGGACATGGGAAAGGTTCAGTGCTGTACCAGGGGAGGTTTACACTGGACATTAGGAAGCATTTTTTTACTGAGAGGGTGGTCAAATATCGTAACAATCTTCCTAGAGAGGCAATCAATGTCCCAAGGATGTCAGGGTTAAAAAGACATTTGGACAATGCCCTTAACAAAGTGCTTTAACATTTGGTCAGCCCAAAATTGGTGAGGCTCTTGGACTGGATGTTCACTACAGGTTCCTTCCAACAGAAATAGACAATTCTGTTCCCTTCTGTATGTTGTAAATGATAATTTTCTTATGACTTACTATACAAATGCATCAGGGTTTACATTTTTTTATTCTTTGCAGTGCCACAGAATATGAATGCTGTTTCCACACTATATTTGAGATAAAAATGCAGTGTTTCTGAAAACATGATGACAGGCATGTAACCATGGCTGCAAGAACTTTCAGTTCAGCCATAATTTAAGCAAAATGAAGGGTATTAAGCATCAAAAGGGGCACTTCACATCTTCTGATTGGCATTTGTAATAGTTTAAAATATGGCAAACCTGACACCGCAGAACAGGATAAAATATTATAATAAGAAAACTGATTGATTAGTTAGTATCTGCATAGCACTTCTAAATATGAAACACTGCCAGTTTAATACTAAGAAAGGAGTCAGATTGCCTGACATGTATAAGCTGAGATGAAAAATTACTCTTCTAATGAAGCAATGTATCCGTTAAACTGTAGTATTTAAAACTCTTTCATGTCTCCTCTAATTATTACTATGGTCAAGCATTTTCTGTTGACCCAGTGAATAAATGGTCAGTTACGCTGTTGTACAAAATACAGAGAAGCAGATACTACAGTTGCCATAGATCTAGAGCAAGCTTTATTCACTAAACAAAACATTCTTCCCTAGAAAGCCAGTCATGGTTCTCCTTAAAGAAAGTGTGTAGGAAATGACAGCTTGCAGCAGCAATTTTCTGCTTCAAGTAGATAGCTAGAATGATGGGAAGCTTTATGGGAATCCTGTACTCTGGCCCAGGAGAAATTGATTCTCTTTAATATGGTGAATTCCATTTAACAGAGTAAATAAGAAGCCAATATATAAACATCCTTTAGAATGGTTAATTTGCAGGAAAATGGAAGGGACAGGGAATAAAAGTAAAATAATCCAGCAGTTTCTTGATCAGACAATTTTAGTAATCTGAATGATACAGCGAAGCACCAATGACTTTCAGGATAAAGGTTTCCAGACCAGCAGATTAGCAGTTTTTCATGGACTATCACAATCTCAATATAC
This sequence comes from Passer domesticus, assembly GCF_036417665.1. Taxonomy (NCBI): domain Eukaryota; kingdom Metazoa; phylum Chordata; class Aves; order Passeriformes; family Passeridae; genus Passer; species Passer domesticus. Next base: position 12,395,381 of record NC_087476.1, read on the forward strand.
AAGCAAATGTTGTCCATATTCTACACTCAGATGTCACTAGCACAACTACAGAAGCAGCAGTGAGGAAAGGCAAATTTTGACAGTAATAGGTAATGTTTTATAAGTCATAAAAATTATAGTTATGGATTTATTTTAACATACAATATGCAGCTAATCAAATTGAAGGTCTTGCTTTTTCCTTTTTTTTTTTTTTAATAATAGCAAATTATAGGCAGAACTGATGTCATTGCCTATTTTACAATTGCCAAACTCTGCACTACAAGGAGCTATTATCACATGATTTCTCACATAAGGCCTCACATAATTTCTAAACTAAACTTTTATTTGATGCTCCATGCTGGGCTTCATCCTCAGACTGACTATTTCTGGGAAATTTCAGAGAAAATTATTTCCCACTTATTACTTTCCGGTAAAGTTTTCTTTCAAAAGCCCTGTGGCTCCATTTTTTTTTTTCCTGGATAAAGGAAAAAAACCGAGCTGTGCGTGTGCTACAATGCCACAAAAACAAACCCTCAGGAAGGTGGGGCGGGAGGGTTGGCAGCAGCGCTGTCCCCTCAGGAAGGACGCGAGTGTCATGGCTGCAGAAGATGAGGCGAGGCCCGGGCTGTGGAGCGGGCTCCTGGAGCAACGAGTGCCTCCAGCGCTGTGCTCTGCACGGCTCCTGCTGAAACCTGCCATGCTCGGGCTCCCAGGATGTGATTTTTATCCAGCTGGATGAGATGAAGCCAGCACAGGTACGCCACGCTCACGCTTTCCCATGCTGCCGGTGCCTGAGCCCTGGAGGAGCTCACGGCCTGTTCACCAGCCCTCTCGAGGTTTACCTTCGTTTTGGAAATTGGAGCTATTTTCGGTTTAATAGCAAATACAGCTTGAAAGGAATTCTATAAATGCCTGTTCTGATCTCTTCTTTAATGTGGCTTAAGTTATGACCCGGTTCTATATAAACTCTAGCTCCAGTGTCTTCCAGATGGGCAGTAAATCTGGACACGAGGGAGAGGTTCTCAGCTGCTCGAAGTCAGCACATATCCAGATGAAGTAGCTTGTGTTAAGGGTTACATACTCCAGGGATTATAAAGCCACAGTTTCTGTAAATGATGTACACACTCTTGGTGGTTATTTGGCAGTGTAGCAGGTTAGAGAAAATCAAAGGAAAGAAGGCCTGATCTGGAATTCAGTAGTGGACAACTCGGGACATTGCGAGGAAAATATCATCTATTTCTTTGCCTGATCATTATAATCACTTCTAAGAAAATGTGTTACATCTTTATATTGAGTGTAACAGCCAAGATTTTTGTCCAGGTATAAATTTTAAAAGTGGGGAAAAGTAAGTAGTTATAAAAGTATAAATAAAATGTCACATCAAGTCTCTGTAGCTACATCACTGAACTATTTTGGTTTTCTGATAAGACACTACTATTTAACATAAATGAAAGGTGTAAGTTAAAGGTGTCTGGACTTCACTAGGGCATTCGGTATTGAAAAATGTGATGTTTATGAGCCGAATTGGAGAGGATGGTACATAAGGTACACACAATATACAGAAGGAATTAGCCAAAAGGATAGCTCATGACAGGGTTATCCTGAAAGGGGAATAAATGATTATGAGAAAGACTCTTTATAAAGTTCTCTGTGGATGACTGTGAAATTTTGTTTAATTGAATATTACCCACAATGGTCTATATTACTGTAGTGACATCTGCTAATGATACAAACCAAATTAAACTAAATTTTCATTCAGAATAATGAAAAAAAAGTCAAAAATAATGAAGTCATTATCTCTTGCACCCAGACCTGTGCTCAGCTGAACTGGGTAGAAAAGGATTGTCGAGAGGATTTTTGTAATAAGCCTAGACAGGTAAATTACCCTCATCATGAAGCACACATATTTGGTGAATTGCCATGGATATCTTTGGAGCCTGGATATATAAAGAGTGATCAAACTCACTAAAGTGAAAGAAATTGTTTGGGCCTTATTGCCTAAATTATCCAAGATAAAAAGAATTTTTCCAAATAAGAAAATCAGGGTCAACAAAATAATTATGAGGTGTGAAACCTTACAATATTTAATGATAAAAGACTAAACATTCAGAGATGGGAATGACTTACAGAAGGAGTTAACACGATCACTAAAATGAAACAGTGGAGGGAAATTTAAGGAAGTTTTAAAAGACAAAACTCATGACCCATCCAAAAGCAGATGAAAGTGCTGCCAGAACCAAGTGAGCTAAAGTGAGAGATCTGACCATCATTCAAACACTTGCATGAAAAAGAAACAATTGTAATTGTACAGGAACAGGGTCATATTCAGCCAGGAAAAAACCCCACGCATAATAAGGGAACAGATGCATTAGATTTGCTTTCATATGGACATCATCTTGCAATACAAAAGGAAACAGCATTAAGGAAGATATGCATGAAATGCCACAGGTAATTTGTTTGCATAAGTCTTCTACTAAGCAAATCAAAATAGGAAAAACTTTGTAGAATAGAAACATCTACACTGGTAGTACAAAATTTCTTTAGGCTCATACTGTAAACTAAGAAATAGAGCAGATGTGACTAAATAACTATCTTCATAACTCCAAAGGATGTGCATTAGCAATTCAGTAATTTCCTTTCAAATAGTTATTTTATGCTGTTTCACAGGTTTCCTTCAGTGTGACATTTTGGGTGCTATTTTCAACTAAAAGGATAGAAATGGCACAGAATTCAACTTTACATGATCCTAGAAGGAGTTTAGTCAGATCCCTGCAAGACTTTGACTCCATTCAATTCTCATTTTGGCCTAGCTGGATTTGCCAAATCTAAAACAAAAACACACCATCCTCATGTTTGGATACCCAATCTGTAATGCAGAAAAACACCAGTAATTAGGAAAGCAGCAACCATTTTTAAATTCAAGTTGATTGAATGCAAGTAAATGCTATAAATTGAGCAAAAAAATAAAGCCTGGACCTGTGCTGAGGCTTTAGAACAAAACCATCCTTCGGAAATATTTGGATTTTAGTATTGCTTATTATAAAGACATCCTTCTAAGAGGTGACTTCCTTGTGAGGAAAACCACCACAGAAGTAGGTGTTTCACAGTCAAACAGCAAAGAGGTAAGTCCCACTAGGCACAAAATGCCTGGGTTTGAATCAGGGCTGCAAAATGAATCCCTAGACTCTATAGCCTACACCAGTTATATCCCCCACATTCCTTCTCACAGTAGTTGATATGTTGTAGGCAATGAAAAGAAGGAGGCTCTGAGAGGGAAAAGTACAGATAAAAGGAAAGAAATATCAAGGAACAACTCCACTTATATTAAATTTGGGGAGAAATTGTTAGACAGATGCAAAGTTTAAACATTTTAACAAAAACCAGGCCACTCCATGCTCTCTTTGCACTAGTGTGAGAACTTCAGTGTTCTGATACCTCCTAAAGTATTTGATGAGAGACTAATAGCCTGACAGGCTAACACTTCACTTCCTTCCAATTAGGAGACTTTAACATCAAAGCCAAGGTCCTCTACTCAGCAAGGGCTTACTTGAATGAATTATAGAGGAGAAAAGTCCAGTAGTTTCTCGTTTTTTTCCCTTGCAGAGACAAAGTCCGGCAAAGGCTTTAATAAGATGTTTGAGGTCAAAAGGTTCAGGTTCCTCACTGTGAGCACCAGGAAGCTGCCAGAGTGTTTCAATATGTGTGGTGTTTGCAATGCAATCAGACAAAGCTGAAAACTCTATCGCAGTGTCATGTGCCTGACTTCCTCCTGGAGTGCTCTCGTGTACAGCCAGCAGCCAGTGGGGCACTGGAGCTCAAGGGAATCTTCCTGTTGGCCCTTCAGCTGCTGGAACAAACCTTCACCACCTCAGCCTTTGGCTGCCAGGAGGGGTGTGACTGTGGCTTCCTCCAGGGAGTTGTGCCAGTTGGTTTGATATTGATTGGTAACAGACCCCCAGGATTCAGCGGTTTTCAATGAGAAATGATGACTGTGCTTGTTGTATGATGTTATTTGACTCCATAAGATCAAATCTCTGGCAAAATCTAAAACTGTCATAATCTGATTAGCTCCTATTTACACCAAACCAAAAAGTATTACAATCTGTCTGAGATAAGTGTACAAATGTTTCACATTTTTGTCAAAAATATGTTTAGATATTTTCCTGTACGTAATAGCTATTTTTCACTTCTTTATTTTTAATGTTCCCTACTGTCTTGACTACATCTCTGTCATCTTTCAGCAACAGCTTTTTTTTCTAAAGTTTACAAAGCACATGTATCATTGATTTTAATACCTATTTCACACAGAGCAGTTGACAACTGATTGTAATACAGCAATTGTTTTCTGCAGTAATACAGTGGAATGCAGGGAAAAAAAAAGGGGGAAAAGAGACAAAGGAAATGTCTTCAGTTTAATCACACAAGGGATCCGATTCACCTCACCTTGCTTTAAGTCCTTCATAGTCAAAGAAGAGAGATCAACAGTAGTTAACATCAAAGATCCATTCCGTGCAAAACAGCTAAGGTATAACAAAGACCAAAGACCACAGCAGAGGTAAAAGAAGTGCAAAACAAAAGACCTTTATCAGACAAAAAAATCTTGGAATTCACATCTTGAGAAGAATTTTTACTGTAGATGGTCCCTACCTAAATAATCAGCAAATGCTGGGATGAAAATTATTTATGTAGCAGTTCACTAGTCTCCAAAAGAAATTCTTTCCAGGTGTTAGTTTCCAAACCACAGTATTTAAATCCATGCACTTTACAGACTGTAAAAACAATCCCATCAAAGAAAGTGCTGTTAATTCCCTGCCCCCAAATTCACAGGTTAATCTCTCTTTTTTTGAGTTGGTGTTGAGCTTTTCAGTTTTTATTTTTAAATAAAACTTTTCTGGTTTTATTTTCTAATTTATATTCCTAACCCTCATCTTCACAAAAACAAACAAACAAAAAAATAAAAACAAAAAAAAAACATTAAAAACCCCAACAAAAACAAAAATAAAACCCAACAAAAACCTAACTAACCAAACAAACAAAAAACCCCAAACAAACAAAAAAGCAAGGAAATCCAACTATAGTGATATTAACTTATTTACACCATACACATTTCATATGGGATGACAAAAAATCAGCTTCAAAAATCAGCTCCTATATGAGGCACTTTCATAGCAATACCACTGTAGCCATGAAAGTTTTGGGAGGCATTGCTATTTTCATTTATTTTTGAATTTGTTTGGAAATGACAGTTCCTAACTGGAATGCCATTACTGATAAAATATGAGCTATGTGTATTCTGTTTCTTGCGTTTTCCCTCCAATACTAGCACCCCCAGTTAATGCAATTTACTGGAAAAACCCTAATTAAAAAAAATTGCTCAGTAGATATAATAAACCAAACTTCAAAAATCTGTTTCCTTTGAATTTCTTGACACATTTGTTAATTTTATTTCTTTCTTTTTTTTTTCTTTTTCAACCTCCTTTGTTGACTCTTGCTATTCTTTTTCATTCCTTGAATTTTCATGTGAAGAAGACAAAAGAACTAAGATTATTATTATTATTATTATTGCTGTTGTTGTTATTATTATTATTAGTATTAGTATTAGGTCAAGAGTTTAGGACAGTGGTTAAAGCCAGTTAAAACACTTATCTATCCCTGACTGATGGACCGGACCTTCAACGTGAAGACTTTGTCCTTGAAAAGACTTCTGGCAGTGCTCATTCAGTGTTGTCACACACATAACAGCTACAAAATTTAGCTTCCAGAAAATTGTATCATAGATTGTCTCAAGGATGTGCCAGGTCAAGTCCTAGGAAAACCTTAATTAGTTCAGTTGAATGTTGGAAAAAATCTGATGTACACAGAAGAGAAAGAAGGGAATGGGAAGATGTTCTCAGCTCCTTCTTATTATTATTTAAGTTCTTTAAAGTCTTTTTCTTTGTTCCTGAATGAAAATGACTGTATGTAATTCATGGGAATTCACCACACATGTGGCTCCCCTACAGGGGCCCAGCTTCTAAACCACTTTTGATAGAGGAAAATATTGACAAAGTTCCAGCTGTTTGAAATTCAAAAGACATCTAGTCATAAGATGGTCTAAATAAAGATCTTTTATAATCTACAGTATCTTGAAAACATGAGGTGATGCAAATGCACAGCTCCTTGAAGTCTTCCCTTTTCCACTAACTTTTCTTCACAGCTTCTTGGTGCAAACACAACTGAAGTTCCAATGACACTTATATATTTTAAGTAGTATATGTTGAGTTCTCTAACTTATTTTCGCACCTAAAGACATTTTCAGTTTACATCTAACTCATAAAAAACCCCCTGTAGATAAATAAAGCTCAATGATAAGAAATTAAACAAAGTTCTCTTATGTACTTTGAGAAAAATGCATACATTGCACAGAGTTCTGATTAGCATCAAGAGCATATAGCATATACTTTTTGCCATAAATGTGCATAAATGTTACAAAAAATTAATTAGTCATCCATTACTGGACTGTTTTTTTTTTTTAATAACTATAAAGTAATGAATCACAAATTTCAAGACAGAATAAGAAAAGCTTTATTTTAAGTTTTTGCTTCTTGAAATCAAAAAGAAGTTTCCATAGGTAGATTTTTGAATTTAGAATTCTGAATAAAATTTTTTGGTTTTGCAGTGCTTCTTGAACACAGATATGACTCATGCTGATTTTGCCATACATATGTACATTCTTCTGAGAAACAGAGGTTGTGTGACACTATTCAGATGATATTTACATGATAACCAATATGGACAAATTTTGTGTGTTTTCAGTACACCATGGAAGTCAGTCTGAGGAAGCTTTTGTGTGATTCCTTGATGTGGCTGAATAAAAGATCATCCTAAGTATTATTTACAGTCCATTTCCATTTCCATACTAATCATATTATTACAGAAACTCAGTCTATATACACTTGCCAGTCCCCACTGGTGAAAGACAATCTTCATTATGCTAAAAAATGGACAACAGAAAATTGTTTTTGAAGTGCAATGAAATGATTTAATAACAATGTATCTTCATATTTCCTAAATGATTTCAAAACCTTAATGCACTGCAGGAGCCTGCCTCAGAGGCATAATGAAACGGGACAGTTCAGATTGCAACCTGCTGTGTGAGGTTCCCCCCGTGTTACAGAGCAGCAGGACAGCTCTGTCTCCTTTCCTTTTTATCTTTCCTTTCCTCTCCAAGTGCTGGGTCATATTCTTGGAGAAGGGGATGTCACTCAGTATCTCACACATCCAGCTGGTGTTTAATTTGCACAGAGTACAGATGAGGCACTTCTTAGAACTAAATCTACTGCTACAGTTTGATCATGAAAGTTGCCAAAAGATTCAGAACACAGCTCTGCTAGCTGCTGGGTTAATGGAAATATTGGCCATTTGCTTGTTCCAGCCAGCAAATTGGCCTGTCCCCACACACCCCCCAGACAGATAGAACAGATATACAGCCTGGCATAGAGATAAACATGTATTTAGAGAGAAAGCAAGAGACAAAGAGATTTGAACACACAAGCCCACAAATGCACTGCTGACATGATGATTTGACCTTGCCGAAGAATACAGGCAGATGCAAGGATGTGAAAAAAGGTGTAAGCGCACAGTATGAAATAAGTTCACAAGAAATTGGGCAACTCTTACAACAGTGAACCTTTGTGCTTTGTCCTTTAAATGATCTGATATTCACTGCATTGCAACTATTTTTCTTTATATTCATTTGGAACTGTCCTGGAGCCTCCTTTTAGGTGTGGCTATGGCCTGGACACAATAATACACAGTAATAGTCTGAAAAGAAGTAAATATACTGAAGGTTGCTGCTGCAACCTTCTACAAAGAATGTTTGCAGAGCAATAACATTCCTGAAGGGAGAAAGCAAGAGCAGTTGTGGCTGGAAAAAGCTTTAGCAGGGAGTGTGAAGTGGCAATACTGACTGATCATACCTGTTAAACAAATTGTCTCAGTGTAGCTTTACACTGGGGCAAAAGCCCACCTGAATCTACTGGGGAAGTAACAGCATTAAATTTCAAGTACTATTTTGCTCAAGTTAGCTAAAGCACCAGTCCTAGGTTAGAGCTAAGATCTACTACATATTACACAAACTCAAAATATGAGGACAATTTTACTTCAAAACTGTAGAGAATCTTGACTAGACATTCAGGGTAAAAATTTCTGCATAAATTTCTGCTTATTATAAGCTCCTGTTTGAATCAAATGGGCAAGTCTGGGCATTCCTGAACCTATATTAGAAGTCTGCTTAAGGATAAGATGGATTGGACCCTAGAATGGCAAATATTTTTTGGTAGAGAGAGACCCTGGGGTGACTGTTTTTTGTGTAGATGGATGAACCCCAAAGCATCTTTTCCTAGAACAGTGCCCCAGCCAGACTAATGTATGTGATGGCACACTCTAGCAGAGAGACATTACAGCATCAGGCTCAATAATGTAGGTGATCCTGCTCCACAAAGAAGGATTTCTCTACTGGAAGATGAGCCAAAAGTTACTTTAAGTCACATCTTATTTTGCATTTAATAGTAGCACACTAATGCTCAATTTTGCTGTGTGTACATTGTACATACAGCTTTTCCAGTCATTGAATTGACATGAATAATACTTCAGTCTATAACAGGTTTAATGAAGAGGGAAGAACTTGACCATCTGCAGGTCACCTGCAAATTAGGGACATGTAAAATCACTCTTGGTTTTTGCTGACAACCTTTTGCTTCCTGCCTTAAACTGCACCTACTTCCATCATCATTTTTAACACTGGATTTCATCTTTTTCAGGGGTGCACTTTATGAGCACTGTGACCCATAGTGACACACATTACTTTACTGTGAGGTAGGTGACAGAAGAAGGAATCTGCTCCAGATCACTGGACCTTTTGCCAGCTAATTTCTTGTGAAATTTTCCTGATTTAAAGTTCATGAAGCCTGTCATCCCATCTGTATTAAAAAAAATCTTAACTCAGTCCTCTAATGGTAACCCTGGATGACTACAAATATTCTAGAGCATATTCTTTACTAGTTTTTTTAGACATAGTTTCATTTATAGGACCAAGAGCTTTCTCTGCCTTAGCTGTAAGTGTAAGATTCTTTTTCTTCATAAACTTCTACAGCCATGTAGTCTAGTAGGCAACTGTGTGACTTTATCTCAAAGTACTAATTTTTAAACGTGACACACTTTCTAATACTTCTTGCTGGTATAACCAGATCAGAGGGAATCCTAGAATCATTTGTGTTGGCAAAAACCCCTAAAATCAAGTCCAACTGTTAGCCTAACACAGCCAAGTCCACCACTAAACCACGTCCCATGGTTTGTCTGTAACCCATATTGCTTCATTTCAATTCTGCCAATGCTTAGTCTTTCTTTTCCTTTCAGTTTTTGTTACACCTGGGCTATGAAAGCAAGAAAGAAAGGTGAAAAAAAATATTGTTCTGAGGAAAATATTTTAAAGATAAAAATCTTGAACCTCACCATAACCTTACCACTAGTAGAAATGCTAAGATTGCAGTTAAGGTGTCCCCAAATTGTAATCTGAAGAACTGATTTCTTCTCTTGTGCATATTTGCAGAGATGAACAAGAAATATGTTCTTGTGTGCAGCATGATCTTATTGACTTTTTTTTTTTTTTGTCTTGAGGTTAATTGAAAACAAAATACCTAAATTTGCAATGTTGTACATGCATGAATGCAGTAACTTCCCTGTTCTAATTAACTGGGCCACTGATTGAGGTGACTTGCAAATGGAGACCTAGCAGATGCTTTTTTAAATTAAAAAAAAATCAAAACACCTAAAATGTGACTCCCTCCCTGAAAGATGTCACCGAGGAAGGGCTGCCTTGCTCCTACCATGCTAGTGTGAGAGACAACTGCTCACTTTGAAAATTTAAAGAGGTTTATTAAACCTTAACAACAAAGGACAACCTAAGGAAAAAGCTGCAGTGGTGGGAACTGCCCCTCGTGCATACCACATGGCCAGTTGTCTTCACGATGGATGCTCAGTCTTTTATACCCCTGGGGCTGCATCACATAACCCTGGCCCTTCCTAAAGTCTGTCAGTCAGCTCTTCTTTGCCATTTATCGTTGGAAAGTGCTTTCTTGTAACTTGATTGGAGATCAGGTGTTGCCATGGCGCACCCCCTAAGCACCAAGCTCTTCCATTCCCGAGTGCCCCATGCAAGGGACACATGTGCACACCTTCTTTCTACCTGTCCTAGGCAACCCCGGCTGTCTGATGGCAACAATGCAGGGGGGAAAGGGAACCATGGGGAGGAGAGGACACCTAAACTACGATAACATAACTGCACACTACTAGAGCTTTTATTAATATTCACACAATAGTTATCTTTTAATTGCGAGAGCCAATCATCTCATTATCCATCTGTGACACCAGTGAAGCCCAAGGTGACTGTGCCTGTCACATGGGGGTCTGCATCTACACAGAACAACCCCGGGCGGATATTTTGAAGCAGAGAAAACAAAAGCATCGCCCTGCAGCAGACGGCATTGCCCTGGCTGGCAGCGCTGCTCACGGCAGCAGCAGTGGCCCGGCTGTCCCGAGCAGCCCCGGCGGGGACCGGGCCGGGCCGGGCCGGGCTGGGCTGGCCGGGACACGGGCACGGGAGCCTGGCCCGGCTCGGTGTGCCCGGGCAGCATCAGGTAAGGAAGAGATCGGTGTGTTCACACCTGCCCACATTCAAAGCGTCTGCTAACTGCTGACACAAACCTTCTATCTTCCTACTGAGACATCAAGATAAATTTAGAGGAAATGGAGCTGCACACACACACACACACACACACACACACAAAAAAAAAAAAAAAAGCGCTACTCTTTGCTAAATTGAGTGATTCCTCCAGGCTGTGACCAACAGCTTGAGGTCAGCACAAGCAGAAAAGACAAAGGAGAGTCCCTCAGGGATTTTTTAGAAGCTAAAATAGAAAATTTGCTCAGCTGTTTATCACCTGAGTTTGACCTCCCAAGCAATAACTTTTTTTTTTTTTTTTTTTGAACAAGAAGGCAATGAAGGATTTGGCAATGAATGAAAGGGAATTCGTCTTCTCGACATTTTGTTAGTGACATTCTAAGGCTGTTTCTGACTTGCATTGCCTTTGGAGTTAGATCCTTAGGCTTGTCAGGTCTCTCGCTTTTTTATTTTTTCTTGTTTGTTTGGGGGTTTTGTTTGTTTTTGTTTGTCTTTGGTTTTGATTTTGTTTGTTTGTTGGTTTTGGTTTTGTGATTTTTATGTGTTTTTGCTTTGTGTTGCACTATACCCAGGAGCAGCAGAGTCAGATACTGTTTTTCTTTGCAAGGTATGACTGGGGCCAGACACTACCTGTGATTTTTTTTTCACAATTCCTTCCAAAAAGGCACATCAAAAGCTTTTTTTTCCCCCTCATATCTTTTTTCCTTTTCTTTCCTGTAGTAAATCTGTTGTCATTGAAAGGACTGATCTTACAAGATGTCTCGAATCCTCCTCTCCCATAGATACTCTCACAGAAGCAGGTGCTTGGCATCTCTCAGGATCAAACCCTAAAATGCTAGTTGCCATGGTGACTGAATGTGAAAGAACAATAAAGAGCTGTTTACCACGGAAACTTATCAGCAGGGCTCGACAAAGCACCACAAAACTGTAATTAGGGTTGCGTTGAAACAGCTTTATTTCTGCAGCTTAAACTAAGCAACAGCCTTTGCCTTTGATTTCTTCCAGATATTATCCCTTGTACATCCCTTGCACCCCTTGTGTAAGATCCCACCCAAACTCTAAGTAGATTATAGCAGAGTAGGCAAAAATTAGCATTTTGAAAAATCCATGAAAAACAAGGCTACAAAACTGCATGTAAATGACTGTATGAAGAATGATGCTTTGAGAAGCAAAGTGCTTTGAAATATCCTACACACCCAGAGGTTTCTACACTCCACAGCAATCTGCAGAAGATCGTGATAGTTTAGCATACACATTTGGATGTAAGGATTCTTTTCATATTTGATTGAAAGGGCAATACTCCAAACAGAACACAGAGTCCTTTTTCATGTTACATTTTTTTTTTTTCCTTCTTAGGATTCTAGTTTCCTACGCTGTTAGTAATACTGCTGTCATAGATGACAGGTTAAAACAGAGATTGTTAATGGTAGTAATCAATGATAGCTTGGCAGCTCTGTGTCCTGAATGAATTCAGAGGTGCACTGTGAAAAGCATTTCACAAATGCCTGTGAAGGGAAGGTCTTTACAGAGAAGAGCTTTTGCTTTAATTAAGCAAAGCAGATGGTGCTGGAAGGGAAACAAAGGCACACAGAGGTGAAGCATCTTGCTCACAGCTGATCAGTGACAGGTCTCAAATAGTTATTCCCAAATTGCTAGGATTCTGAACTAATGCCTGTCATCAGCAGAAATGATGGTTCACCTTTAGCATCCAGTTTAACCACCGAGTATGGGATGTGTATCTGCAGGTCAGAGGTGATGATGTGGAGCACCACCAGCCCACAGGCAGCAGTGTGGGAGTCTCTGTGTCAGATTTACATTCATACTCCTATTTCTGCATGTAGGAATTGCACATTGAGGAAAGTCCCACTCTCCTGTTGCAGCATTCAGGAGGATATTGGCAGAATTCAGTAATTCAGCAAAGATATTGGGAAGCCTCATGTAGTTGTCTCATTTATGTGCTGGGTTATATAATGAGAAAAATAATGTTAAAAAATTATTCAAATAAAATCCTGTATTAAAGATGCCACAGATAATGATCTGCAGCATTCATCCTCCTGGTTCTCCCACGAGGTGTTGTGTTGCTTCAAACTTTCCTGTTAGTTGTTTACCATGTGAGTCCCAGAAATGTGGAATCTGTTTCTGTTAGTGCAGTGTTTGAATCAATTAAATCCAAAACACTAACACTTCTTTTTTCAGTTTGCAGCAGCAATAGATACCTAATATGTTCACCTGAGAATAATTCTGCTGAATATGTAAAAATCATCTCTTGTGCATCATCTAAACCATGTATGTAGAAGAAATAGATCACCCATGCTTGCAGGCAGCGCCATTTAGAAGTAGATAGGGAATTATCTTCTAAGAAGGAAAAGCTATTTCCTTTGAGCTTTCAAATGTCTGAACTGACTTTTCTTCCTCTTCAATGTAAACCTATTGCCTTTGCTTCGGTGTGTTGCAGCTGGATGACAGAGAGGAAGGTCAAATTCTTTGAAGTGATATAACCTGAATTACAAACCAGGTCTGGAAGAGATAGTGGGTGGAAAGAACACAAGCCAGGGCTGATCTCTGCACAAGCTACAGCTGCTGTCAGTGTTGCACCTCTGGTCTCTGATAATTAGCTGCTACATGAAGGAAAATGTCTGGTGTGCCCCAGGTAACTGTTGTTGTTGTGAGAAACTAGCAAAGATAATGATATCTGCTTCCTGCAATCGTTTCCAGTGTTCCCTCGTTTCCATCACTCACCTTTGGTAATCACCAGGAAATCTTCTGGGACTCATTCCTCACTCTTGGCCCCAGGGTGCCTTGCCCCGAGGGGCAGGGCATGGGAGGAGGCAGTGCCTGCTCATTTCCTGGCACGTGTAGAGACTTCAGAGGCAGTAGAAGAGGGAGGAAAAAACACCTCCTGGAGCAGAAACACTTGCCAAGACATCATGAGTAGGAAATGAGAGATAGGAATTAAAAGCTGGATCGTAGAGCTGCAGATGATTGTAATGTGTTCTCTACTCAAAAAAGCTTAAAAAAAAAAGTTTGTCATTGATTATCTTTTTTTAATTTGGAATATGGGACTCCAACAATTCAGTGTCCAAGCTTTCCTGGCAGTGAAAGCAGAGGCAAAGGGCTTCCTCAAGATCCAAAATACATGGGGCTTGGATCCTGCTGCAGTTTCACTGCTTCATACACAGATGCTGCCTGGTTCTGGTACAGCCATTCAGACATCTCTTCACTCCAGGTGAAGTCCTGCCCTATTGGCCCATGTGAGATTTAAAAAGACACAGAGATCCTTGTGTTAGCCCAGTCGTAATGAATTACACCCACAGTGAAGACGATTTCTTATGTCATTTAGCTACACAACATCTGAAATTAATTCTGTGGGAACAAGGAAGTTGTTCACACTGGGCTTGAGGGGCTGTGGCCCAGTGACTGTTGGCTATCAGAGGCAAATCAGGACAGCATCAAAGCTAAAAGAGTTTGGTGAAATGAAAAAATGTTTTGCTTAAGAATAAGAGCAAACATTCAGTTTGGTGGAAAACATCTCATACTGTTGTAGCTGGTTTAAATTGGGCTTCTGATGGAGATGGGAAATGTTCAAGCCTGCTACAATCAGTGAGGGCCAGCGAACACCTCAGGTAGTTCACCAGCTTTCAAATGAGGATATTTCTTGTCCTCTACAAGTTATGATATAATATCTTAAGTACGAGGTCTAATTTTGAAGGGTAAGATGGGTATAATCTTGTAGAAGAGAAAAAGTTCTCACGAACAGAATGTGTCAGATGCAGTAACAAAAATATACAAGTCAGTGAGAGCTTATCCATTTAACATGCATAAAGCCTTATTATAAATTTTTCTTTGATACACGCATACACACTAAACCTTCCCAGTATGTGCTTTTTTTCCTTAAAATCTTGATTTTCCTCTTAAGGTCAGGAGTTTCATGAAAATCCATCAATTTGAGAACTTGTTAGCTTCCATGTAACTGAATGGGCAGCTGAGCCAGGTTGTACCTTGGTGCCTCTGAACTCTATCTCTGCCAACAGGATATAGGGATGCATGGGTCAGTGGTGACAGAAGCACTTCACCCACCCACTAGGAATTTGGAATTTTACTCATATGACCATTTCTTTACAATGAGTCTCCATATGTACACTCATGATGAAGGAAGAAAAGCATTGCTGAAACCAGAAAAATAACACAGAAAAAAGTTTAAAGTTATGTGTTGCACTATGTTGAATGCCAGCCTGTAAAATGGAAGCTATTACTTCTTGGGGAAAACAATCCAAAATACAAATATTCCATGATATATAGAAGTCTGTGAAAACAAGGGCAATACTGATGGACTAAGGCTGGTAGTAGACAGGAAATTAAACATAAGTTTACAGTGCATCCTAAAAAGACATCTGGGGCTCCATTCAAAAACTCGTTATTGCCTCACCAGAAAAAGGTCAAGATTTGGTATGGCTTTTGCTCAAATACTGTTTTTAGTTATTGACACATAGTTAACAGATAAAACCAGGAAAACATCACAGAAATGATTGTGATAGAGAAGAAACTCTCAAGAAAAGAAAAAAAAAGAAAAAAAAAGAAACACATGATGTAGTTTCCTTCTGCTGCACATTAACTGTGAAAGTCCCACTGAATATCAGCTGCAAGACCTCTGGTCAGCCTGGGTAGAGTATTAACCCCGGTGAAGGGAAGTGGACACAGAAACTCTATTAATATTTGTCAGAAATACAATGTAGGGTGGAGTAAAACAACAAAAGAGAATGGAGCAGCACAAGGAGATAGTGTCAAAGAACAAACTCAGAGATCTGAGTTATTCCCCAGATTTGCATGGACTTTCTATATGATGTTGACCAGAATTAACAAATTTGTTTTTCTCAATTTCCTTCCACTCTAAGTAACTATGTTGTTGCCTTTTATTCTACCTTCTAAGATTACAAATATGATCAGTTTCTATTCACACTGCTTCCTGTAATGGGGCATGGTCTATTTTACTGCTGTGACGTCTACTTCTACTTAATCACTTTCCACGAGACAAGGGGTAATGTGGAAGAGAGGAAATAAATGTGCTCTTGTGGGCCCCAGGGGTGCTGGAGGACCTGGTGCTACCTTTGTTTAAAACTGGATTCAATGAAATACTGCAAAATTTGCTTTTAAGTGCCCTCTGGCAGTAAGACTTTATTCAAACACACACAAAGTCACAGTAATCTGGATTATAGAGTGTTAGCAATCGGAAGATGTTTTTTAAAACCATTAGAAAGTATTATATCTCAATAGGACAGGGGTAACTGCCGTTCTATTTTTCAGTATTTTGGTTCATTTCACTATCAAAAGAAATCCACAAATAATATCTCAGAGTGTCATATTTGTTCTAGTTTTCACTTGCTATAAATCAGATTTAAGTGGAAAGCTGCTAGGTAGAAAAGCTAGTTTTAATTAATACACTATCAAGGAAAATTAATCAAAGCTCTTCTTTAGACTCCTGGATAGATTCTGCAAGTTTCCCTGTCAGTGGTCCCAGCAACAATTTAGCTCACAATCAAACATAAAGTTAGAATCAAACTTCTGAGTTTCCTCCTTTGTTGTCTTTCCCCTTCTTCCACTTCTGTCAAGACAGGAAGACAGAGCAAAGCTCAGAACTCTTTTCTTCCAGAGGATGCTGTTTTAACATGTGCTGTGACCTCCAGGGGAAAAAAACCCCATGTATGCATACACAGAAAAAACAAAAATACATCCCTCAGCTGCCCCCTAGATCCTTACTAAAGCACTAATTCCAGCTTTAATCTGGTCCACATTATTTTCCTGAGCAGTCAAACTTTGACAATAAAGCCATTTATAGAGTAAGCAGATTTATTGTTTCACTAAGCACTCTGGGCTGTATGGTCTGTACACTTTGAGTGAGTCTAGAAACAACAGTGGAAGAAAATACTAGATTATTAGGTTATGCTTCAGAATTTTATGTCAACAAATAGCTTCTACTTTTCTATCTATGCTACCTGTCTTTCCCTGTCAGCTGTCAATGGCTTGCTTCTTTTTAATGAATGCTGGGGCCTCTAAAGTTCCCCCAGGCACACATACATCAAGAAAAATGCTGAGATTTGTCAATTCCCCTAACATCCATTTAGGATTATTGTCAACATTTATAAATCTATAAGCAAAACATTCCCTTGAGACTGATTCTTTTCGACAGTTAGTTGAGGTAGGTCACCCAGCAGGGAAAATCTTGTTGGTGTATGGCAAGGATGTGCTGCCTTTAATGTCTTCTTTTTATCAGTGATCTTTGAGTCATTTGACTGCTTACAGAGTAGGATTTATCCTTTCTGTATGCAGCAACCCCCTTGATTTTGTAATGGTGTTTGTACTTGGCATGGGAATGAAGTATGGCAAGGCATAGAAAAACCTCTGTCCTTAAGAGTACCATATGGGATTTTTTATTAATTATTTTTTGTTAAGGCTCCTGCATAAATGCTTAGTTTGCTCAGTTAGAAAAAGAAATATCAAGTAGCTGAGAAATTGTTTTAGTTTACATTTGCTCAGAAATTTGTCAGTTCTTTTAAAATGGGAAGGGAAAATATGACTCATGCAGCTTTCAGGAAAGCAAGTATACATGGAGAAAACTGATACTGTCAGGCTACCAGTTAAGGTGGGGGGTGACATTTTTATCTTACATCTAATATTAGAAATTAAGTGTAGAGGATCCCTAATGTACATCACATTTATTCTCAGACATGGCTATCTCAACTTTTTAAATTGCTCAGACATATACCAATTTACTAGGTTACTAGGAAAGTCTCATGGCATTTTAGCCAATGAAACCACTTGCTTATTAACAAATATTCTTAGAAAGTCCATTCAAGATCTATACATAGATCTATAGGAAGAATCAACGCTAGGAAGTTAATTCAAATGCTTTCCAACGTCCCTGAACACACTGGTCAATGCAAAGTATCTGGGAAGAGGTTGGAAGAAAAGTGACAATTCTTGAAAAATGTGTAGAGGAGTCCCAGGCAGTACAAAGCCTCAGGATATAAAAGGGTTTGTAATGGTTGGGGTCCAGAGTTCATTCAGCTCAGTAGTCTACCTGCCACAGGAGGAGGACTAGAAAGACCAGGCAGGGCAGAATAATTTCTCATTTGCATATGCTCCAGGCCTCCACAACCCAAGGCTGACAGACCCCTGAGCTGGATGTGGGGGTGTTACAGCTCATTCCTCGTGTGAGGAGGTGTGTAGGTCAGTTTTGAGCCCCTGTAAACTGTTAACTTCAGTGTCCTGAGTTTAATTTTACATTGACCAGAATTGTGTGAATTGCCACTTTGTGAACCTATCATCTACTTGCTACCTAGTTCTGGGGATTCTCAATGAACCTGATATATTTGTTTTTAATGAACCTTAAGACTGGCAAAAGGAGAATGGTGCATCAGTTCATAGATTGCAAAGAGCATGAAGAATTAAACAAACAAATTGCAACAAAAAAGAAGAATTGAAAAAGCACTTGAAGCTTTTATTTACATCTGAATGCTTATTATTAAGAAAAGCAAGTGCCACACCTACAAAATTAAAATAGTTTTGAAAGCTTGCTGAGTTGGGGAAGGAAAACCAAAAGGTTAAGACACTCAATTCAGTGAAGTAAGTGGGGGTTACATCTGCTTCTTCTCCTGCTAGGAAAGGCGCACTTTTGAATCCTGGTTCAGAAGTGGCTGCCCCGTGTGCCTGTCATTTTCCTGCCCATCCTTGGTCATTAAGGATTTAGATGCTGGCTCAGGCTTTCAGAAAATGAGTGAATGCCAGAAAATGGAAGAGTTGTGTGCAATCAGCAAAGCTTGCTTAAGAGTACAACGTTTCCTTACAGACAGAACTGAGCTCAGTATGGGGTTTTTCATGTATAAAATATGCAATTTGACTTCAGCATTTCTTACCAATGGTTGTAAGTGAACTTCATAACAACTGTGAGAAATGCCTGCTTACTAGAGATAAGGGAGCGACCAAACCCAGTGTTGTAAGAGGGATTTAATGAGACCTCATATTTGATTGTGAGGCAGCAGGATTTGAGTAATAGTAGACCTTCTCTGCCTCATCCAACTAATTAAAATTTGTTCCAAAGGCAAATGACTAAAAATGACATGAAAGGACAACACCTTAGTGAGGACGGCTGTGCTACAGTGGAGAAAATTGCAATATTTGGTTGTGGCACTAGCAAAATTTAATATTTGTGATGGAGTTTAGTGCCATATAATAGGGAAGCTCTCAGGAGTACCCACGTAGAGTGCTCAGGCAGCACGTTTATGTCTCTGTAGCAGAGAGAAGGGGGAATTGGAGCAGAAAGTGAGGAAAAGTTACTCAGACCATGGAGGAAAAGAGAAGCCCTAGAGTTCAGAGAAGGAAAGCAAAGAGAAAGGCATGAAGAAAAATGACCCATGAAAGGTTAGAGCTCACAAAGAAAAGGCTCGTGTGTATGGCAATCAGGGGAGCAGAAAGTCCTCCTAGGTTGACTAAGCAGAGACAGTTTAAAGGCATTCAGTCATACTAGTGATTATTAGTCCTTTGAAACCTATTAATCCTATTATGAGGCTGTAGAGTAATTTTAGAATTTAAACAGGCAAGCAACTATATTTAAAATTTGTTGCCATGCATGTTCTTTTGCCTTTTTTATTTCATTTCCATTTTTTTTTCCTGTTTCATTTACTTTTTCCATTGCAACTTTTCTGTCTTGTTTCCTTACCTCTTCTGTTTCTTCCTACATTTTGTTAATCTGAAGATTAAAGGGGAAAGGCTGTGTGACCTTTACTACCAGCATTCCTCACACTAGGAAGATGGGGAGGCAAAATAAAGCTCCTGGAATCCTTCAAGCAAAGCAGAGTATTACTGCATGCACAGTAAAAGAGTTCATAAAAGGAACTTAGAAAGGATACAGTAAACACCAGTATAAGCAGCAAAGTTTGGCCTCGGCCCACAAGCTCTGCCAGGCAGTTGAATGCTCATCAGGAAAATGGCAACCTAGCCAAACAGCTGTGTATTCTTCAGAGAAGCATGTAGAAACACATGGTCTCAGAAGAAAAGGGGACCTTCCTCTTCTTTAGGCTCACAGACATTCTGCATAACAGTCAAATTTTTACTCTTTGCTGAAGAAGACTGCTGTACCTGGAGAACCATTGTTTCATGGACTCTGTATTAGATAGTTAATATCTAGGTAGTCAATATTTTAGTTAATATTCACATGATATATTGAATTTGTAATTGCTCACCAAATTGTAGTGAGGGACACTTTGTCAGTCTGGGCACATCCCCTTCTCTAACTCCCCTGGCTGTTGCACTGACATTTGTCATCAGTGCAGAATGATCCTTCCCTGGACATCAGCCACTGTATTTCATTCATGCTTGCTTCCAGTTTGTTGGCCAAAGTCATAAGACACATAGGAAATTGTTCTGGATCAATTTCAGTCCATGTGTATATAAACAGTCAGCAGCTTACACACCACTTTATAAATCATAGCTAGTGCAGCAAAGATATTCACAGCAAATAACGGGGGGTGCTGTGAAATGCAGGAGCACTGTGATCTGCTGGCATGAGGGACATCTTGCCAAGTTATGTAAGATCTCCAGGATCTGAGGGAATGATTGAGCCAAGGTGTTCCTGGTCAGTTAGATGTGAGTGTAAGGAGAAGCCATGAGAGGCTCAGGAATACTTCCCTCTCAACCTGCAAATCCCACACAGCTTCGGGGTTGCAAAACCTGCAAAGCAGCATTTGTGGAATTCTCAAAGGTCAAAGTGCTATTCTCCATAGCATGCATATTTATTTTGATGTGGTTGTCTGTGGGCAGCAGTGTATGAAATCAACCACACAACTGACATTTACATGATGGCAACTTTTTTGCGGTCTGGCAAGGGGCAGAGACCTGAGAGCAAATACAGTAAGCCTTGCTGTCCTCAGTGCTCCTTCTTACTGCTGGGTGTAAATGACAACAAGAGCCAAGCAGCTGCATTAACAGTCTTGCTCTAACTTCTGGAGAATCCCTTCCCCATCTACGTTTTGTTGTTTTGGTTTTTTTTTCAATGAAGAAAGCCTTCTGGTGG
This sequence comes from Passer domesticus, assembly GCF_036417665.1. Classification (NCBI taxonomy): domain Eukaryota; kingdom Metazoa; phylum Chordata; class Aves; order Passeriformes; family Passeridae; genus Passer; species Passer domesticus. Next base: position 12,416,146 of record NC_087476.1, read on the forward strand.
GCTAAATAGGGTAAGGTTTCTCAGGGCCTCGTGTTTTTGGGAAGAATCTGATATGACACACATGTGATAATTTTTCTATCCTAGTTAATGAATGCCTATAAAGCACAGGTATGGGTGACTTCTGTTAGCTTAGCTCATACCTGCTGTTCACCCGTGTCTGTAGTGCTGAAATGCAGACAGTGGATATGTATGAGTCAGGCTGTGCTACTTGCCTTCCCAAGACCTCATTAGCCACAAGAGCCATTTGCTGGCCATTAATTCATTAATCATTTTCTAGTTTAAAAGACTGTTTCAGAGGGAAAAAATAACTCTTTCTACACCACTTGCTCTTATGTGTTCTACACTTAAGGATGACAGAATTCAGATTTCATTTATTTACACACCCATTTTCTAACTCCTTGAGTTCTGGAGTTTGCCAGAGTAAGAGGCTATCTCAGCTCTTTGGCATGTGTTAATGCCTTCCATATGAGAAAGAGGGCACATTTCTTAGATTCTAAGACAGAGTGCTTAGCCATTAGAAGAGACTCCTAGTATTTCCTGGGCTTATCAAGTAAAGGCTATAAACCTTGACAAAAGTTGTGCTATAGTCAGATACAAGTTACTGGTCTCTACAGTATTAAGTAGAAAATATTATTTGACTAGATACATAGAATGCCCAAGTTGGAAGGGAACATAAGGGAACATCTCGTTCCAACCCCCTCATCATGGGCAGGGGCACCTTCCAGCAGACCAAGTGGCTCAGAAGCCCATCCAGTGGGCTTGAACTGGACTTCCAGGTCCCCAGGGTGGGACATCCACAACTTCTCTGCGAATCCTGTTCCAGTGCCTCACCACCCTTGTGGTAAAGAATTTCCTTCTAATACCTAACCTAAACCTACCCTCTTGCAACTGCCTCCTACATTCTTAAAATTGGTGAATGTATGAAATCAGGATTTGAATATATAAAGCCTAAATTCTACACATGATTTCTATATAGGATGTCTGACAATACAATTTGTAAGTTGTTTTTTGAAGGGATATAACTAAAGAGGGGTTTAACATTTAATCACTGAAATTTATCATAAATATTTCACGATTGTATGTTAGTGTTTAAATGTTTATGGAAGCAGAAGATCTCTAACACAAGAAATTGGGCTTGTACTTAAAGCCCTCACACAAGACATTGGGGATCTACTTTTAAATATCCACTCCAAGTCAGATGGTTGAAAAATATTTGAAAGCTAAATATTTGATTTTCTTATATTTCAAAACCAGGAAAGAAATTATTTTCTTACTAAACAAAAATTATTTATGTCCCTTGTCTCTCAGAAAAAATTTATAACAAAATAAAAATATTTAATTTCACAGATCTATGGAATTTTGCTTGGTTGACTTAGGCATCATGTAGCTACTAATTTTTTTTCTGTAGAAGTGTCCATTTAAAAAAGAATCTGTCTTATTCTACTTGCTATATTTTATTGCCAAAATAATGATCAAACTAAATGATCAAGCTTAGCCCAGCATCTCTTCTCTGACAGTGGCCAATGCTTCAGACAAAGATGTAAGAAAATCAATGGTCAGTTATGCTACAACACTCTCAAAGTGAAAGATTTTTTCCCTCTCATTAGTTAGTAGCAAGTAGTAATTTGCTCTTTTATGTCCCTTACATATATGTATATAACATATCTTGTCTGATGTATCTGTGAGGTTCCTAGTCACCATTCAGAGCTTTATACTCCGTAAAAATTCTGTTATGTACCCAATGCTGACATGTGGCAATTAGTTCCACAAATAACTTATATATGCTGAAAACAAGATATTTCCCTTTTATCAAACAAAAAAAAATGTGGCCTTTCAATTTAAGTGCACTTCCTTTTTGGTTTGAAGATGTAGTAAGAGCATTGAGAAAATACACTGATGGCAGAGGCAGTAGTGGTCAGTCTGGATTTGATTTAGGCCTTTGTTCCTGATTTAGGAAGCTTTAGCCATGACTGGACCAGAAATACAGGTTCTTACTAACTTTTTGGGTGTTTTGTACACCACAATCACTCCACTTCTGTCAAATGATATAAATTTAAGGTTCAGACAGCAATGTCCTTTGGTACCAATGGTAAAAGCAAGAAGGTGATGCAAAAAAGCACATTCTAAACCTTATAGGTGAGGGAATGAATTAAGCTTATGTTCCCTGTTCTCTCAGAGCATCTTAGGTCATGTTGTGAAGAAAAAAATGGAGGAAAACCTAATTGTGAATATATTCATGTTTGTAACTTATTTATACCTTAAATTTTGAACAATACTAAAGCCACATTTTTATTGTATTTCAAGCAACACACATAATTTCTCTCACTAAATGGAAATATTATCATAGATCTACTGTACAGAGTTAGTAATAATGTATATTTTCAAGGTGTGATTCTCATGGAGCAGGAGACCATGGATAAAGAATGCACTTTGAATACACAGTATGATCAGTGGCATAATAATTGATACCTGTTTTCTTGTATGCTCTTCCATGTATAGTCTTTATGGGCACACAAGTGTCTTTGTAGTCCCAGAAGTGCTGAGAAGCAATGAGTGAGTTTCAGGTATGTAGGAGGAACTTTCTAGGCACAGACAGGAGGGACATTTGCATTCTTATGGGTCTCTCAAGGGGAACATTGTGTAATATTTTAAAAGGCCATACTTTTCCTCTCTTCACATGGTTTTGTTTTGTGGGGTTTTCTTGGATGTGAAAAAAGAGGAAATGTCTAAATAGTTAAACTGACTAGATACAGAGAGACAGATGTGTAGGCTTTGGGTCCCATTTGAGGTACCTAAATAGGGGGCCAGATTCTTTAAAATCTTGCATGTGTCATGCCCTGCTAAGACCACTTTGCTGGGAGCAATGGCAGCTGCTGCATGCCAGCCCTTTCCAGAACCTGGTCTTTGTGCCCCATCAATTTCAGTTCTCCTCCTATATGGGCAATTAATGAATTCATTTTCACTGATATTCCCCTTTTCCCTGGGGGCCTTTGGCAGTCACTGAGAGAGAAAAGTAACATTTCCTAAGAGTAATTACAGAAACCACTGACAATGACTTAGGAATAGCTGTGCTACTTGACCCAGCTTTGAATTTATTATTCACACAACTAAAAAGAGTTGTTGAGGTCTCGAACTCTCAAACAACCTTCTGCTGGTTCCCAGCCTCCAAACCTGGATTACTTTCCTCTGTTGCCTTCTGGGTTACTGGTCCTGTATGAAATTGATATGAAATTGGTGCACATAAAACTGAACCTTCTTCATAAAGGGGGATACGAAGCAGACTTTTTTACCTTCCTCTGAGGAAAGCAGAGCTCTTCTGAGCTCTGCACTTAAGCTTCATAAAGGAGGGGCCTAGCCACCATCAGTGGACTCTGGTTACAATAGGATTAGACAAAAAGCCACTACAAAAGATGCAGAATATAATGATACTCCTGATGCTTTCACTTTTGATGCCTTAAAAGCTGTCTTTGCATTATATGCTGCTGGCTCCATTGCACACTCTGGGGCATTGGGGTAAGTGAACATGCAAGGAAAAGGAAAATCAATCTCCAGCCACAGATAATGGAACTACTGGTGCAGATGGTCACTAAACACTAGTGGTTTATAGCCTTCACTCTAGGGCTTGAGTTGCTCAGATGATTCCCTGTGGAAAAGGAGAAAACTTATGAAAAAATATGGAATATCCTTCTCCTTTGGATCATATATATTTCATTGCACTTACTTTATAGCATTTGATTGCAGCCTGCTCTGCATTCGCCACTTGATGCAAAATTGGGAGGGTCTCCGTTTTGTTTGTTTTAATTCCATGTTCAGTCACTGCTGCTTTTAGGTCTCAGATACCACAGTTTGTGCTGGAAAGTGTCAAACACAGAGCCAATGTCCATGATGATGGATTGCAATGTTGTGTGAGTTACACAGGAGAGCGCCATTGTGTGCAGTTTTTCATGTAATTAGCCAGGAAACAGATCTTGTTGGGCACGTACAGCCTTTGGAAACAGAATTTTTATCCTTGCAACTGACCCTGACCAGAGGTATCACCAAGGTTTCATCAACCACAGCAACAATAAATGCTCATGATTTTTTGTATAGGAAAAAGATCAGAACTTAATGAGCACCACTCTGTATGGTTTAAACAAGTGAAATACATATTCAGGAAAACCAGACAAATTTAAAAACACATTTCCATTTCTCCACTTAGCCAACCTGATAATTTGAGTTCTTAAGAATAAAATTCAATATCCAAATTCCTTTCGGCTTCCAGTGACTTATTCTTTACCCAAGCATGCTTATCTATTAATGAATCTAAGGTTTTCCACCTGGTTTTTAGAATGGCATTTTCAAAACCACTCAGTTATTTCATTAATAGCAGAGATGACACTTCTGTAGTGATCTTTGAAAAACCCAGCTCCTGGGTTTTTGTCCTGGGTGAAAGCAGGGAAGAAGGATAAGAAGATGAGTAAGATTTAAAAAAATAATGGAAGATATATTCAGAGGACATATTTCTGCAGATTTTTAAGCTTTTAAACTTCCCCTAAATTTTGAAAAGTTTTCAATCTTCTTACAGTTTTTACAACCATCACTACATGTATTTTTTCATGCAGTGGACATGGAAGTAACTCATGGAATAACAGGAATAATTGAATTAAATGTATAACTATATTTTTCTGGTTAAAGTAAATGAAATTCTCTATATTTTGTCATATCACATGTTATATTAATGATTACAAGAACAATAGTTACAGAGCTATGCTGATTGCTGATTTGTATTTTCAATTTCATATGGGATTTCTGTGGAAACAAAACTATTTGCTAAATTATTTTACTTTTGCTATGCAATTTGCATTTATTTTAATATTTAGGCTTCTTTAATTTTTACAGACTTTTAGAATTAAATTATGGATTTTTGAATGCATATATTCAACATTTTTTTTCTTTAATGGTTCTTAAAATAAAAATATTCAGGAATGAATTTATATAGATTCTTTTCACTATTTTTATTTAGAATTTGTTAATACACAAGTCTTGTCAGGCTCTGGGTAACTCAGCCTTACAGTTTTGGAAGGCTTGTCTGTTTTTTTTTTGTCTTCTGACATTGGGGTTTTCTGGGCATCATTTTACACAGATCAATGCAAACCTGTGCTCAAACACAGCTGTAGGGAAGAAACCTCATAAGATTTCGGTAGGTTTTTCTACATGGGGGATGGAGAATGAGAATCCTTGAGGGAGCAATTCAAAAGTGAGGAGCTTTTCCCTTTCTTCTCCCCTCATCAAAGTATTACTGGAAAATCAAGAGAGTCTAAAAAAAAATCAATAGTAGTGGTCAAAAGCCTAAAAATTATTTCTCACCAAAAGTAATTAAAAACCCATAGATATTTTAAAAAGACACAAATCAGCGGGAACATGGTGAAGTTATATGTTCTGAAAATCAAAATTATCTGAAAATAAAAGTCCAGGGAAGATGAATAGGAACTTCTGTTTCCTGAAATATGAAGAAGGATGTATAAAGGATGGGAAATTCAAACCAGAAGCACCAAAATGTTTTTCCATGCAGCTTTGTGATTAAACAGTGGAATGTAGAAAGTAGATGAGACCAAGATCTTGGCCAGGTTAAAAAATGGCTGTGCATTTATATGACTGCCAGGACCTCAATTAAGAAAAATGAATAGTTCCAAAGGATTTTTAAAGCATTCTTAAACCTGTTTGAAGACAGAATGAGGTGTTGCTGGGGCTGTTTTATTCCCTGTATGCTGGCTACAGAATTTTGCTAAGCCTTACATGGCAACAGTTTTAGTCTGATGGAAAAGGTGCATTGGCATAAGCAAATAGGTCTGGCACTGTGCCTGTGCTTAATTTCTAAATAAATGCATAAAATTTCAGATACTTGTATTTGCTGAGATGTGAGCATTGGCCCCAACATAACACGACCCTCTTTGTGCATTGGATTCCTCCAGTTTCTCCCCTTGCAGAGTTTCTCACATGCTGCTACTTCACTTTAGAAGTTTGAGGAAGGAAAGGAAACATCTGGAGCAAAGGCAGAGGGTAAAGAGGTTAACAACTGATGGAAAATAGAGTACTTACCTCCAGTTCAGTAGCCACAAGAACTCCGCTAGTTCTGCATTCCTTTCCACAGGAAAGACTCACACATGTGATCACACAACTATCAGTGTTTGGTGTCAAAATGCCAAACCTCTTTCGCTTTCTTTTAACAATCTGGATGTTAATTTTTTTTTGTGTATGTAGGACCCAGCTAAGTGATTCAAGGCTGATGCACTACTTAGTGAGTGGCAAAAGAATTCTGCTCTCTGTTTGAAGTGGGAGCTCAGCAGTCCCAAGGGTGCAAAAGCAATAAACTGGCAGAAACACTCTTTTTAACTGCATCCCCCAAAGCTGGCAATGAGCCCTCTGAGTGGTCCAGTTGATGCTATTAGTTAATAAAACAATGCCAATTACAACATTAATTTATAACACTTATCATTGGGATAACCCTCTGTGATAGGTCTCTACTGGTATTTGATTTTGGTAGTGAGAATAAACTCCCCTTGTGTTAAGTGATATTAGAGCTAAAACCTTTTTCCTTTTTTTCAGGAAGCTATGCAATCACTTTGGCTTCAAGGCACTGCTTTCTCTGCCTAGAGGAAGTTTTACATGGTCCCACATTCTTTAGATTCTTTGGAAGAGTTGAAAATTATAACATAGCATAATTTTAAAAAGAGATGCCTTTTAGACAAACTGCAGTACATTATAGACTCTGACTCAGTTTTGATTCCAAAATATCCCTTCTTTTAGCACATTAACTTTGTCAGCTCTGTGTTTTGCTAAGGCAGTCAGGCTGCTCTAGATTTATATTCCCCTCTGAAATCAATAAAATAGTAATGAAGCAACAGTGGACACAGTCAGGGCCTTGCAACAGAGATTCAGACCCCATGCTGGGTTAATGTACTACGAGATTTTGCAGCAGCCAGATATTCATTTAATGAATTTCCTCTTTCTTTCCCCCTTTTTTTCCTGAACACCCTCCCATTTCAGTTTGCTGCCCTTGCTCTTGTGTGCTTGCTCCCTTTCATGTGACAGCAAGTTGAACTTTACCAGCTGAACTTTACCAGTTATAAAATAGGAGATGTGAGAAAGATTGCAGGGTCAGGAGGGGCGATGAGGGGTGCTCCTGGCAGGGGGGCTCCGAGGAAGTTCCCAGTTGTGTCCGAATGGAAGTCACTGCCTGTCAGCCTGCTGAGGTGTGTGCTACAAATGGTATCAAACCCCCAGTGCCAGCAGGGATGTGGCTTAGAGGAAAGGTCCCACCAATATTTTTGCATCTCATGAAGTGTTCTGGGACAAACAATAATAAGTCTTATTACTACAATGCAAGAGTAACAGTCACTGCTGCTATACTAAGGTTGAATACAATCTTGTATTGTCTCTCCTTGCCTGAAGTGACTTTAAACTCAAGGAAAATACGGTTTCTTAGGCTTCTCAGCTGAAAACCTTCAAACAAGGGTCATGTCCTTAGGTGCATTTCATTTTGCTAGATATATTGGGCATCAAAAAGAGTCAAAGAATTTATGATTTTATGTGACAGTGAAAATTTCTATTTTGAGAAGTGCCATTTCCTCTCTGGAAAAGGAGAAGAAAAGAAAAATTCCTGTTTCCAAAAATACTCAGAAAGCTTCTGCTGTGTGATCTGCTACAACTGTATTCTTGCCAGCTCTATAACATTTCCATGTTTTGTTCCTATGTATGGAACATCTCTGAATGCTGGGTGTAATCTAAGGCACAGCAACAGAGCAATCCTGCCTTGTGTGCTGGGACTCTGACACATCAGGGTGCATTTGGACATGCAGTCCACACACCAGCCACCACATCTGCACTTGCAGAGCAAATCCCACATTATTTGTGATTGTTCTGGAGGCCTCTGGTAGATATTTCTTTTTGCCTAAAAAATGGCAGCTGGAGAGGTAGGGTCCACTTCTGAATTTTAAAAAGTTGGCAAGCATGATAGATTTGCTGAAATGCCAAAGCATGTAAGCAGCACATGGGTGAGTGTAAAGTGTTTGGCATTGTCTTTGCATCTTCTTCTAAGCTTGTGTGCACTGCTCACCTGGCTGGGAGAGCCCAGCCCTGGTGCTCTGGGACCACCTGCACAAGTTCCTGCCACTCAAGTCCATCTTTGAAAATATGAAATATACTGCTCTCATAACAGGTCTACTTCGGATATTCGCAGCAGTCAAAACAGGTTCTTAAAACTTGACTGCTGACCTCAGAAATAGCTTTGAAAGCACAGCACTAGTTCAGTTGTCCAGGGCATAAAAAGTGTGTGCTATTAAATGGTCTACGAGTAACCTTTTGCATGGACCTATTTCTACCAACACAGAAAAAAAAAAAAATCATTAGGGTTAATTGTTGTCAAGCACACTCTATTGTTTTATCATCATTGATGTTTTTTGTAGCCTTAAATTCCATTGTGTCATCTAGTTTTACTTATTTTTCTTTACATACACTTTTGAAATGCAACACGGCAGTCTGCACTGGATTGTTAGTGAGGATGAAGTTAGTGAGATTGTTAGTGAGAATTGAGTCTTCATTTCTTTCATATGGATTAGGACCAGAGAGAACTGAATTTTCAGAGAGGAGAGCCAAGGGATAGAAATCATCTTCTAAAATTATCTTTTTTCTTTCTACTTGCAGTAAAGGAAGTAATTCTGGCAACTAAGTTTTCTAAATATGACAGGAATAGTAGAGAGCCAGGAGAACAAAATTATGTTGGTAAACTTACTAGGTAAGCACCTGTACTCAATGTTTTCTTGTTAAGTATTTACTCACCATCTTATGTCAGACTAATTCCTTATTGGAGGCAGGTGTTTAACAGGAGAAAAATAATTTTTCCCTATGAAATTCAGTGTTTACCTGGGAAGTGCAAGATCTGGATCTGGCATCTTCTCTGTCCCTCCTACTGTACAACTGGCCAGGAAAACATCAGGGGGGAGCACTAAGTGAAAGTGCATCTGACTGTAACACATAAAACACCTGTGTAGGGTGCTTTTCCTTATGCTGCTTATATTCATTTTAATCTATGAAAATAAAATGAAAAATGCATGAGGAGTCTGTTGAGCAAGACAAGATTCCCTCTTCTTTTCTTAGGTCAAAGTAGAGGAACCAGAATAGTCTCTTGGGCTCACAGTGGGTTATTCAGGGTGGAAATTTTAAAAAAGTTCCTGAGAATCTACCCTTTCTGTTGGCATTTAACTGCATATAATTTTATTTCATTTGTGTCTCCCTATCTATGTGTGCAACACCGGAATGCAACTGGGATAAATTTTAAAATAGGTAAGGTAAATGACATTTTGATAAAAGTCAAACTCTGCCTAAATATATCCAAACCTGTAAGATTATAGACCTTGTCTCTGAATTCTATTTGTGGGACAAGTCTGATGGTAAAAAGTGAAATTTCTTGTGTTGCAAGAAGTATTTACATGCATCCCTCTCCTGTGACAAACATCAGATTGCCACAGTAGAGCAAATCTGGATTTGACATTGCTGTATCTTGTAAAGGGAGGACAATTACTCTCTGTAATGAATAGATGCCTTTTACATTAAGATACAAATTATTTAATTTATTCTGACAGTTTTAAATGCAACATAACAATCAGTATATTTTAAACAACATTTTTCTTTTATTTAATCTGAATATAAAACAGCTAAAGACATTTCAGTCTTTATTGAGGCACAACTTCCAGCATGCTTTAAATCATTTTACCAAACTGAGAAATAACAAAAGAAGGCAAAAAACCCTCTGCTAAAACAGATTTACATGCACACTTAGAAAAAATGTAATCAGTATAGTGTATGCCATGTCTTTTAATATGAATAATACTCATATGTTTAAAGTTATGCTTGTTCTCAAGCCTTAGTGAGAGCAAGGTTGGACAAAAATCTATTTTTGTATGTCATGCAACTATATAATATAGAAGTGCTTGGTATTACCGATCACACAAGTTTCCCATGTGCAAACCATACAATTATGAAATGCTTTTGGTCCTTTTGTCCTTTTCAGAAATGTGTCCCACAGCACCCTGTCCACTGTTTTTAGATAAGAATAGTGTTCATATATAGATTTTTTTAAACTCCAATTTAGAATTCATTGAATTACCTTTTCATATTGACTTGCACATGTATATTTGTCCTTTAAAGCTTCACTTACTTTCTTGCTTTTTATGTAAGCAAAAAATAATTTTGTAGCTAAAATTGCTTTTTTGGTACAGTTTGATTCAATCAGCTTTTAACTGTGCTGATATTTACCGGATGGTCATAAAAAGAAAGCAAAGTGAAAATGACAAAAAGCCCCATGTTTTGCAGAAGTTCACATTCAGTGCATCCAATCTGCAGTCCCTGGAGACAATAAGAGAAAAGAGCAGGTCTGTAATGCAGCTGCCAGTTTAGTGATCAAATCCAACAGATTGCGGTCTGGCCAGATCTGGTGTCCAGATAAAAATGGCATTCATGCTAACCATCTGCCTACAGGTCAGTGGGGACAAAAATTAAAAATAATTACCTCTAATGAATGAATAGACAATGACAATCCTGTGTGAGGTATGGTATCATCTCTGTGCATGCACACACACATACACACAGACACACACACACATACTGAAGAGTCATTGGATTATTTTTTTTAGAATGCTCCAAGCTACAATTTTCATTTATGTTCTACTTTAATTGCCTCATTTTCTGGCTTTATGTTGTTGTAGTTTTAAAATACACAGCTGTGGTTTTTTTTTTCAATTAAATTGCACTTTTGGTGATACAAATAATTAATACCTTGATTATGTCCAGTGCAAGACAAAAGCCAGCTTCTTACTCCTAAAACCCTAAAATCCAACTAAGTCTGAATAAGCAGTATTCTAGATTCATAATCTCCAAAAAGGCAATTTCAACTATTTACTTTCAGGTACAAACTCTGTGGAGAATTAGGAGCCTTGAAAGAGTTAAGCTGAGCACTGATTGCTGCAGCTGGAGCTACTTGGAGAGGGAAAAGGAAAGGTCCGGAGTGGGGTGTGAAGCTGCCTGGGGCTGTCCGATCTGGCTTTCATATCTACAGATCCAAATCCACCATTCAGAGCTGCAGCTGGCATCTATGTGTCACAAATTCGTGGTTTTTTAGAAAAGGAAAGGCTTGTATGTGGTGAAAAATGCAATAAATCATGGAGATTCATGAGCGTCTCTTCTTAATAGCCCCTGAAATAGCCCCTGCTGTTGCTACAGAGAGACTACATAGTCAGTAGTGTAATTCAAGAGATTGCACTTTTTTTCTTTATTTCTACAGCTATGGAACAAGATTTATTTCTGTATTAACAAATACATTCGCCAAACAAAATTATTCTACTGTCTTCTATACTAAGCAGCCACTAACTCATCATTTTTCCCAACTATTCTGGAAGCAAATGTGCTCTGAAGATATATTCCAATTTAACCAAAGTGCCTTCTTTTTACATCTTCCTATAAACAAATCTGAGTGTCCATATAATTAATTTATTTGTAGAGGAAGCCAATAAGAAACTTTTAAGAAGATTTTACTGCAGTAAACCCTAAGGTTTTGAGCTAACTAAAGGATGCCTGTGCCTATAAAAGACTTGTAAGAGCCAATATTGCCTTTATCTAGACTTAAATTACCTCTTTTCTACATATATATGCATTACATAATGGTAAAAGATGAGTTAATTAATTGTAAAGGCCAGGAATTTCAGAAAATGTATAAGGAATATCTATGCAGAAATGCATGCCTCAGCATTGATAAAGAAGCCCAAATTTCCCAACTGCCAAGAAACAGCAGTTTTTTGAAGTCAGAGTGAGCTTGGCTTCCTTATTCAACTTTGTGCTATGCAAAAGTTTGCAAGGACATCTAAGGTCAAGCAGGTTGTAAATTAGGTCTTCATCAAAGAAAGATGAGTTGGTTTCTCTCAGCACCCAGGATCCTCGCCGAGTCAAGCACTCTGCCTGTGCACACACTGCTCCCAAAGAACCTGATCACAAGAAACTCCCTTGGAAAGGTTCAGAGCTGTCTCTGCAGGCCCACAAGAGCCCACATTGCAGAAGGAACAGCACTGTATAGTCAGCCCCTAGTTTGTGTTAATTGAAGTTCAAAGCCAAGATACTCTGGGCTCATGTCCTTGTGTCCAGCTCTCCAAGAGCAGCCCTGCTCCTGTCAAACAGAACCCAGACATTTCCTAGCAAGGCGCAGTCAAATTGCTGAGCTGTGATTTTTGCTAAAAGCTGCTCAGGCCATTGTTTTGTTTTTAGTAGAATATTTTGCCATGGAAACCACAGAAAAAAATGAAACAAAAAAAATTACTACAACTCTTAAGGTACAGGTCAGTGTTAATTTCACAGTTGCCTTCAAATGCAAAGTTTATTTATTTATTTGAAATAGTCATCTCTGCACAGTCCAGAGAGCAATATTTACATCTGTCTGCACAGATGTCCACAGACTTTTATATGTTAAAGAAAATATATGTAAGGAAAAACCATTGTCTTTCAAAGTGAATTAGTGATTATGCATGTGACTTGTTTTTAGGGTAGGATGAAAGAATTGCATGTGGCCAATGCTATTGCACTGTGTAATGCAGACAGGAGGCACTCAGACATTATAGAAACTGAACTGTAATATAAAAATTTGCACAGAATGAAGTAGAGCACTTAATAACTTTTTAAAATAGTATTCAATGTTGTGCCTGTCAACATATGAGATCAGTATCCCAGAAATCCACAAAAACTGTAACTGAGCTGAAAAAATTGTTTGCAAAACAGCATGGTGAACACGTTCCTCCTTGCAATTTTTTAACATTTCTTCAAACAAATCAGGTTTACAACCAACCTAACAACCAAATGCACTTATACATAGCCAGTCCTCAATTAATTCAGTAAAATTGAAACTGGAGACTGTTGAAGTTCAGAATAGGAGTAATATTTCTACATGTATGGTATGAAAGAGAATGTATACACCTTGGAGAAGTTACATAAGTTTAAAAAAATAGTCTATAGCAAACACATTTGGACACAGAATTTGGACTCAGAACTCATTTTTAGAAATTTCCAGCACTTTTGTCTCTCCTGGAAATACAGCACAGACTACCTTCCCTTCACATGTATTGAGCAGATGTAAGAACTATATGAATAAGGAAAGATGTCTTTCTAACTTCACTAAATTATTTAGAGCTCTGTAAATATGTTAGCATTCAATATATTTTCTTTATTTGCTCACTATTTATATGTTTTGATTTGTCCTAAATCATTTTTATGGCTACCCTAGATGTTTTTTTTCCTGCCCTGTGGAGGAAGGAAGAGCTTATGTCTCCTTCATGAGTGATAGGATGTGCATAGACTATTAAAGGTGAGTCTTATTAGCACAACCTGGAACAAACTTCTAGAGTGTAAGAGGTGGTAGGACTAAGGCCAGTGACAGCTTGCAGAGAGCCTGATGTTTGAGAGGAGATTAAAAGAGTGTTGAGAACAACAGGCAGACAGCCAGGCATGGAGGAGGTGGTGGAAGGAGATGGCTCAACCTCTACAGACTCTGCTGTAGCTCAGAAAAAACACAAAATGTAAGTAGATGTAGAGCACAATTGCAAGAAAGAGTTCACCCTTGTCTTGCTGTGTGTGAGTCCCTATATTTTGAAAGTATCTACTTCTAGATTTGGTAAAACTAGCTTTAAAATTTAATAACTCTGCCCTATAGGTTTATTGAAAGAAAAACCCATAGGTTTATAGTTTCATCTAAATCATTGGCATCACATCGATATATATCTGTGTATATATAGATATACATCTATCTATATCTATTATATAGAATATATATTTCTATATATTCTCTTTTTATTGATTGGCACTTTTTACTCATCCATTTTAAAGCTACCTACAAAGAGAGTCTGTCCCTCACAGTGAGACATGAACTTGGCAGTGCTGGGCTAATGGTTGAACTTGATGATCTTAAAGGTCTTTTCCAAACTAAATGATTCTATGATCCTATAAGTTCTCGTCTTCTTTTGTCTTCTAGTTATTTATCATGCATTAAGTCTCATGTTACTCTCTCTCCTTATTTCCATGTCCTTTCAGCTGCTGGCTAACCAGGTTCTTATCCTTTTGCTGACTGCATGTTTTCCAAGAAATGAAGACCATTTGCTTGAGACAGCAGCTGGTCCTGTGCTTCTAAAGTGGATTTCCTGGATGTGTAGTTAGCATTTGTCTACATGAGCAGTGTCTATCCCATCTTGTCACACAGTGTGCACCAGCCACAATGTTCTGCTCTAATAAGGTAATCACTTTGAGCCAAACACCAACTTGTGTATGATGTATTGGTGACCCCAGAACATGGGCTTTTTTTAGGTAATATTTGCTTTTGGGGACTCAGTAATCCCAAATGATGTATGAGGAGACATTTGTTTTTAAGCTTTTGTGCCATGCTTGGCACAAAATTGAAGCTTGAGACATTTTATATGCAGTGTTACTCATACTGCCCATCTAAACCTATTGTTGCTCACTGTTAATGCCCAAGGCAAAAGTTTTGCCCAGCTTCTGCCTGGGCATCATGCCATCCCAACAGATGGGTATGAGTGTAGACAATCAAGAAAGAATGTTTGTTCATCAAACATGAGTGGTTGGGGCATTTTTCCCAGCTGACACCAAAAACAGCTGCCTGCCTTGAGCATGATAATTTCTAGTTAAAAGGTCTGTGATATATTAGTAATTCCTCTCTGAACTATGCAAACTGTCAATAAATAAAAGTCATTTACAATTAGCTATGGTTACTATGTTTGAGGCTACTTTTAAAGAGTTTATTTTTTTTCTTCCAGAATTAGGAAGTGAGGACTAAGTGTCCATGACTCATCTGAGTTACAATTAAACAGAACTCAAAATGTGTTCTCAGTTCCTGTGCAACACTGTGCAGCAGGCTGCCCTCTCTCCTGATTGCTGAGTGACAAGGACCTGTGGCACCTGCACTCTTTGTCATCAATGCTGTTCAAATAATTCCTAACCCTAAGCAAGATGTTTAGTTTTCATTGTCCAGAGAGAGGGAAATATGAAAGATTTATCTTTATTTTCCAATGTTTAATCTATTTTTTTTTAAAAAGGCAGTTATAAAGTCCTTTATGGTCTACAGGTACATTTCAAAATATTTCTTTCATGTTAAACAGAATAAATCACAAATTTTTGCATTTCATAATCTTCACATGTAGCCATCTGATATTTATATTCCTGGAAAAGATTTTAGCCAGCAGCAGAAGGGAATTAAAAACCCAACATTGACTCATCTACCAAGACAACAGCAGTTCTGCTGTTTGCAATGTCATAATGATCTATATGCTCAAGATTGTTGCTGTATAGTAGACACTGATTTATAGACATCATGTGTCTGTACAACCCCAAGCACAATGGCTCTTCATAAAATTATTTACTTGCCATTTACAACCTTTTATCACAGATAGTCAAATATTTTCCTCCTGTAAATTGCTACTATTTTACTAGAGTCAGTGGATCCACATGGGGTTAAAAAAATTATGAATGTATCCCAATGTGCCTCAGACTACAGCCACCATGGCACATGATGAGTGTTCTGAAATCTCTGTTATCCCAAACTATTTTTGAAGGACGCCCCAGAAAAACACCTGAGACACCAAGTTTCAAAATTCAGATCTCAACAAGCATGTTTCACCTCATAAAGGTCTGTGTCACAGTATGAACAGTGACTGCAGGATACATAATATGCACATGTACAAAAAAGAATTCATGGCATATTGTGGTTTCCCACACCAAAACCTTTGAGAGCTGATGTTATACAGAATGTTTTCGTTTCCCAGTGTTTAGCAAAAGAAGCCCAAGCATAAGAAGAAACAGAACATATGGGGCCACTGGACTGTCTTCTTGGGATGGCAGCACTCAGTTTTCTAAGGAAACATGCCACTGTATCTATCACACATCCACATTTGGAACAGAAAGAGCTGGAATATTTACAGTGATTCCCCTGAGAATCAAAGCATTAATTCACATGGCTATTTTCCCACAGGTTTAATGGGGAATATCTTTGTCCTTGAAAATCTGCCAGGACTGAGACAGGCTCTGCAGCATTTACATCTACAGGGCACTGGCTGAGTAATCAGAGGCATGAGCATGCTCCATCTGGTCCTTGCCATCCCACTGACATATGCAGTTATTGGCTTCACCTAGGAGAGGTAGGCATCCATCCCAGTCCCTCTGCATGTGACAGTGTGTGCATGTCCACCAGGCTGTCCTCATCACTCGATTATCCTGAGTGCCATGAAATAGAAAAACACTGAAAAAGAAGAACTCAGGTCACTCTGGGAAGGATACTGGACAGGAATGGGACAGTGGAGCTGCCCATTGGGTTTCTGGTGAGTGAGACACAGGCATTCTACAGTCATTTCATTAATGGAATAAAAATTCCCAGGAAGGGGAAACTAATCCTATACACTTTTTTTTCTTCCTACCTTTTTTTTCCTCTCTTTTGTTAGTCAGTATAACACAAAACTTTGTAGAGGGTTGAGATGACATTGTGTCACTGCACCACAGGCATACCTGTGTAAAATGATGAAAGGCCAGCAATTGTAACTTTTCCTTGTCTTTCAGTGATTGGTCTCTGATCACATCAAATATAGAAGTGGGAGGTTTTTCCAGCAAGCTCATTTCTGAGCTAAGTGAAGCTATTTTAGCAGAACCATGGGCCAACCATGAAGAAAGGTAGAGGAAAACTGTGTTGAAAGACAAAAATTTTAATCTTTAATTCTTTCTCCCATCACCCACTCACAACAATGTTTTAAAGGGGACCCTTCTCCCAGTTTCATGAGGGAACCAGCTTCAGGACCACCCAGAGTGCTCTATTCCCTTCTCCTTGTCTAAATCACACAAAGAAAAATAAACAAATGAACACAACATTTGCTTTCTCATCCCTTCTTTTCACTAAAGGGTCAGGAAGGTCGGGAATCCTTCTTCTGCCATCTCTGGACACCCTCACCCTCTTCAACAGCCAATCCAGATGGATCATGGCCTTTGAAATCTTAAATCCTTTAATCAGTTTCTCCAACTTTCTCCGTTGGCTCCTTTATGTCACATTCCAGGGCTAATTCAGGTACCTTCATACAGCGTAGGATTTGGAGGACAGAAAACACACGGGGAAGTACAAGTCCAGAGATGTGTGCAAGCGGTGGGTTGATTATCCTTAGCTTCATTAAGGTTGCTCAGCAACATGAGCTTGTATTAATCATGTCAGAGCAGCCGCATCCTGACAAGCTATCGGCACTGCCAGGATACAGAGCCTTCCTT
Organism: Passer domesticus; assembly: GCF_036417665.1. Taxonomy (NCBI): domain Eukaryota; kingdom Metazoa; phylum Chordata; class Aves; order Passeriformes; family Passeridae; genus Passer; species Passer domesticus. The sequence goes on from NC_087476.1 coordinate 12,433,471, forward strand.
CACACTGCTGAGAAAACATTCCCATGAACAGTCCCTCTGCTTCCAGCGAGGTAATGGGGGAATGAAATTTAGACTTGTCAAAAATTTAATGAAGAATTATTCTTACTACAGTTACGAGTGCAACCAGAAAGAAGCACAGGATGTTGCACAAAAGACTTTTTCAGTGACTACAAAAAGAGATATGAAAAGCAGCACTTGAAATATGAAATAATGCAGCTAAATGATCTAGGTAATTAAACAAGGGGTAAAGAATTCCTGAATAGATAGATCACTGGCTGCACAGCTCACAGCCTGGAAAGATGGAGACAACATATTCTTGAGAGATTCATCATTAAGTTCACAGTCATCATTTCCAGCTGGATTTTTTCCATTTGATAATTTTATCCAGTTAATCAGAGCTCATCAAATACTGCAGAAATAACATTCAAGAACTTCAGTTTAAATTCCAAACAGCTTCCTCATGTCTTTCTATTTCTTATTAATATGATTATGTTCGCTCACAAATGTTCTTTTTTTATCTCAGCTTTTTAATGATTTCAAATTACCAGCCATTCACTGGAGCAGCACTTCAAGTAGCATTACAGAACAAGGCTGACTCTTTCATGAACTACCCTTACACGGCTGAGCCAAACAGGAATTTCTGTGGGCTTCCAGATACTCAGTATCGATGACATCAAGCTACACTTGCTTTAAATTTGAGGCAGGGCTTATTGAAGAATTACTGAATAATGGATTTATATTTTAGCAATGGCAATTCTGGAATTGCCATTAATGATATGTGGGTGAAATGAATGGGAGATGATGTCAGCCTTTTAAAATGAAGTGAGGGTTTCTCAAACACCTTGCAGATGATTTTAGGACCCCATCCCTAAAAGTCTATGCAGATAGTACAAGCAACAAAGCCCCACTAAAGTTAAATGGGATGCCGGAAAAACTGTAGAGATTATCCCTTAAAATAAAGACAGAGAATTTTGGGTTGAAACACTCTAGAGAAGATATCCTCTATAACCCCTGTCTCTGAATACATATACTTTGCTACCTACCACCAGCTTTAATTAAAAATTGAAGGATTGTGCTTGAAATCCTCTATAAATGACACATTGGCTGTTTCTATACCAAAGATGAAAAACTGTTGGGAATAATTGGATTTATTTTTGTTTTTGTCTTTGATTTTGTTTTAAATTCTTCACTTCATAGAGCAGGAAAAACTATCATGTAATTATAGGGTGATTTGCTAGAAAAAACAAACAAATAAACAAACTCAGGTTCAAAAAGCAATTTTGAAACTTTAGGATAGATTTGATTCCTATACTCTGCACAAAGAGAGAAAGATTTCCAATAGTTTGCTTCTACTTGAACATATGAGTATGAAAGAACCACCTAAATCTGAGAGATCATTGAGGCAAGAGGGTTTTCTTCTGTTTGTTTGTTTATACAATTTTGCTGAGGCTTCAAATACTTTCAAATAAAGAACACTTCAAGTCCTTGAATGCTATGTGTACTCCCACACACCTTTTTTTTTTTTCCTAAGTTACACATACTGAAAGAAACCACTTACTGGGAAGGAAGACTACTGTTGGCCCACTTCTCTGCAGGACAAACTCCAGATGTCTGTCTCCATTAAATTTAAAAAGACACCTTAGATGTGTTGTTGTCTATATTTCCTCCTCCTCTCCCCCTGCCAGCTATAAAACCAGAACAGTGCAATTTGATTTGGCAATCACTATTTACAACCTGGAATGTACATTTGAATGTCTGGAGACTGCCTCATTCTATACACAGGATTAGCATGACAAACTTTTACTCTCAGTTCAATTTTTCTTATGCAGCAAACAAGTTAAATATTATAATTTTTCAAAGAACTTGGGCTAGCTAATAGTTTTGAGAGTTAAACATCTGAAGTATTAAAACAAAGAAATGTAACTTCCATTAGTGGTGTGGTTACTAATTATATAGCTACAGGATAAATTCTGTATTATTTTATTAATAGTAATAGGAAGAAATTCTTTACTGTGAGCATTGTGAAGTGCTGTTTTCCCAGAGTAGTGGTGAATACCCCATCTCTTCAATGCCAGGTTGGATGGGAGGGCTTGGAGCAACCTGGTCTCATGGAAGGGTCCTGGCCCATGACAAGGGGGGCTGGAGTGAAATGATCTTTAACATCCATTTGAGCATAAACCATTCTATAATTCCATTAATAGCTCTAAATGCAATTTATTTCTACTTTAAAAAGGGGTCATGTTGCTTGTTAGACGCATCTGCATATTTTTACATTGCATGTTCTTTCTCTGAAACTCAAACAAAGGTAATGCAAAGCTGAAAACCAATATGATGTGTATATGTAATGCACTAACACTTTAGATTACTATCATGCCATTAACCCCTTATTCATCATAAAAGTAGAGTATTGTATCAGCACAAGTATCAGTTGAGATATGCATGTGTCTCAGCACATCTATAGCATGGATAAATCTTTCATTTTGCCTCTTAAAGGTGTTTTCATCCAGAAAAATGAATCCTCTAGTTCATAAAATTCCTCTTTTTTCCCCTGCTTTTATTTCAATCAATTTTTTATCTTAGATATTAGGATAAATTTTTTTCTCAGAGCAAATAATCTCTGTCTGCTATCTGCAGGAGGTCCTTGCTTTCATCTGAAGAATACATCAGAGCTAATGTCAGAGTTAAAATACTAGAGGGGATATATCTACCACCTTGTTGTATTAGGAGAATTTTAAGTTAGACATTCTTTTTTATATTGACTTTAAACATGTGGAAAGCATCTAGCAGGAAAAGGAAATAAGTTTGTGGTGTTCCCCTGCCATGCACTCAATTACCTCAGTGACCAGTGACCAGAGATGAGTGTTCAGGCAGCTCAGTCTACTCTACTCCTGTTCAAGGGCAATGTGTAGCAGTTTTCTCCTCCACACCCCACATCCAGGCACTGTCCTCTGCTTACTACATACACAGGGGTTTAAGTAAAGTGAAACTAACTAACTAACTAACTAACTAACTAACTAACTAACTAACTTATTTCCCCAAATAAACCACAACAGTTTAGGGAAAATATTGAACCTCTGAAAAAAAACTTGAGTTAATAAAAGAACTTTTGATGGACTGACTGGACACAATGTAAGACATAGCTGAAGAAAATTTACACAACAGTATTTCATTTCTGTTTTCTCTTGTGTGGTCTATAAACAAAAGGGGGATCCTGATTTTCAGTTCATGACATTATTCTTCTCATATTTATTCATGTGGGGTTACCTCATGAACTGGCCTCCAGGGGATGCAACTTCTGTTCTTGTATATCTAACAGTTGAATCCCTCAAGACAGAAGAGCTCAGAAAGACCAAGCTCTCCTGTCCTTTCTTGGGTTCATTTCTTCCATCTGGCAGCTGAAGTACAGTAGCTGGGTGAGAGAAATAAGCTGAAATTATTGCTGACTATTCTGCTCATTGAAATGTCTCTCAGAGGCATCTGAAATTAGGATCACTAACATGCACAACAGCTTGGGTTAGAAGGGGCCTTTAAAGACCATCTAGTCCAACCTCCCTGCAGCAAGCAGAGGCATCTGCAAGTGGACCAGGTTGCTCAGAACCCCATTTGGCCTGACTTTGTAAAACCCCTGAGAAGTCAAGGAGTCCTGAAAGAGGAAACTGAGGATTTCCTACATCACCAGAGTGATGTAAGCTCAAATTGTAGCAGACAAGTTAGTGTGGGTGTCCTATGACTTATCCCATTGACTTAGTAGGGACCATGTGTCTTTCTTGTCTGAGTAAGCTGAGATTTAATTTCTTTCAAACTGGCAGTGTGACAGTGCAGACAACTTGATTCCACAGAAAAATTTCATGAAAACTCCCCATGGAGAGTTTGCACATAAAACCCTTTAAAACACCCCTCAAAAAAACCAAATCAAAGTATCTTTCTTTCTTCCTCATACTTTCTATGTCTTATACATACTTTAATGGGGAGTATTATGTTGAAAATACAGATGTATACATAAGCTCATCCTTGAGTTATTCTGGGGTATGTAATATAATTATCATGACCTTTCTTCTGTCGCTTTCTTGTGGATGGAGGAGTCTTTCCTCTCTTGCAAGTGCTCTCATTGCAGAGGGAAGCCCATCAGATTTCCTGCTCCTCTGTGTCCTCTGTAATCCTTGCCCTGCTGCTCCCACTGGAGAGCTCACCCCTGAGACATTCCCATGCTGGTGGGAGTGGAGGAGTGCAGAATGCTCCGGCTCCACCCTCTTCCAGAGGAAATGTCATGAGAAAATGTTTCCTTGAGGTCTTTGCTGTTAAAATGCTATGAGAATGCTTGCTATCAAGTGTGCATTTTTATGGCATTTTGACTGGAAGTAATGTGAGAATGTTCTTTCTCACATTATTTCTAGTAGAAATACCCTGAGAACACTGTTGTTTGTGATATTTCTACAAAATGTTCTTGGAGATTGGATGTGACTAAATTTGCCTTTGTAATCATGTTTTTTTTTCTTTCTTCCAGCTGAAATTTGGGCAGCATCTAATGTTCCTCTATTTTAAACATTTCTTTTATCATTAAGCTTTGTCCAGATTTGTGCCAAATGAAGCCTTTAGCTGAAATGGCTGATTTGTTTCTTTTGTGCCCTAAGACCTATCCAAACTGAATCAGAGGTTAAGAAACCAGATTAAACTCCACAGCAATTACAGTATTTATAGGATTTTCTTCTGAGATGAAGTTGTTTCGACTGCCCTTTCTGTTTCAATGTGGACCCACAATGGGGTTGAATAAAACTGTGGAGGAGTAGAGACCTGGAAAACAAAGACCACATACTGTAAAAAAGCCATTCTAATTAAATCAGAATGAAAACAGAAGAATGCCTTTGCTTTCAGAGAAACAAGTGACCTAGAGAACCTTATGACTTGGCAGTCTACACATTTCTTTTTGAAAGACAACTCACATCTTTTAAAGGAAATAAATCCTGGAAAAAATATAAGATGTGTCAAGCCAATCAGCTATTTATGCCATTTCCTCCGATCCTGATGTTGCCTTCATGAATTATGCACTTTCAGCTGCCACTACTCACATATGTGGGCCCTTGTGGCATGTTTCCCAGGACCAGCATGTGATTACAGATCATAAAAAATGAACATACACATTGCTCCTTCACTAAAGGCAGAGATGCACAGTTGCAAATGCTCCATGTTAGAAATGTCTCTTCTATTTGAAAAATAGCAGCTGTTATTAAAAACATCCATAGGTAGAATAGCTGAAGCCGTGAAAACAAATCACCATAAAGAATTAAGAAACAGATGCCCCTGAAGAATGGAATAGGTAAAGTAGCCACTAAGAGTTTTCCCATAGCCAGAAGGTGGTGCTGCATTGTAATGTAGTCACAGGGGGTCAGGTTTGCATCTTTGATAACTTATGCTGTTTGATTCACCTTTAAAAAGTGAAAGAGTAGAAGAGATTAAATCATCACAACTGCACTCTGGAGTAGTATTTAGCAGAGGTAAAATGAAGCATAGAATTTAGTTACTTATCTATTAATAGCCTGTGGTTGTGCTGGTGTGAGACTGGGTCTTTTAGTAGAAGCTTTAAGTTCTCTGTCTATTTCTTTTTTGCTGGTTTTATTAAACTCTCCTGCTTTCTTAACTCTTCTGTTTCATCTCAGGACACTGAACAACACAGAAGATACAGTCAACCACCTTGTGATGTGTTTCCTTGAAAAAATGTTTCTTCTGGTAACATATTGCATAATTTTAGCAAAGAAACTTTGAGCTTTTTCCTTTTGTTGAATAGAAGTTGAGATATTCAGCTCCAGGTAGACACTGTTGACGTCGATGAAACTCTGCAAGGCTGTGCCAGGTGAGGTGGTGCAAATTCCTTCTTTAACAGAAGGAGAGCAGAGCTGCTGTCACATCGTGTGTCTGCACAGAGGAGAGTGGTGCTGTGCACAGGATCCCAGGGATTCAGCTCAGGTAAGGCAACGTGGGCGCCTTGTCTGCTCAGTTGGGCTCTCTCACTCATGCTGCACCCTGGTCTGCATGGATGCATCTGCATTATTTAGGATCATGAATGAGCTTTTGAAACATACCTGGGTTGTTCCTTTTTCTACACCTTGCTCTGTGTTTTGGAATAGTCTTGTAGGGCAGATTCTGGTTGTCAGGAAATGGGTAGATGTGCTCTAGCAGCCCACCCTGTGCACTGCTGCTCCCAGGGACAGTCATGACACAGGATTTCTTCCTTCCTCCGTCCCTCTCTCCCTCTCTCCTCCTCCAAAATTCTGCAGGGTCAGGATTTAGGGCCCCAGCATGAAGTGTTTCTATCCTATAGATTCATTCCTATTGATCTGCTTTAGGAGCTGATATAGCTCACAGGTACCTCTGCATAGGCTAAGGGTCATATGGACAAATCCCATGTTCTCTGATAAGAAAGATATCCAAATTTGATGTGATTTTTTTTTTTAATGGGAAAAAAGTTAGTAAGAATTAGGCAGCTGCCTCATGGGAATAAAGTTTTGACTGAGAGGAAAATGACCCTGACCATCAGAGCAAATCATCTCAGGGACATGGAAAACTATTGCCAAGTAATGCCATTGTTGTTTGCATTACTGAGGCACATTGAAGCCATGGGCCAGCACTCACTTTTACTAACAAGTAAAAAAATGTGATTTTTTCACAGCAAGGGAATGAATCTGGAGGTTAAAATTTTCCATGGATTAAAGGAGAGACGCTGTAAGTTCATAGAATTGAAATCCACAGAGAATTAATGAGTGCGTAGAAACACATCCAGTTCAGGAAATCGCTGGGCTGAAAGTAGCTGGAGGCTGGGAGTGAGGGGGATGGGCAGATCGATTTGCCCTCCTCTTACTATTTTCTAATCACTACTTTAACAACTTCTATGACTGCTCTGGGGCAGATAAGAGCTGGTCCTCCCCCCTGAGATCAACCTCAGCCCCTTTCAGGCTTAGAGCTGAACACCTTCATCCTCCCAGTGCTTTCCAGAGAGTTGCCTGTGCAGCTCTCCTGAGCTCAGCTGTAGCAGCCTCTGTGCCATTGGGAACCAAAAGAGGATTTGGTCACCTGAACTTTCAGAAGAAAATTTTCCATCAACTTGCTATTAATTGGGGCTAATTTATCCTTGGCACGACCTTTCTGAGTGATGTCTACTCTCACATCAGCATGGAAGGTGTGATTATGCAGTGACTGAGATATGCTTATGTCAGCCATGGAGAGATTATCCAAAATGGAAATCCCTTTTCCACAGGAGATGCCACCTTTGCACTGTGCATAATGTCTTTGGCAGGTTGTAAAACATTTGCGGATTAACTGCTGATTTTTTCCTAAATTTGGGGTGCCAGAAAGCTGCTTCCAGTTTGGATACATACCAGTTGTTCCAATGGGGATTTTTAAGACATGCAAAAATGTACACAGATTTTGATACAGATTAAAAATAAAGACTATTTTCTTTCCTCTAACAAGGTCATGCAGTCCGACAAGCCTTATGTAGAATAACTTCATGAAAATTTTGATATTATTTGAGATTCGCATAGAAATCACTATGACTTCATTTTTGGTGATTTTTTTTCCATTTAACTATAATTCTCTCTCTATGTATATATACAATAGCTTTTAAAGTCACCAGATGCTTAATGACTGTTTTCAATTTAAAAAGTGGCCCATAGTGGATGGAATAGACCTAACCATTCCCAAAATCATGGAGTTTTATTGGCTTAAATAAAATTAATTTTGAATAACGAGGGGGAAAACTGAACCTTACTTTAACTTATATAATGAAAAAATAGAAAAAGTTATTTAAATAAAAAAGTTATTTAAAGCATCCAGAGATCTAAGACCTTTACAGGCAGAGATGTACAGCTTGGAGTAAGTGCTTGTGTGAAAGTTTCTTAAGCCCCATAATGGAAGTGGTGACAGACCTTAAATTAGTGCAATGCTACTGTACAATAATGTGTATTCTCAGTGCCATATGGTTGTGATATGCAGCAGTTTTCCTATGCTGATTATAAATTTGGATTGTCTGGCAGACATTACAGAAGGGAAAGACATCATTGATCATTTTATCTATCCACTCTGGGTCAACGAAAGATCATTGCTGCCAGTCTCAATTTCTGGTTTTTAATTATTTGCGTTACTGTAGTGTCCCAAATCCCCAGGCAGGTCAGCATCCCCTGTTCTGTGCATTACACACATCAGGGTAAGTGTTGCTTGTTTTGAAAATGCAGAGTGGCTAATGTGCAGATGTACTCAGAGACAAGCAGAAACTGAAGCAAAGTGACATGAAGCTAGATGTAAAGGCTACAAATTCTTTGCTGCTTCATTCTCTCTTCTTTTATTATAACCCAATTCTCTTGGTTTGCTTACCAGGTCACCTTAGCTGGCTGAAGGCTCACAGGCACCCCAGCAGTCTTGGTGTGTGGAGAAGCAGCTCCCTGTGAGCAAATGCAGAAACACAGGTAAAGTTGAGTCACTTGTCTGAGACAGCAGCAAGACAAAGCATCATAGGGAAAGAGGTGGAAAGGCAATGTCATGGCACAGAAAAGTGTGTAAAAACATTTGCAGAATTACTGGAAATTTGTCTATGCCATAAAATGGTCACATGGTAGAAACCCCACAACTAGTGGGAACCCGTGCCATTAAGTGCAGACTGTATGTGTGACACTGCACTGTACCACAGTGACCTGTCACTGTATTTCTTGACAGGGCTTATTAGCTTGGGCACAGCCCTGTCTGATGTGGGAACAGCGTGTCAGATGTGACCTGGCCCGGGTCCAGACAGCTCAGAGCATCCCTGCATCACACGCCCCAGCACACCAGCTCTGGGATTAACTCGGAGAGACCTCACTTGGATCTGTTTTAATTGGTCCATAAATGATAAGAAGTCCACATTGCTTCTCTTATCCAATCTCCAGTTTAATAAAAGAAGTTCTTTCTGATGATTAGGCAGGTCCTTTCCTTTTAAAAAAATATTTCATCCTAGTATAAATTAATTGCCCTCCAAATTCAGAAGAAAGTCCTTTGAAAAAGAGACATCCTGGCAGGGCAAACAGCCGTGTGTTTTGTTGCCATTTGGGGGGACTTGCACTGAAATCCCAGCCTTTGCTGCCTTTCTCCTGCTAAGGAAGAAGTACCTCATATCACAAACCAGCAGCCCCTCCAGGCAATTGCCATTTAAAGAGTGGCATTGATGGACTCTGTAAGGAGTCCTATTCAGTGCTCTCTGGCTTGGCAGCATGATGTCAGTGATGTGGGCGGCAAACGCCTGAATTTGCTTTGATGGTATTTGTGCTCTTTTTTTTCCATTTTTCACGAATGAGTGATTCATTTCTTTAAAACAATGTGTTTGGAAAGCCTGCCCCGCTAAGGAATTGTCTACGCAGTGGGGGAGGCTTGGAACATTGTATGTCCTCATGGAAGTACCAACAGGGGTTGTGCCAGATCCTTAGTGCAAGAGGTAACAGGGATGCTTGCATCAAAGCCAAAGCTTCGTGAATCAAAGGCGCTGACTCTCGAGCACAAGTGCCAGCATTTGGGCAGATAACCCAGCCCGTGCCAATTTAGGGTGAGAGAAATGCCCCAGACTAATCCTGTGTATCCAAAGAAATGCAACATAAACAAGTTTGAGTGTCCCACAGCCTTGAGGGTCTTAATTTATATATATTAAACAAAGAAGTAAGGGTAATGATGTAGGCTCATTTCCCAAACAAGAAAAAGCGGAAAAATTTCTGCTAAAAATTGGTGTAGCCTCATGTGGTTTGTTCTAAACACAGGGGAATTGGGAAAGGAGCACTGGAAGAAGAAACTGTGCATGTCAAATCACATGCTTTGCAAGTGGATTAAGTACAACATAAATGCTCATGTGGCAGGCAACCAGAAGCAGATTTTGGCCGGTGTGAGGGCTGTTGGATAATTCTGTGCCATCTCCTGTAGTAACAACTGACACTCCACATTCACCAGCAGCGTGATCCAGACTGCTTAGATTAGGCTAGGGCAAAATGTTATATGCAATGGAGAAAACAGGACACTCATGGAAAATCATCAATTATCCTATATGCATAGTGGAGCTGGAGGCAGCATTAGATTAAGGTCTAAAATCAGGGTCATGTCTGGATGTCACTCTCAATGAAATTCCTGGATTGGGCTGAAAATTACGTGTGTGTGCTCACTCAAAAAGAATCCCCTTCTGTTCAGAAGTGTGTAATCAAGAATTTCTTGCTCTCTTAAAAAGGTAGCTAAAAAACAAGGTGACTGCACAAGTTTCACATAACATTTTTGTGTTATAAAGAGAAGTGTGAACACAGCTTCAGACAAATACAAGTGTCTTAATAATTTAACAATCTTAATGACTTCTCATAAAAGTAAGCCAATGGGCAGGTGTTAAGTTCAGTATCAATATTGCTTTATTTCTGTTTAATGTGTCCTGGATAGAAGTGGATGTATATCCACTTCACAGCATAAACATGACCCGCATCATTATTAAAATGGTCTGCAAAATTCAGTAAGTCAGTGCTTAGATTCCATCTCAGTAACACATTTTGGAATGGTGAGTTTACAGAGACAATCTCATGAACTCTCTAATCCTGTAAGAGCAGAAAGCATCCTGTTCTCCTCCTCTCCTTCTCTCTCCCAGAAGATAACATGTGCAAGATGATGTCCACAACGGCTACTGTGCTCTCATTTTCCAACTCAGTTTTTCTGTTAGGTTCCTCAATCTCAGTGGTGCTCAATGAGAATAGAGAAAACATCATTTCTAAACATTCAAAAGCAGCTCCCCATTTGTCCTGCAGTTACACATACACCACAAAGTGAGTAAACACAAGGAAATGCTTTGAAATCAGACCCCCCACTTTTTTTTTGACTCTGCAACTTGGTACTCCATGTTCAGTGAGTAGATTTTTCCTTCTGGTTTTGACAATAAATGCCATTACAAATCTGAGAAACTTTCCTGGTGGAAAAATGGCACATACAAAAATTCATTTGATAACAATCATTTTGATAGGAATTCCCCAACTGGCCCCCTTAATTTACTTACAAAAGGATTTTGTATTCTCTAATATGGAGAACATTGGATTTTTTCACTTCAAATGCTATAGATATTATTTTGAGTAACAGTAGAAATATACTTTCAAGAGGAGGTATTCCTTGAATCATTCACTTCCTTGTGTCTTTTCACAATGTTGATGAAAAATGAAAACATCAAACATTCTGTAGAACCGAAATTTTGAAAAAAGTTTACTAAAAATTTTGTTTAAATAATATTGAACTGATATAATATTAAATATTGTCTTGAATATTTGTTTATTTAAAAAAAACAGTTTATTTTATATTTGTGATACTCTAAATCAAAACCAGAGTTCTTTCTTATTTTATAATAGTAGTAAATTTTAAAATCCCAGCATTAACAGATTCCTGACAAGCGTTTTTGGTTTTGTGGAACTGTGTTTTCTGGTAGAAATCAGCATAGCTCAAAAATTTTCAGTCAACTTTAGAATTATACATAAAGACAAGTGAGGCTGTAATTTTCAACCACTTGTGGAAATGAAAATCATCTGGATGCAATTGAAAGCTACTGAGATTTGGGTACCACGTCCCAGAGGATCCCTTGAAAACCCTGAAAGGGTGTCTCAAGCACAGTACATACTTGCTGCCTATTACTTTTTAAAAATTAAAAGTGTTGGAGGCACATGTCTAGAAAAACTTGAAGCACTGCAGTGCTGTAAAAGTCTTTAACTTCTAAGGAGCTGTGGAACAATAGTTTCTTTTGTTAGTCCTGATAGATTATTCCAATTAATAGGTAGTAGGAATTTCATTATATGTTATATGTTATGTGTTGGTGCTTTGTGATTTGTGCTACACACTTATATCTCAAAAAAAAACCCAAAAAACTAAAGAATCAAAGACAAACAATCATTTAAACCATGCCGTAGAATTTTATTGCAACTCTGAAATACTTTGAAATTTTATTTGAAGTTCAGAAAGTGATGTTAAGTCATCAAACGAGATTCCCTGCCTTTATATAACTGATTGTAATTCATTCTAAACTTCAGTTGTGTCTCCCTGCATACTAACTTCACAAACACAAAACTTCCCACTGCACTTTTATTCACAGGCTTGTCAATCAGGTGCTCACCGTTCCCTTAAAGTTTAAGCCTTATTAACCTACACACTGGATTTGACTGGTGATAGGCCACAACAAACAAAGAGCACCAACTCTCAGGTTCCAAATCCTGTCATCCTAGTTCAGAGGGTCCCTGCAACCCCCCTGTAAGAGATGAAAGGATCAGTCAAATGTCTGATTATTCAAACACACAGGCAATGAGGGCGCATTGTGGAAAAAAAAAAGTTAGTGGAGTCCCCTGCTGATTGAGATATCTTCTAAAAAAAATAAGTTGGTGCTGATCTTTGTATTCAGATAGCATTGGTTTCTACCCCAGGTCTTCATGGGTTATGTCAAATGCACACTGGGAACACCATGTGGAAGGTCTGGACTGAACATATATTTGGCAAATATTGTTAAATTGAATTCACCTCATGCCAGTGTTGCCCAGCTACAATAGGAAGTCAGCATGCCAGCTACTCCAGAGGAACTGAAAAACCACTGCAATTCTGGCAAGAGCAATTTTATTTCGTTCATTTTCATATGTAATTTCATATCTTAAGGCTTCAGTACAGGCATATATGTATGTCCTGATTTGGTATAGAAATTATTTTATTACAACAATTATGCTCATTAATGGCTTAGACATGTTGGTCAAATGTAATCCTGCTGACAAAGCATCACTCTATTTATCAGGATTTTCATTACTGTTAGTTAATATTAGAGAATTGCTGAGAGACCCCACTCAGGCATGGGACCCTGTACATAAAAGGCAATGGCCCTTTCATGTTCTGTAAGTACAAATCTAAATAATAACTATGAACTGTAGAATGCAAAGTAGAAGAGCTGAGGGAAAGAGAACAATCATGTTAATAAGGAAATCTGAAAGGTTTGGGCTTTTTTAGGATTATTTTTAAAAAAATCTTTGGTTTTTAACATGAGATAAATCAACAGAGCAAAAAGCAAGAAACTATGATCTACCATGAAGGCAAACTACAAAAACAGAATCTGACCTTAGATTTTCCCAAAAATATTTGCTTATATTTCTGCTTTCCTGCTCTTTTTTGTTTTGGTTTTCTCCTAAGTAAAGAATAATAATAACTGCAGGATTCCAACAACTGTTGAACCTCCATGAAACAACATTCAGCTTCTGACTGTAATGGCTTATGAGCTTCCCACTGAGCTAACTACCAGTTAGTAAAATGTAAATGACACAATAAACAGGGCTCATGAGAGGATCAGATCATACATGCATTTTTCTATAATACCTTTTGAGAAGGGGGAAACAAGTGCAGGTTATAGCTGAATAGTGCAGGGAGCACGTGGCAACAGGTCCTTTATTCTGTCTACCAAAGCAAACTTTTTTTCTTTTTCTGGGGAAAAAAAGGCATAATAAACTGGTGGGTGAAATACTTTTTTCACTGAAAAGCTAGTTCTCCATCTCAGAGTAATAGATTCAAAATCCAGATGGTTTTACCTACATATCTCAAGACAATAAAAGAAATTAGGGTAAATAAACAGTGACAAATATCCATCAGGATATCACTTCCTTGTAAAAAGTTGAGCATCCCACTCATACAATATTGTCTTCTTCTTGTGTCATAGTGGTATAAACCAGATTATTTAAAAATGTTTCATTTCATTTTTTTGGTATGATGCATCAGCTCTCAAAGTTATTAAAATGTGCATCTTTCACTTGTTTTCTGTAGTCATTAAATATCTTTGACCATTTCTTTAGAAAATGGTAATGCTAAGATTTTCATCTGTTTTCTGTGTCAGCTACATCTTAATACTTCTATCCTTTAAGAAGATTCCTGCCTATTCAATAAGCATGTTAAATAAAGGGTAAATGTATGAATAAACTCGTTCTTATATGATTCAGAAGCTCACAGCAAAAAAGCAACCAAGCATATACAAGTAATACGCTGTTCCTCAGGGAATACAATACTTGTACCATAGCTTTGGCTTTATGCTGCAGAGTTGGACTGAGCCTGAGAGATGAATGTAAAAGATAAAGAAGCATTGTAAGGTCAGTGACTGAGCTCCTCTTTTTGCTAATCGGCTTCCCTTGTTATCCATCCAATTTACTAGAAGGTTAACCTTTTCACTACTGCTAGAAATTAGCTAATTTTTTCCTCTTTTTTTAATGAAATGGCCACGGTAACAGATTGAAGTTGTTGTTGTTCTTACAGTTCTGTAACAGTAAATGAGATTAAAAACAAACAAACAAACAAACAAATAAAAATTCAGCAACTCAGCAGCATTTTTCCTCCAAAGAGCATTCAAATGCAAATGGGTTTACATGAAAAGAGGTACCAGGCCTTCATAGATAAAATATTTCAGGGAGATAGAGCTTCCAAGGCCATGGAAGGAATGCCAATGTCACGTATTAATTAAGAACAGATTTAAGATAGACTGACCTGGAATTTTCCAAAGGAACATACCACTGTTGAAAAATAATTTTCGTTTAAACTAGAACTTTATATAGAGATCCTGTTCGAAATGTCTTTTAATGTCTTTTAAATGCATAGAATATTTATTTCTATATACTCTAAATGTAAAATTCATTATTCAGTTGAAATGATTGCAAAAGTCAGTTAAAAAAAGCAGAATAGTTATATATAAGTAAACCAAAACTCATTATGTATCCACAAACTTTTAACTTTTCTTCTTGGATCAAGACAAAAAAAGTGAATTTGTTGAAAAAAGTGCAAAAGTTAGGTTTTTTTAAGTTGCATGCTATATCCCAAGGTAAAAATTAAAGGAAAAAAAATTAATCTGGATGGGTAACCCAAAGATGAGGGCTTTACCAGTTGAAAAATCAAGGTTCAGTGCTTACTTCCGTCACAAGATATTTTTGTGGCTTTTGCCCAGACAATTCATTCCATGTCCACCTGTCCTAAATTAATGAAAGCAGTTAAATCTCTAGGTCTCAGCACCATTTGTCCCCTATAAAAACACAAACAAGGAATCAGTACCTCTGCTCTAGAGCATACACAAAGGACTGTCCCAAAAACTGCCTTGAGATAACATAGCAGATGGAGACAGGTTCCTTAGGAAGTGCTGAACCAGGAGAAGAATTGGCCCAAAGTCACAAGGACTTTGAAGAGGCTGACAAGGAATGAAAGTCCCCAGAGGACCCACTCATTAGATATATCCCAGCTAAGGCTAATTTACACAGGTAGCACAAACTGTAACCACCCTGCACTGCAATTTATTGTATTAAGAAGAAGAAGAAGAAGAAGAAGAAGAAGAAGAAGAAGAAGAAGAAGAAGAAGAAGAAGAAGAAGAAGAAGAAGAAGAAGAAGAAGAAGAAGACGAAGAAGGTGATGTGTAAAATACATATTTTACTCAAACATCGTAGTTAGTAGTGGGACTCTCCTGATACCTCCTACCACAAAGGACCAATCTAGGGGTTAATGTCTTAAGTAAATATTAATTCTGTGGACACTATGGTGATAGAAGGGAGGGAGGGGAGTGCCTTAATTCAGAAGAAGATTGGGAAAAATGTCTATATTTTGTCTTTCTTAATATATATATATCAATGCAGAATATTAGGGAGGAGAACATATGAAAACACTTAAAATATGGTGGAGCAGAGGTGCAAGAGAAAACAAGAGAATTCAGGTCACCAGTGATTATGGGGCATATTAAGCAAATTCAGCTCTAAAGATGAAGGAATCGATGCAAGGACACCGAACACCATAGAAAAAGAAAATCTTAGTGGCTGTCCCATATTGAAAATTAAACTTTCAATGTTCTAAAAATGTGGTCTTAACACTTATAAGAATAATATGACTTATTCAATTAAAAAGATATATTTTCTATGAAAATATCCATGGGCATTTTGTGTGTCATATTCTATCTCAATGGTAAAAGAATAAAGTTGAGAACTTTTATGAAAATTAAAAAAACTGTTGGGCTTCAGTCATTCCATTGACTTGTCTTACAACCTCAGTCTATATATATTTATCCTTCTCTTTATCCTTCAATTCTTACTATAATACAAAACAACTTTTGGATTAATATCAGAAAAATCTTTATTCTTTGAGCCAGACTTGGTTTTAATTATTCTTCTTGGAATATTTTAAAATACTGATGGAAGGAAATGAGCTGTTGTGTCTTTTAGTCTCAAGAGTAATAAAAAAAATTGAATAGGTCTATTACTTATATACACTATTGTGAGTATAAAATATTTTTAAAAAGTTAAGTATTTGTAAGTTTGGTATCAAGTCAAGATCAAGATCCTTAGGCAGATGAAATGGGAAAAATCTTTGGTATAATGTTCAAATGAGATAAAAGGGAAGGATAGTGAAAAATTTTAGGAAAGTGTTCAGAAGTTTCAATTTAGGATCTTCACATTTAATAAATGTTCCCACTCACTCCAAGACATCATAAACCTAATCTGACCCTCTGTACCTTCTGAGTACACAAATTATTAATGAAGAAATAGTTGTTCTTTGCATAGTAAAAAATTTGCACCAGTTTTGGACTTTTAATTCCAAAGTGCAGCATTTAGGGGTTTCATTCTACCCTCAGTTAGGTATTGCAGGTGCTTGACATCTCTTAAGTACTGCAACTCATCATCTCAGTTTGGATCCCCAACAGTTTAGCCTTACTATTTTGACTTAATGTTGGCATTTATTATAATCATGGATGATTATGTATAATTATAATTAAACCCTAATCCTCCTCAATTACACTGACATAAATTAGGCATAAGACATAATTTAATCAAAATTAATGGATTTGTGCCAGTGTGGAGCTGACACAAGGATAAATCCAGATCTTGTATCTTATTATGAAGTATAGCATTCCAAACATGCCAGAATGAGCCCATCTTATGGGTAACTATTGTTCAGTTACATGAATTTTTTGTTATTCATTGACTGTCATTACCAACAAAAAGGGAAAAGTGTATTGGTTCAGAAAATAAAGAAAAAATTTCAAAGAAACACTGCAATCTGAAACAATTTCAGCTCTTGTACATAAGAAAAAAACATTTGTAAGATCATAAGGATGTTTATAAAGATTACTTTTGTTAAAATAATCAAAGGAAAATTCATTCCCTTGGGCATTTTAAATGTATATGATAGAAATACTCACATCCAGATGCTCACTTTTCTGGCTGACCAAGAGTGGCCTTAGAGAGGTGGTTGGGGAAATGATCCTTTACAAAACATAAGATACAAAGCTTATGTTGTTGAAAGGAGAAGCATGTAATCAGCTAAAGAATTCCTGAGAAAGACCAAGGGCAGCAGATACTGAAACCTTGAACTTCCTTACTTCAATGCATTTTTTGCATGCTTCCTGAAGAAAGGAGCAACCAAGGGAACTTATTAACTTTTAACTTAATTAGGTAGATGCCAAAAAAATGTTCATTCCTGGACCAGTCTATTTAGACACTTCAGCCTTCAAAAAATTGTAGCTCCTCTCTAAGGACTCCAGTGAGGATCTTTTTTAAGAGGCTGTGTAAATTTTTCTTCTTCTAAATATAACAAAAGAGAAATTTTAAATGAGAATTTTAGGTGCTCAATTTAATGAGAACATATCTAAAGCAACAGATAGTATGGTGTGCATATATGTGTGTAAGTTTAATTCAGATGGTCTATAGAAATCTAAAATAAACCTTTAGAAAATAATACAACAGTCAGTTCCTGTGAAATCTAACAGATCTTTCACACAGACTACAATATATGCAAGCATACTTTTTTTGCTAGCTTTGATTCCTATTCACGGCTCTCTGTCAGGAAATATATATAACCCAGCAAGTTTCCCAAGCAGCACTGTCAAACCTATAATATAGACTTATGTTTTGTTGGGTTTTTTTTTTTTATTTATTTGTCTCTTATTGTGAAATTGTTGATGAAATAAAAAGGGACACTATTTTAAACTTTTCTCTTAGGCTCACAAGAAACTGCCAAGAGAAGAAACAGAATTCAGATGCCCTGTTTCCCCCTAAGCTACAGCCATTGTTTCACATGTGTCTTCTGTGTCAATCAAAAAAAGAGGAGGAGAGGATGTTGTCCCTGGCAATGGAAACGCAATGCTGGCCCTTCAGCCTGACAGGAGCCATGGGCTGTGTACAGAGCTAAGAAAGAAAACAGATTTTAAGAACCACTTCTACAGCAAAACCAAGTTATAAGTGCAGAACAATCACTCTATGCTAAACCATAATCAGGTTAATTTTATTCACGGGGTTGGTTTAGAGTATCAACACTGCAAAGAAGGTTGAAACCAGTCCTGTTGACAGAAAGTACCTAGTTCTCTAACCTAATTCAGCAGCCACTGGTGGTGAATTCATTGGACTACCTCCAAATAAATTAAAGTGTGTTGGAATTAAGAGCAAATAAATTACAGAAAAGATGTCAGACCTCCTCAAAACCAGGGCCTAGAACTCTAAGACAAAATTTATATAGAATAGTTTAACAATGGATTCTTAAATCTATTCACAGGTCCTCTCTGTTGCTCATCTTTTGAGTCATAAATATTATACAAAGGATAACATGTAAATGAAGGCTATCACAAGGGACAATACTAAAAACACACCTGTAGGAACTGCCATGTTCTCTGAACTGCTGTTAAAGGGGATTTTTTTTTGTCCACATGCTGCAGTTGTGTCACCAGTCTTGTATCCCTGCTAGCAAATCCTACTATTGGCTATCAGTGTTGCAGCCCTTTTAATATTGTCATCATCTGAATATTCAGTCTCTGAATCAATAATTTTAATCATCTTTATGGTTGTTCTTTTATTCATGTCTATTTATGATAGTACCACAGTATAACATGTCGAGGGAAGAAAATTACAAAGGACACTGGAAAAAAACAAAACCAAACAAACACGACTAGGAAAATTTAAAAACAAATTTTTTTCCAAAATGTTGTCTCCAAAGAATTTTGATGCATCAGGCAGTGCAGGCAATTCAATCATTTATCTAAAGGCCTTGGTAAACTTTTATGCACAATGTATTTCAGTAAAGTCAACACTAATATAATTTTGGTGAAAATTTGCATGCATGAGGATTTGTCTTAACAATGTAAAATAAATAGCAGATATTAACTGAAATATAGGTTAACCAGCATAATTGAAAAACGGCTTCTGCTCCACTTTTTTTCAGTCAACAAACAGTTAAGATGCCCAAACACTTATTTATTTCTAAACAAAATTACTTAGCATGTCTGAAATAACTCAGTAGACTACTCTGACTAAAACCACATGGTTGTACATAATTTAAGAAATTCCTGAGTTATTCTATAGAGATTATCATGACTCTGGACCTAATTTCACAAAGGTAGAAGATGCCCAATTGTTAATTTATTTCTTTGTTTGTCTCCTTTTTTAAAGTTAAATCTTTTGTTTAAGTCTTGGGAAAACCATTTGGCCCATCTCCTTACCATCCACTTAGGAGGAAATCTTGAGTGCATGACAGAGATTTTAATTTTCTGCTTCTATCATCATTATAACAGTATCCCTGGGTGGGGGTGGGGGGGAACTGTAATAACAGCAATGACCAAACAAAAAACAAAAACAACAAGAAAAAAAAAATAACCAAACAAACAAACAAAAAAAAAAAAAACAAAAAAAAACAAACCAAAAAAAAAAAAAAACCAGAAAAAAACCACCCAAGCAAAACCCCCAGAAAATACATTGCATTGCAAAAATTAATCTCAGAGGTTTGGTGAAATTTGGAGTAGCATTGGGCTAAGAGAGCTTCTACAGCAATCCTTGGTAAAGGCTGTGTCTGAGCAAATCAGAGTGTTAGCAGCTTCAGATGAGTGTCAGAAAACACTGAATTCAAAACCTTAGATTCAAACTCTCAGATTTAAACCCTCAGAAATCTCTCCTACAGGTTCATAGGAGTTTCTACAGAAGCTAGGATTTAGAAGAGGTACATGCATGTATATAGACTTTGCAGTTTATATTTGTTCTGAATAGTGAAAGAATAAAATCTATTTTGATGTGCTGGAAGTCAAAAAAAGCTTCCTGCATGTGATTCATCCATCTCTGTTACATTACACAGAACTGGATAAAACCAAGCTTTCTTCTTTTTTTCCAGATTGAAATGTGGGCATCAGGGGGCTAAAAGAACAGTTTTCTCTCTCTATTTTTTCCCCCAAATATTTTTTACCCTTTTTCATTGGAAACATAATGTTGTCAGCTGTCCCTGCCATCTTCCAATTTCAAGTTTTCTCTTTCCATCTGTGTTCATACTTTTTTTAAACTCTTAATCAGGTCCTGCCTTGTCTTTGTATAGGAATTCATCATCATATGGCACCAATTCAAACCTGTAACATGAATAAAGGTTGGTATTTATCATAACTGCTGTAAAGGAAGTGCCTTTAAAAGGAAAGGGAGCATGTAATTCCCTGCCATTCACTTTCTCCTCAACCTTTCACCTTTTAATCAGTAGCCATAACCCAAGAAGATCTCACAATGGAAAGTTAATTATGAGGTCATGAAGATGAAAGCATCTGACTTGCATTTTATAAAGGTACTTTGCTTTTAAATTATCCCTGATTTACCTGCATGAAAGGAAAGGAAGTTCTCAAAGATTATTCAAAATGGACCAGACTTTCAGATGCCAGCATTTCCAAGTGAAAATGGAAATACAATCCTGTCAAATGTCCTTTGAATATTTCTTAGGAAGGAGGCTTCCATTTACCAATATGACTTGATTCATAAATTGAAGGTATGTTCATGGATATGGAGTGTATGGATCACTCAAAGGCAATACTCCATGGAGACTGTACTATTCATAACTAGAAAGGCATCTAGGGTCAAAAACTCCAGAAGTTAGGTATTATCAGCTTTGGGAATCTGGAGTGTACTATTTAGAACTTCAGGGAAAGTGTGTTTGAAGGGCATTATCCTGTCTATGCTGAAAATCCTAAACTTATTCTGTCTTAACATTTGCAGATGTTGAAGGCAGCAGAAATAACTGCAGAAAAAATAGTAGTTTGTTTGAGAACATCTAGTACCCAGGAAGGTAAGATGGAAACCTTGCCATGTGTAAATAGTAATAACATGTATTCAAAATTGTCTTTTTTTACACATGAACAAAGATACTCAGTTCACATAATGGTGAAGGCAAGCACCTGAAAGATAATCAAATAGTTTCAAAATATGTTAGTTTTAGGACTACCCAAACTGAAATACCAGACTACAGAATGCATGGTTTGTCCATCTGATCTGAGACCTGTCAACTTAAAATGTGTCCCCTTTGGGAAGTGAGGTTGCTAGAGAGAAAGAGTGGCTCCAGCAGGCAAAGGGGGCACGAGCACCATTGCCCACTGGCCTGTTAAGCTAGAGAGAAGTGTCAGTGCACCATGGCCAAAGCATGAGGGGGAGTGGAGGCAGACAATAGCAAGAGGCTGCCTGGGGCCATCACACTTTCCTGAGGAAAACAGCATGAGTGGAAACCCATCCTTTCTGCATCCAGCACGTGAGCGCCAGAGAGGACCTTGAGGATACGACATTTTCCATAGACATTAGTGTCTTTTCATTGAATTTCTATAGGAGTTACTGATTAAGAAACAGACCATATTTCACCCTCTGATCATAAATAGTACAGTGATACCAGCTTTCTATGATGTTATTATTGGCTGCACTGTTCCTCTCCTAATACTGCTTTAAATTATATCTACTTGGTTATTAATACTCCTTAAGTTGTTTTTGTTTCCTCTAAGGGAAGGACAAAACATTTTCTTTGGACTTTTCATGACAGTTAATGGTAGAGGATGAATGGAAAAAGAGAGGTTGTGATTTAAGTTGGCAAAGTATAAATTATATATTGCTCTTCCTGAAATAGGACTTAATTCTGAGAACTGAAATCAGCAGTTATAAGGAATTGCTGCTGTTGTAGGAGCAAGCCCAGAATGTCTCCATTTGATAAAGTAAGTCTTTTAGCAAGTTTTTTAACATGAACAAGAAAATGTTTTGTGCAAAAGAAAATTTTCCTTATAATGCTATAAACCATGACGTCAGCTGCATTATATAAAAGAAAAGAAGCACAAAGCTTAAACAAGAGTTTCATGTCTTTGGCATTTCCTTGAAATCGTCATTTGATAGCACTACCTCATTCTGTAAAATGCAGATGCTGAGTGAATGTATGTGTTCAGAGAACTATACCTATAATGCTGCATGAGGATCATAGAAAATATTAATTAATAAAAAGAGGAAACAACAGCACAAAGCTGGTCCAAATGTAGTTGATGCAATTTGTTTTATAATATTACTGTTCCATAAAGACATGGAATAATGAAACAGTATTTCATTACAATATTATCAGTTCAACTGTGACAGGAAGCCCTCTGGATACTATTCTCACAGGCTTCTTGCTCACATTTTCAGATGAAGGGAGTTTCTGATAGGTTTTGAAGTTAGGCATGATTCAAACCAGAATTTGCATGAATGAGCAATAGTCAGTTTATAATCTATGCATCTGGTAATCCATGCTCCTATTCCTCCAGAAACAAGCCTCTTAAGTTCCCCATGGATCTTGGATGTTTAGTAATTTAATAGGCTTAAGCTTTATTCCTTCAAGGTAATTGTGCAGATACCTTTAATAAAATACACTCACCATGGCCAGTAAACATTCTAGATAAATGAACACAAGAAATGTTAGATGCAACTTTATTAAACTGTTAATCCTTGCTGGAAGGCTTCCTGGAGTGTTTGAGGGTAGTGTTAGTAGTGATGATAAACTAATTTGCCACGGCTCTTAGGTTCATGTTATCTTTTCTTATCAGCCTAAGGCTAGGTCAGAAAAAAAATTGGAAACATTTGCCAGAGACAGCAAAGTGGCTAATTCAAATACCATTGCAGAGTGTCAATCCATCCATGTCTCCATGATGGTTAGTTTAATGGTCCATTTAATTCTTCAAAGCAATTGAATTTCCACCCATATACTGATAAGGTGATACACCACAGTGGTGTTGTCAGAATTTATCTTGTTTATATGCAAGAGAGTCTAATTTCTCCAATGCAGATTGAGCTAAGGGCAGAAAAGGCTTGAGATTTTTGGTCTTGTGTTTTCAAAGTCAAATAACCTCTAAAATTGTGAGTATTGTTCCTTTGACTTATTTTGTTTGGTTGGGTTTTTCAGTCATCTTAAAAGAGTAAGGTTCAAAACAATAAATAAATTGTGGAGTAAGACATAAAGAACAACATAATGAACCACCAGCTGTTCCTAAATCTAACCATGTGTGTCCAACTCAGTGAGAGTGAGGCAGTAACTCTCATTACCTTCAGCCTGTGGGGTTTACTGTACCCAGGACCTCTCAGATCTTCCACTTTTTGCACTGGATTGCAAGATAAAGGGTACTGAGCCTTCTGCTGTCTTCCACATTTCCTTTCTATGCTACTTCACAAATTTTGCTCATATTCATTCCATGCCCTCATCAGTCAGTCCTTTGTTGGCTGAAGTTCCCTTGATTCTTCTACTCTGTTGTTACCAGGGTGGATTCCATGAAATCAAGCAAGCCTACCTGGTTAGAAACCACCAGAAAAAAGAGTGAAACAAGACTTCTATATGACATCCTTGAGTCCCTTGCCAGTATATTGTTCTTGCACAGTCCTTCCCTTCCTGTTCGATTTGCAGCTATTATGTGTCGTGATAACGAGCTTCTCATAGGCTGTGCTGTTTATATCACAAATACCTTCACTTGTATATATTCAAGTACAGAACTAGATGAATATAAAAATCTGATGACAATTTCCAAAATGTTTAGCTTATAATATTGAATGGAATTGGTGCAATTGCAATAATGGCAGCTTGATGTCCCAGAATACAGTTTGCCTATGTGGAAAAAGACAGACATTTTTATGTAAGACCTCCTATCTTTTTAGTAAATATTTTTGTGTAAATTACCTTCAGCTCAAATATAGTTAATAAACATTCACTAAATTTTAACAATCAGCAGAAAATTATAAGATTGTGTACAATAAATTTGAAAATACTGAAGCATCTTACATATGTTGTTACATATTTTAACATTTTTATACTGTCCAATCTAATTCTCACCAGCAATATAATAGCAATCCATGAATATAAAAAACCTTTCCTAGATGAAGATATACTAAGAGTATATCTTATTACCTTATTGTAAGAGAAAAGATATTATACCGCACTCAAAATTTGACAGTGGTGAAATTAAGAGTAGAGTTAAATTAGAGTTACTTTCAAGTCAATATATCCGAAAACATTTTAAAAATATTTTGAATCTCGCTACTTAATAGTTGAATTATTTTTGAAATCTGCTCATAAAGACGTCTTTCACACCAAAGTCTTGGCTCAGCAGAACTTTATTTAACCTGTGTCTTACTGTTTTAAATAAAAGTAAGAGGTCAAGCCCAGATTAAAAACATAAAAATGTACTGAAGTCCCATCATGACTGAAGTATGCTGTATATGTTTCTGAGATACTAATGAGGGTTGATAGGTTTGATAGGTTGATAATTTAGGTAAAAGGTTGGTGAAAATGTTCAGGTTTTCACAACCAAGATTTGATTATAATATAAATAGCCTGGTTTGCCATGGTCTTTTCCCCTTGTGGAGCATTATTTCCTTAGACTCTGGTATTGGTTAATATTGAAAAATAATATCATTCCAATAGAAATTAATTCTTTTTTAAGGCTGCTGAGAAACAGTGACCAAAATGAAGAAAACAAGAATTTTGTCTTTAAGTGGACTGGAATATTGTCAGTGATACAAGTTTCCCTCAAGATATAAGTTTCCCTCACTTCCTGCCTTGCTCCAAACTTCTGCAACTGCTTTCTTTCTCCTCAGAAAAAACATTATTTTAATGGTTTCCTTAATAAAGGCAAAAACATATCTCAAAATGCTTCATTAACACTTCTTAAATGTTTGGAAGAGCATTCTTAAGATTAAAACTTCTTAAACCTAGGAAGAGCGTGGCCAGCAGGTCCAGGACGATGATCATGCCTGGTGAAGTGGCCACACTGGGAATGCTGTGTCAAGTTCTAGGCTCCTCAGTACAAGAGGGGCATGGAATTCCTGGAGTCCACTGGAGGCCAAGAAAGATGTTTAGGGGCCTGGGACACTTCATTTGTGAGGCAAGGCTGAGAGAACTGGCTGTGTTTAGCCTGGAGAAGAGAAGACTGAGGGGCAACTTCATGGATTATTATTATTATTATTATTATTATTATTATTATTATTATTATTATTATTATTATTATTATTATTATTATTATTATTATTTAAAGGGTGGATGTCAGGAGGATGAACCAGGCTCTGCTTAGGGATGCTCAGCAACAGGACAAGAGCCAACGGGCAGAAACTGATGTACAGGAGGTTTCACCAGACATGAGGAGGAATATCTTTGTTGTGCAGGTGAACATGAACTGGAACTGATTGCCCAGAGAGGCTGTGGAGTCTCCCTCACTGGAGATAATCAGAAAATGCCTGGACACAATCCTTTGCCATGTGCTCTGGGATGACCCTGCTTGAGCAGGGAGGTTGGACCAGATGATTCCACTGGTGGTCTTTTCCAAGGGACCTAATTCTGTGAAATTTTATTAAATCCTGTGAAATTAGTATTAGGAATCTGAATGATATAAATATTAGTGTAAATATATGTATATATGACATTCTAAAATGAAGTAAATATTATAGAGAGATGAGACATTTATATAACAGAAAAGGTAAAGTTAATTTTAAACTAATGAAATCTAGATTTGGATCTCCTTTTTTGTCTTCATCAAAATTTTTGTGCTAGAGTTGGTAAGTGACTAATACTAAATGAGAAGAGGAAATTAAATAGAGGAAAATATCAGCTTTAGGACTTATGAATGATTTTCATTTGTGTGCTTTAATGAAAGGACATTTTCTTACCTACATGCCATATTGGCAATTTTCTTTTCTAAAGATAATGCTCTGACTTAGAATAGTCTCATCTTAAATATAGCATTAAGTAGAAGATCTAGTCTGGGAGATACCCCAATATTTTCTTATTTTATGAGTGCAGCCATGGAAATATGAGACAAAATTTTGTGGAACTCCTCATGCCTTGTAGAAGACACACAGAAAATAATAAGGGAAAATAAGGGAAGAGACACTGCAGTGACTTTTTTTTTTTTTTTGACATGGGTGTTACTTAATTAAAAGGAAAGTACCATTTGCTTCCTTAATTCTCACACTGGAGCTTTCAGTCAGAAGCTGTGTGTTACTTTAAAAAGTAAGCTGCAAAAGCATGGGAATCTTACATTACTTAGGACTTAAACTTGTTTTCATGCTTCTTCGGGCTCATGTATACAAATTTCTGGACTGCAATAGATGCAAGTCCAGTCCTTCGTACCTTTCTGAAGAATAATCTAGTCCTGGCTGCAAAACTTTTCTGCCTACACAGAAAATGTGGTCTAAAGGCCACACTGTATCAAGGCCTATCTTTTTGGAATATTTTCCCAACTCTCTGAAAGGTATTTGGCAGGAATCTCTTGATGAAGTCCTCAGGACCGTGCTGCACAGGAAGTCAGATGAGATGGTGTTAACAGTCCTGATGGTTTCAATCTGGAAGCATGTTAGACCTAAGTCTTCTTAGAGAATATTGACTTTGGGACAGAAAATCAAACCCTCACTGTCCTTGCTGCCCACCTTCCTTAGCACTTAAACTTAACTCACTTTCAGAGAAGGTTTGATGCTTTGAGGGGAAAAATGTTCATCCTTAGTTTATTTGTGATGTAAATACACTTTGCAAATAGAGAAATTAAGACCTTATTTTGGGAGGTTCTCTACCCAATGTTAATGAGTGAAATGAATGCAAAGCTTCTCAGAACTCAATAGGGAATAGCTCCTGCATTAAACAAATACTGTGGATAACAGGGAACGAACACTCTTAATGTGCTACAACAACAGGAGAGCCAGAGACTTACCCACATTTCATTGTAGAGTCTCCATCAGGATTAGAGAACTTTGTTCCTTTAATTAATACAAGGCAAAACTTTTACTCCATGGCTTCTCATCCTCTTCTGTCCTTTTTCATTTCTTTTTAACATTAGTTCTTTAACAAATCCTTCTTTTCAGAGACCAAAAGCTGATATGTTCTGGGGAAATGCCAGCAAGATGTTAGAGATTGGCACAACTAGCTACTGTCATTCTATCAAGACAATAGGATTTGAGCAAAAGGGGTAGAGTTCTCCATGCAGAATTTAGCTGCTTAATCCTCTCTTGTGGGCTGGCACAAAATCAACAAAAGAAAGAAACCAAATTACCCAGCTCTGCTTTGGCAGATTTAGCCACTGTCAGCAGGCCAGAAGTTAATTCCCTCATATTCTTGTTTGCCACCAACTACGGCAGGCCTTGCTGAGCCAGCTTTCCCGTGTAAATCTGTCAGCTGAAATGATGCACAGCATGAAGAAGGAGAGAAAGGACATGCAAAGAGTGTGGTCCTTTTGCCAAATCAAGTCCCCAGAAGTCAGGGGCTGGCACTGAGACTGCCTCCTTGCCTTCATCCTGAGTGACATTTTTGACACAAGATGAGAAAGATTTATAGTTTCTTAAACCACCATCAGACACACACACACAAACACACACACACACACACACACACACACACACACACACACACGCTTCCTTGCCAATAAGTAGGGATTGCTGTTGCATTAAATTCTGTGCATGGGAGGCTGTTTCCCTTCTGGCACTCAGAAAAAGCTTCCAGCTGCTTAGCATCTTTCTGAGACTCAACAGTGTGTAGGGTATGATATGTTAATAATGAGGACTACACAGTCATCAAGGCCAGTAAAATTGCAGTGAGGGTAGGAAATGCATCATCAGTTTGCTCTGTCACAAATACTGAGTAGTCACAGCGTATGGTGCCTTTTATTGTGTGCCCAAACCGAGCTCTTGGGTGGATAATATGACAGGGAATCAGGCTGTTGTGTGTCATTCATTATTCTCCTGCTCCCTTGGAAATCAAGTAGAGCATTACTGAGAGATGAGACAAGTTAGGTGCAAAACATTTGCAGCAACATGCAAAACAACTCAAATCACACAGCTTTTGTCTTCTCATTATGAACCCCAAAATAGAGATCACTTCATGAAAGTTTTTACTTATAGATAAAGCAAAGAAAATCATGAAAATTGGAAAATGAGGAAGAGAAATACAGTCTCCTTAAGAGTGAAGGAATATATATATATTTTTAAAGGTAATGGTTTTCATATGGAAATCACAAACGTCCAGGGATTTCACAAGTTTTTAGTGCAAAAACGGACATTTCCTTTAAGTACTTAATGAAACATGTTTGACAGAATGAGCAATCCTGCAGAAATGTAGATCTGTGTGTGAAATTCTCAGTTAAATTATGTGTTAACAGTTCTAGTTGACTTTATTATTGTACTGGAAACATTTTTCACTAATATTAGACCAGTATATGCTGTGTGTGATGTACTAAGATAACAGTGAATATTGGTAATGCAAGCAGTGTAATTCTGTGAGTTGTTCTTAAGTTCTGATGATTTCTGTTTTAGATTACATAAGTGCAAAATGTGCAGTACAATTAGAAACATTTTTTTTTGCCTGTGTTGAGACAAATCTTTAGACACTCATCACAAACATATTTATTGATTGCAA
The DNA here is from genome assembly GCF_036417665.1 of Passer domesticus. NCBI lineage: Eukaryota > Metazoa > Chordata > Aves > Passeriformes > Passeridae > Passer > Passer domesticus. Next base: position 12,462,154 of record NC_087476.1, read on the forward strand.
TAATTGCATAAAACGAAAGGATAGATGAAGCATTGTTCTCCTAATATCTGGATTCCTTTCTTGACATCAGCCAGCTATTTCTGACGATTGTAGCATCACCTCATGCAAGTGCCAGACTTTGTAATTATGGCTACTGAACCTAAACATTAATGAGCAATTTCCTACTATTCATGTACGCCAAATCTTGACAAAATCAATGGAGAAAACTTGCTGCAATTTCTAAATTAAATGGGCAGAAAACTAGTACAAAAGCAGCCTCTCATCTATTTTATTTCTAGCTCTAACCCAAGACAGATGTTCATGTTATTAAAAAACACTATGGAAATGTTGAACAGAGAATTGCAGATATTCTCAAGCAGGTTAACCTGGGTGAAACTGGATGGCAGCATGCTACCTAGGAGAGACAAGTGCAAGATGACTTACAGAGGAATCAACTGCATAAATACAGGTTAGGGAATAGTTGATGGATGGGGTTCCAGTTCTGCAGAAAATAATGCAATTTATCTCTTGTTATGCCATATTTTTTTGTAATAGTCTTTCAGCACCAAAAAATGGATCTTTGAGGCAGTTTAAAGGGGAAAGAGGTAAGATCCAACTTTGGCCTCAGCTCTGAACGTAAGTATTTAATTGAAACACCTGACCCAGAAGTGAAATCACTCTGTGCTTGCTCTGTAGCTAATGGAGAGAAATTGGCATTTCCAGAATAGAATACATCTTGATAAGACTTTGGAGATCTAGATCTTTCCTAACTGTCTCAATAAAGTGCTTAAATTTACATGGAACAGGTCCAGGTCTAAGTATCTATGGAAAGTGGATTTTAGAAATCCTATAGCTTTGTTAGTTATCTAAGTGACTTAGGTGAATATTCGAAATGTGCTTTGAGCTCCCATGCAAGCATTCCATCTACACTCCTGAGGTCCCATAGAGGAGACAACAGGCGTTTTCAAGATATTGGATGTGTTTGCCTCATGTCTATGAATGCAAAGAGGTTTCAGTGATGCAAAAGGATAAACCAACTCATGAATTAAAATTTATAAGGTTCCAATTATACATTAGAGACATGGTTTAGTGGTGGTTTAGGCAGTTCTAAGTTAGCACTTGGACTCAATGATCATAGAAGTATTTTCCAACTTAAATGACTCATTCTATGATTCAAATGCTGCAGTGCTGTACTTGCTGAGGTGTCATGCAGAGGCTACATGGCCTTACCCATCACATGGATGGCACTTCTCTGCAGCTGCAAGTCATGCATAATGTTGAGGTTCTTCACAGTCATGTTTTTTGTATTTTCCTACATGATACAGGCATACTTAACTGCTCAAGAGCTAGCTCACAAAACAGTCAACAAATCCATGTAACAGAGAAGATCATGATAGTCTCCTGAGCCTTATATCTCCAGACAACCCTGTTGGGCACCTGGACATCTCATCCAGCTGGGAGTCATACTTAACAAAGCCTTGGAGGAGGGACATTTTTTGTGAAAACAGTCTGGATGTTTTGTTGTAAGCTTGATTAAGAAATGCTTCAGAGAAATAGAGCAAAGGTGGTTTTGTCTGTAGAGAAGCCCTCACTCTATCTAGTCAACAGGAGTGCATGGATGTAGATGAGAGCAAGTTTTGGCTCACATAGTTTGAAATCTATTTGAACTCTTAAAAAAAATAAGTTTTAAAAAGGATTTCCTTCCTGTCAGCAAAAAGCCACAGACATCAGAGGAAGAGAGTCAACCACATGTGTGTTTCTTTTTATGCTTCCTAATCAGATGTAACGATTGCTCAGACTGTATAGATAGTTTTTATTCAAGGATGTGCATTCCTGAGTCTTAGGACCCTGCCAAGTGTAAAAGCAAACAGAACAAGCCACACATGAGGTGATATATGCCCTTAGGCTTTCCTGACTGCAACAGGACTGAGGGAATCTAACAGATTCCCTCTCCCATCCTGGCTGCTGTAAAGTTCTCAGGAGAAACCACAGCTGGCCTTGGTCCAGTAATTATCCCTTTATTGGGCTGGTAAATTACTTTTCTGAGAGCCAGAAGAACAACAACAGAAGGAAATGTGCTATAAATAGGTCTGCAGAAAGCCTAACAAAGGTGTCATCGTGAATGACTTATTCCACCATCCATGATGCTCTTATCAGCAGTGATTCTCCAGTCTGTTACTGGGATAGCAGGGGAGAAATTTAAAAGTGTATTAATAAACTGAAGTACTAAGGAATTATCAAAATATTTATGGCATTTTTATATAATGAGCTTCTAACTACAGTCCACTTTTTCTAGGTCTGTCTGTAGTGCAGATATCACAGCTTTTGCATGTGTAACTGAGCTAGTTTGGGTGTTACCACAAAGTACTAACAGCAATGCAAAACTAAGTAAAGATGATGTGCCTAACTTTTCACCCCATTTTTCAAGTAAATATTGCAGCTTTATGAAGCTCTATGTCATTACAGACTGACTGGTACCAAAAGTAAATAATTAAAACTTAATTAGGTATATGTCCACAATCTGTATTATTCTATACATATGTTCTGCATTATTACATACCCTATGCATCCTTATATCCTCATACTGTGCTGGCAGACAGCTGGTATCTTTGGTTTCTTAAGAAATCTGAAGAACTAAAATCACTATTGGACTGAGAGTCAGGAGAGATGGGATTTATTTGCACAGTTTTTTACTCATCTGTGATCTTGAATATACAATTTCCCTCTGCCTTTCCTTTTCTCTGTTGACCGCCTTTGAAGAGAGAAGCCTGGTGCAAACACAATGCCTATTAAAACTGGTATTAATTTTTTGTGAGTTCAAATCAGATTTTGCAGTTTAGTTCCTATTTCTGGCCAGTACTGTGCACATTGTTTCCCTGATGTGCACACACGAAACCCATGAAATAGCATAAAAAAATTAATTCCATTCAGACCTGATATTAGGACTGACTTTTGCATCAGGAATCACAAGTGTTTTCTTAAAAGTGGGGGAAACATTTTCTCATGATTAATATTATGTTACATTTTTCTGCATTCCTTAGCTTTGGGTGGTGATGGACAGACAAAATTACATCAGTTGTCTGAAACATAACAACCGATCTTGTGACACCATTAAAATTTTTCTCTGCTTTTGATTCTGAAGACATGTGAAGACAGTAGCTCTCAAGTATCAAATCCATTTTCCCTTTAAGAGGATATAAAAGCTGCCTGTTAAAAATGTTCAACTTGGCAAACCTAGGAAAGGAAAAAACCTGCTATAATTTGCAGCTGTGAGTATATGACCCAGAGAATAAATAGCTAAAGAAAATCTAGATTAGCAGCATGATCTAAAGTGAAATGGACTTTTTTTTAAAACCCAGAATTTTTCGGAGAGTGTCAACTCCAGTACAGCCACACTTCACTGAACTATTCTCTTACCTTTGACCAGTGGATCCTACTGTGTCTTCATATGTTGATTTGCTTTACTGAGATTGTTTGAAATCATTGAAACATCAGTAGTTTAAATAAACACAATTACAATAATACCCAAAACTATGCTGCTTGACACTGTTCTCATTTCCAAAGGAGGAGACACTACACACTGGTGTGTAGTCTGGTCTGGTACAGCCACACCATCCTACTAAACAAAATGTACCCAGGGATGTTCTCAGCTCTGGGAGCCAACTGGCATAGCAGTCTGTGTACATAGCAATAAATTCCACTAGCAACCAAACTGCCCATTGGGAACAGTTTCTGCCCATGTTAAATCCCAGGAATTTTCAGGAAGAGTGCTGGCTGACTGAGATAAAAAGTCAGGACAAGGACCTTTCTGACGATTTCCTAGTGTAGATCACTAAGTATATCACAGAATATCCCTTGGCAACATTTAATTTATGAGTATAGATGGAGCTAAGGAGGGATGAAACTTTTCTGTGTTTTCCTTATAAAGAAAAGATAATGGACTTGTTTTGGGGGCAATTCATCCCATACTTTCAACTATAGTCATATAAAACAAGTTGAATTAATCTAGCCCTGAAGGTATCTCTTAATTTTCATTTTGTCTGTAAAGTGAACCTAGAGGGACTTACTAAGGTATAGAAGAGAAATCTAAAGGGATGGATCCCCCTCATATGACTAGAGCAACTACTTAGTGATGATGCACAGCCAGAAAACATCTTTACTTTTCCAGCGTATGAGGCTAACAAATTCAATAGCACCTTCTTTCAGGCACAAAATCTAGATTGACTCCTAGTTTTCAGATATCAAAAGGCTTCTGTGTAAATAATTTTTTGCTTATTTATGTGTGCAGTACAGGTTTTTCAGGAATCTGAGAGAAGCTGTTATTTTTTGCAACTGTGGTATGAGTTAATTAGACACACAGCAGTAAGAACTTTTATGATGGCAAGTTTGAGAAGAAAAGTAAGAACATAAGATCAGAAGAGCACTTTCATGATACTAAGACCAGTCCCCTCCAGTACAGGCAAATCACAGACATTACAAAATCCCTTTCTAAAATGTTTATCTGCATGAGTACATATTTGTTCATGTGTTCTTACTGAATGATTGAGTCAAATAACTTCCCTTCTCTGGTTCTTACAGTTTCTTCCAGTTTCCAGCTTAAATTTATGCTTGACTGTTCTGTCTGTACTTGTTCTTGTGCCAAGATTGCCATTTATCTGAAATAATAATTTTCCTTCCCTGCTGCTAGCCTCCATGACATCCTTGTGGAGAGAAATCACATTCAGTATTCCTTTTAGTATTCCAGTGAAGGTCTTTAGGTCTACTACCTGTGTGTAGTCTACCTTCTGTATCTGTTCCAGTTTAAATTACCCTTTTCTGAACATAACTTTCAAAAAAAATGCACAGTTAAAATTTCTCTAATTCATTGCAACATTATTTAGCTTTTTATTTATTTCAGCTGGAAATTAGCCATCAAATGCATCTGTTCTCATTTGTCTTTTCTGCAGAGACAGCTTACTCAGTCTGGAGGTTATTCTGGTGCTTTTTCTGTTTCTTTATTTAAATATAATGAGATCTTTGACTTTTTCTCACATTTAAGCTGTGATCATTTCCATCCCATTTGTATTAGATGGGGGCCTTTGCCCCAGGTTCAATTTCATGATTTTTGAGATCTGTGGCAAAAACATTATTTCAAACAAAGCTTTATTATCTTTAGTCACATTCTCATTCTGAGCATCAGAATTTTGTTTCTTTTTCCTAAGGTACTTTTACAACTGAACAATTGTTTCAATAGCTGCAAGGTTTAACTGATCTTTTAAATTAAATCGCTTGGTTTTGCTTATTTCTGTTACATAAGGTTTGTTTGCATATTTGTTCATTTCTTCATTCTTTATGGCTCCTCTGCTTAATCCTCATATTCTTTTTGGAAGAAGTGGTTTATCCATTTATCCATTTGTCCACTGACTGGTAGGTATAAAGTTCATAGCAACATAATTTCTGACCCTTTAAGGTTATCTGACCCCTTTTTCATGTTACATTTACAGAGTTATAAAATTTAGTAGTAAATTTTATATGAGTTCTAAATTTTATTCTTGAATATTCTGGTTTGAAACTGAAAATTTTAGTTGCTGACTTAATTTTGTTTATCTGTTCATGTAATTTAAACTGAATAAGTTCATGATGACTTTGTCTGAAGTTGTTTTCTACAACCACTGGGCTACTACTAATGGGAAGCTAATATAAGCTAATATAAGCTAAATGGGAACCTTTTTCAAGGTTTCATTATTTGACAAAATTCTCCTTTAGTTTTTGTCACTATATTGTCATTAGTAGATTATATTTTCTAACTTTTATCTGTGAAGTAATATGACATCATAACTCACTTCTTCCCAATATTTATCTTCCTGACAATAATAAATCTGTTCCCTTTTGAATCCAACCTTGGGAGCCTGCAGCATAAGCATGGTAAAGAGAACCCTTGCTTGAGTCAAAACAAAATCTGAGATTTTCCTTTCCAAAACATCACACCTAAGATATTTTGACATAAACACTTAGGGTTCTGTGAACAAGCATATTTCTAGAAAACTTTGTTTCATCAGGAATTTTTCTCACCAGTTCCGCACACATCCCCCAGAGTGATGATATAAACTTTAATCAAACACAGTTCTTGCAAATGACAACCAGACAAACTACCAAGAAACTGAGAAACAAAGGCTTGCTCCTCCTTCTATAGAATGTCTCATGCTAATTCCAGTGTTTTCTGCTTTTTCCTTGCTGATTCCTTTAAATTGCCTAAAGCTTTTCATAAAGGGGGAAACTATGTGGAGCCCAGCTATAAAAAGGCAATGGCAGACCCGTTTTCTATTTTGAGAGCTTCCACAGAAGGAAACCATATTAAAGTCTAGAAAATATAATAAAAGTGAATTTTACAATATAGGACTGGTGATAGTCAACAGTGTAATGCATGCAAATTGATCTAAAGTAGCAGCATGTATACCTGTCCATAGGTACACACATACATGAAGGACTTAGGAACTTTAAAAAACCCATTGGTTAATCTGTCAGTATTTTTCACCTCCCAAATAAAGAAGCCTACAAGCTGTGACATAGTGGCGTAGCTTGATTTGAGATGATATTAGAAGCATAGAATCATAGAGAGGTTTCTGTTGGAATGGACAATTAAAGGCCATGAAGTCCAACTTCCCTCTACAATGAGAAGGGACATCTTCAACTAGGTCAGTATGCTCAGGGCCCTGAAGAACTTGACCTTGAATTTTCCCAGGGATGGAGCATCCACCGCCTCTCTGACTAACATGTACCAGTGTTTCACCACCTTTATTGTAGAAAATTTCTTTGTTATAGCTAGTATGAGCCAAACCTCTATTAGTTTAAAATCATTACCCTTTGTTTTATTTCTACAGGCCCTGCTACAAAGTCTGAACCCAGCATGGCCTCACTGACTAGCTCTGTGAGGGATCAAGACTAATCCCTGATCCTAAGACTCTGTGGTATCCATTGTGAATCAATATTGATTAGAGCTAGCTCTTTCACATCCATTACACTTCTCTTAGTATCTCCTCTGGATCATGTGGTTTATGTGATCTTCCTTACACTAAGATATAATTATACTTTTTCAGTGATTTCTAGGTAATAAGGTACAAATTAATGGGAAAGTGTGGATCTGCCAAAATGATACAATACTTAGGATATGTGTTGCTCTGGTTGGGGCGACATACAAGGCATATAGGCAGTGACCATGGTTGTTTTGACATTGCAAAGCCTATTGGGAAAATACCAAATGCCTCTTCAATAAAGAAAGGTTCAGGTCTGCCTTGAGACCTTCGTTATATTTCTGAAGTCCTGTGCCGGCTTGGATCAGTCAACACCAGAGCAAGCTAAAACCCAAAACAGCCAAGGAGTTCTGACTTCCAAGAGTCCAAGACTTGAGGCTGTGCACTGATATTGCTGTTTAGTAAAGTAGTATAGCCCTGGGCTCTCTGCTAACTCAGATCTTACACTTCTATCTCTTACTGCCTTTCATTAAAAGTCTCGAACCACTTTGTGGAGAAATCTTGCCCTACATCTTTAACAAAACGTAAGATTCAGCCTAAGTGTGTCCATAGTCTAAAGAAACTGCTTCAGGGCTGGAACAAGGATTCTTTGAGAACATTTTTGCTTAAACTGGTGAGTCCAGACATAGTTCCAATCCAGTCTTCTGTATAAACTGAGATCAGAGACCATGCTGGCACTTTCCTAATGCCTTTTTATGCTTCTAAGTAGATGATAACACATTTCTGTCAAATTTAACTGACAACAGATGAACATTTTTTACAGCTGTACTCTGAAATTTAATTAAAAATAGTGAAGATTGTGGCATTTTGGAGAGGTTCTTGATGATTGAAAGAAAAAAAATGTCCCTCTTACCTTCTAGAAAGACCAAAAATAACTTTTTAGGACCAAGAGCAGAGCAACATTACCTCAGTCCATGGAGATGTGACAGAGAAAATAATTCTGAAAATAATTTCTAAAAATATGAAGGCTTAGAATATGGCTGAAAGTAGCCACCACATCTTCAAAAATCTTGATTCACCTGGCTGTGATGAGCTGGGGGAGAGCAGTCACCTTCAGGAAGACTTTCAATATACTGTCTCATCATGTTCTCACTTACAAACTGATGAGGTATGGACCAGAGAAATGTACAGCAAGGCCAACAGAGTATTGTATCCCTTAGGTATTTCCTTGACAAGAAAGAAATTGTACGTCAAGGCCTTAAGCAACCTAATGGGACTTCAAGTCTGGCCATTGCAGACTAAAAGACTTCTAGAAGTCACTTCCAGTTGAAGTTATTCTTTACTTACTATAATGCCAATGCTATGAAAGAATGTAGACAAAAATCAAGAGCACAACTTTCCCTGGTGTTTCACTAGTTCCACTCCACCACAGGCCATCACCGATAAGTTCTGTCAAATAATAATTATTTTGTGGTTTGAGAGTTGGAAAGTAAGTTTTTTCCCACATCTGCTTCATGTGATAGAGACTCAGCAAGACTTCTAGAAGTTGCACCGCATGGAAATTATGGCTTTTGGTATTTATATTGTAAAATATTAGTGAAGTTCACAATTACAAACCAGATTATGATCTGAATTGCTCCCTTATTCATGCTTGGCACATGATGAAAAGGTCTTGTCCCTCTGATAGGTGTGTATGTCCTGGGCACAGAACAGAAACCTTCAAATTCCAGTTATGCATATGATATTTTATGGAGTCTTCTGAATTTCGTGGCAAAAACTATTGCTAATTTACATGTATTTTTAAGCAAATCTATGACTCCATGAGAAGATAAATGTGTGTATGTTTAAGACACTGCATGCATGATTTTAGAAGTGAAGGGCTATATTCTAATTTTGTTTGTAAAACCATAAATCCAAAATAGTAATTAATGGCTTTGTTGAGAATTAATGCACAAAACAGTACTTTGTTGAAAACAAAAATGGTATTTTGGGTAAAAGGAAGAATTGTAATTGGAAGTTTTCATTTATTGGGTTTTTTTGTCTGGTGTAAGATGCTTAGGCATTAGACCCTTCTAATTTAAATGATTGAAATAGAGGAATGGTCCTGAGCAAAGTTTTTGCCTTGATAAATTCATAGTTTCTGAGTACACAGTTCACAAGCCATCACAGCCCAAGGACCATTCCCAAAAAACAGTTTGGACTTAGAGTGGTAAAAATTGTTTAGTACTGCAGACATGGAAAAATCATTTCAGTTGTCTTCTGGACACCCATTGTTTATTTCATTGTTCATTGCTGCTCATTAACAGAGAGGCAGTCAGTGTCTCTCTCCTGGTAAACTTCTGGTAAGCTTCTGTTAACATCTGGTAACCAAAACTCAAGTTTTGGTAAGATTCCTTGCTCTGGCTTTCCATAATTTTGAAAATAAAGCCCCAGGGGCTATTATCATAATTTTTCCACAAACTATAAAATAAAGGTTTTCTCATTTTGGATATGGCATCCACATGAAATTAAATAAGTCTTCAGTAGCTTCAGCTATTGTCTGAATTGAGGATTTTGGTGGGAAATAACATAAAACCCAAAGAAACTGGAAATGTTTCTCCATATTTGTTTTTCTGACACATGCTACATAAATATACATATTTTTGTATTGTGTTATATTTATGTTTTATATCTATTGATAGCATCTATCTTTTTTGCTTACCAGGTTAAGCATCAGTCCTGGTAAGAGTTACCTATTCAGAACTTAGTTATCATGTTGTTTATGCAATTCTCATTGTTTTCCATAGGCATCACATAACCCAAAACAACAGGATAATTACGTCCCTGGATTGACTCCACTTATTGTAATTAAATTATCCCAGATTTACACTGGCATAACTCAGAGCAGAAGTTGACCTCACCATCTTTACACAAGCTGTGTCTTAACCCAGCAAGGTTTTGGTCAATCCCTTTAAAATATAGAAAATGCCCTTTATAATAAAAGTCATAAGACTATAGAGCACGACCTTCAGCATTAGCAATTCAGAAGCTCCCAGGGTCTTTCCCCTCTTTAAAGAACGAATAAAGAGAATAAATTCTGACAGCTGAATAAATATAGGAGGTCTAGTGTCACTCTGAGGAAACAGGTTTTCATTTTGTCACAGATGACTTCAGTTCACAGATTCTCAGTGGAAAGGGAAATCGGCATCTTCTTAACATGGGATTAGTTGTTCAGAGCAGCCTGTGGTCAGAGAGAAATAACCCCTGCCCCACAGCCACTACAGTACTAAACAGGCAGCAACAGAATAGAAAACTTTTTCGTACCAATGCAACATGGCAGACTGACCTTATCCTACAATTTTTTTTTCTCTTCACTAGGTTATTCCACACACTATTACAGTATTACACCTTCCCTTACCTTCCAAGTTAGCTCAGGTCACTTGGTCACCTGAGCTACCAAGTGACTTTATACCAATTGAGCTTTGTATTTGGTTGGTATTTGGTGTTTTGGTTTTGTTCTTTTGTTTTTTTTTTAATAGGGCTGTAAACATAGAAATAATTCTACAGCTATTAACTTAGTCTTTCATCAGTGTTTTAGTACGTTTCTGATATTATCTTTTCTATTTAAGTAGATCACTTTTCATTACATTCAAGATGTTTACATTCACTGTAAGGACAAAGGACCTGACACTTTCTGCAAAAAAAATTTTTTCTTCATGGATGCATATGAGAGGGAAAGATGTGTTTGAAACTTTAATGCTGAAGGAGGGCCTTCCATTTTTATGAGTCTTTTACTTTATAGCAGCCATGTGCTACTGCTGTTTTCTTCTCCCTGTCTATTTTAATAGAGAATAATGAGCCAAACTTCCAACTGAGGGTCTTAAAGTTCGTCAGGGCATTTGTAGCAGGAATGTGTCACAGAACAAGGCATTTAAATTTTTTTATTTTCTTCAGCACTTTTTGCCATCTGGCTTAGACATCACTCTGTTCATGTCCTCCTGTCATCAGTGACATTGTTCACCTAATTCTGTCCAGGATTTTTAAGAATTTTATTTAGACCCATGGTTTCTACTCCCATTTGGTTACCTAATGTTTAGGTCCTGAGGTGCCTTGTGTGGCAGTGCCTGAAGCTGGGCAGAGCTGCTATTATAAAACAAGCTTCAACAACAGCGTTGTTGTAAGGCACAGTTCTACAGGCCCTCCAGTACAGTTTACAGCTGCTGCAGTCACATACGCAAACATGCATCTTGAGGCATGCAGCCAAAAATCCACCTAATGTAAGGTATAGTAAATAATTCAGAATACCTAATTTATTTCAGAAAAGAGCCGTAATATGGCCATGAACAATATGAAAGAGAGACAGAATTCACTGAATACCTTGCTTTCTACTGATTATTTGTTCAGCTCCAGCCAGCAAACATCATTCCTGATTTGCATTACAAGAGAAAAATTAATATGAGTAGAGTCACTCTTTCTTGTATCTTAAAGTCTTTAGACCATGAAAAATATCTAGGAATGTGTGTGTTCTTTCCCACAACAGATGCTGAATAACAGCTTGTAAGTAAAAAAAAATGTTATCAAAGTCAGTGGTTCAAAAAACGCATGTGATTTTTTTCCTTTGAACGCATTTAATATATAACAGAAGATTAAAAATTATAACGGAGGGTTAAGCTATATATCAATCACAACTTTGATTATGCAGCAAACAAAAGCTAGCAAACGTTGACTTGATACAAAACATTCTGATCTAATAATAATATCTCTTTGCCTCCAAAACTTCAAAAATTATTATTTAAAGGCTCTCAAAGGGCATAGAATTACTTCCACTGAACTCAAGAGAGTCCAGAGCAGCTTCTCAATCACGAGCAATGGTGCAACAAAGTAGGACAATTCACCTTGGCTGCAAGTGAACCAGAGGGTTTCCCAGTAGATCCATAGCCACACACAGCTGGAACATAGCTGAAGGAAGGATGCATGGCTAATGTTAATGAGATAAACAAACACAGTAATAGGAAATAAACAATTGTTTACACATGTTGAAATGCTTGGATTGTATGTTCAGCATCCACACATGTAAATTTGTGCCATGGGAAATAATCAGGTATATTTCACTACCAGGCTGTGTGAATGCCCAGAATCACTAAGACCTCTGTGAAGTCCTTACTGATCTTTTCCCATTGCTGCTCCTCACAGTTCCAGAAATACAGCTCTGCCTCTCTGTTACTTTAGATTGTCTGGTGGGGCCATTGGATGCAAACGGAGGTCAGGATGGGTCTCAGAATAGTAATGTGGTTGAGAGTCCAGCAAACCAACACCTGTCCTTTAACAGGCCCTCATTTGTCCCTGCCCTAGACTGAGCAAAATTGCAAAAATTATATTTCTCACAGGAAAAAAGATATCTTAAATAGAAAGGAAATGTAAAATTTATTGTGAAACAAACAAAAAAAAAATTCTGTCTTATGTATCTATTTTTAAGCAAGTTTTTTAAGTTTTTTCAAAAGTAGCTGCATAAAAGCAAATTATCTATCTTTGTTTCTGTTTGTCTTTCCCATAACTTTTGAGAATTCTGGACATGGCCAATCAATCTGGTAGAGAAATAAAATTTTAAAAAAACTCTTAAAACATCTGGAAAACAGGGCCAAAAAGAGACCTAGAAGTCTTTTCCAGTGCTGTGATGGCAAAACAAACAGCAGCAGAACCTCATAACTCAGCAGAGAGCAGGTACCTGCAAGTGTCCAGCTACTGGGAAATTCGAAGCAGAGCTTGCAATGAACAGTAAGACACAAACCCCACAGGAGACCATGGTTCATTCAACTTAGAAGAGTAAGTAGTTTATGGAGCTATCTATGTTTCATTGTTTGTTGGACTTCTTAATATAAATGAAAATATGTTCCCAATCACATGCAGAATAGATTATTTTATCTGTGTTTAAGATGTCTTTAGTTTTAAAAGTGCAAATTATGATCTAAAATCAGTACAGTATCTTGAATTTTAATCTTTTTTCTTTGCTACTTTATAACCTTTCTTGTTGATTCCTAAAGTGTATTTTTAGTAAATTATTGATATTTTTTAAGAGAGTCACTGAAATTTTTGAAGTGTACTTAATTCATGTTACAGTCTAAGTAGATTAACCACTAGACAATAAGCCTACTAGAAATTATATTTTAAGATTTAAATATGCCCATGGAAGATAATAATAAAATAAATATGTAGCTCCTATTTACAAGTTCTTTACAAATAAAGCAAATCTCATTCAGAAAGACAAAATTAAGCATGTCATAGGTATTTTATCAGTTCTGCTGCAGCTTCTCACACAGTGAAATGCAACTCAGGGGTTCAGGATAAGAAGTCAGAAGCAGTTGATGCAAAGGGTCTTCGCCTAAAATGTTGATAAAGTGCTTATTATAACATACATATACCATACAAACACAATCTTGTTGTTCTATAACAATCAAAATTAAACTTTTGTTTAATAGTTTAAGAATTAAGTATTGATAATCTTAAATTTAATGGGATATTTCACCCAAAACAAGGATTATGGGATTTGGCGCCAGGTTATTTTTCTTTTTTTTTAAGAAAGGTTAATTTACAACATAATCTGTGTCTAGTTGCTCTAAAGAGAACCATATATTTGAATGGTGACAAAGTAGGATTGAAACTCATCTTCGAATTGTGAGTCTCACAGATTTTCTGACAGGAAAATCAAGAAATTCAAAAGAATTTCCATGGAATATAGACTGATTTAGAATTTTTTTAAAGACTGTTTTCTGTCATATAAATTGCAAAGTGCAATAATGTAATAGCCATGGCATGTAATTCTGAATTACTATTAAATTCTTTCATAATATTTAACAAATAGTTTCTCATAATTTCTGGCCAAGCTGGAGATATGTTTGAAAAGGGTTTGATCAGAATGAGCTAAAAGGCATCTCACCACCACCCACTACTACTTTCTTAGCTACTATTGTTTTTTTATATGGGATTGCATCGTGTGAACCAGAAATCTGCAAGATGCCTAAAGTCACCACAGTGTCTTCCAGAGCACAATGGTATACCTACTGCAACAAGTAATTAATCTTGGGCTCAAGATTTCCTGATGGGAGCCTATTGACCCCAGCACAATAGATGAAAGTATTTTATCCTGTGTGTTCCCCTACTGACCCCTTTGCCACCTTCTTTCATGCACTGTCTGCTCTCATACCAAACCAAAGAATTCATCCTTCACTCTGATATTTGGGGTCTGCCTGACCCTCTTTTGCTCTGTGGAAATTTCTTGATTTTGCTTAAGAGGATCACTCGGTAAGAAAAACCTAGCAAAGTTTTACCATACACAGTGACAAATATGAATGAGCTCAGAAGTGTCAGGGATGCTGTGCTGGGCTTTACCCTCATCCCACATGGTTTTTAATGGAAGCTGCACCTGCTGGGAGCAAGGCTGGGGAACAACTGGGCACACTCAGGGCTGATGAGGGAACCTGCAAAGGGGCCTCAGTGCGGGTGCTCACAAATCACCATCGTGGTCCTTCTGGGCTGGCAGCTGCAGCTTGGAAAATGAACCTTCAAGCTCTCTGGTACATGAAATACTCATAAGGGTTGTTGGGAAAAAGACATTGAACCTTCTGTACTAACCCCAGTGTCCAAGTCACCTCTACACTGGCCCAGAGGGTGCTCCTGTAGGCAGGTAACACATGGACAGTTTTGGCCATGAGTCCACTCTTGGGGATAATGTACATAACAAGATTAAAAAAGGTACTTCTAGGCTAGGTATCTGAAATGAACCAGATTTTAGTGGCTCTTCAGTGTTTTCAGGCTGCAAAGCCAGGGAGCAACGTACTAAAACTGGTTCCTCAGCACTAAAAGAATATATTTTGTCTCCAAGAGATGCAGAAAAGGTGGACACTTGCTTACAGACCACATCCAGCCAGTGCAAGGAGTGTGTAAGTACTGCTGTTTTCAGCTCTTGGGACAACAGTGCAACAGCTTACATTGCCTCTTGCCAGCTTAAAAAATTAAAGAGCTGTTTCAGACTCTCCTGTAGCAGCAATTACTCTCTGCTGAAAAAGCTGTGCTGTAAATCTCCAGGGTCCCCTGACACTATCAGTGACAGCAGACCTCCAACTGTTACCCGCAAGACATTTCAAAGGCCATCTTGGATAAATATGTGAAAAGTGTCCTAAACTCTTACAGTAACTGTTGTCTCAGAGTGAATGTCCCTTCCCCCATTCCTACCCATCAGGCTCCTATCTACTGTAATTGCTTCATCTCCTTGCTCCTCTGTGCCTGTCATTTGGAATATTTTCCAATGGAACATATTCACTCTCCCACACAGGCTTGAAAGAGGGTGAGGAAGTAAACACTAACAAATGTTTCCCCTGAAGATAATTGCATTGTCATTAGAGCCCTCAAACTATTCCAGTGTCTACTATATGCAATTAATAAATCACTTCAGGTCCAGATTCTCACTTCTCTAAATTAAAATAACACCACTGTCATTAGCAGTAATCCTCTCTTTTAGTCCAGATGCATATCTGGATTACCTGAACTCAAATGAAGCTTGCTGATTTGAGCAAAATGAGAACTTAAAATCTGGATTTTTTTCCTCTCTTAAATAGTCCCCTACTATCTACCATATAAGAATAATACAAGCAATAGGTTGAAAACACAGTTCTCCATAAAAATACAGCTTGTAAAAATACACCTGAACAACATAAAGTGCAGCAGTCCTGGTTTGAGGGTGGCTTGCAGCCCCCTGGAAAAGGGTGATGACCAGAAGGTGCCCTGTAGAAAATGCTGTGACCTCAAGCAACTGCCTAGATCTTCTTGATCTTTATCAATGGGCAACATGGTGGGAAAGTGGGAACTTTGGTTGTACTCTGCTGACTCAACTCTGGAAAATATATGGACAAGAACAGATGAATGGATAAGTCCAAAGAGCTTTAGGAAACAAAGACAGTGACACATGGCCGTGAAGGAAATTGAGGCATGTAAATATGGAAAAAGGTTAGGTAGATATACATAGAAATGTATAAACAAGTTACATTTTTTAGAATATTTAAAGAACATGGAGAAGGGATGCTGAGCACAGAGAAGCTGGAGAAGGTGTGGGCAGGGAAGAATGTTTAGGAGAAATGGCAGTCGGAGGAGAGAATATTTAGTTCACTTCAGGGCCCAAAACAGCTCTTCTAAAGTCCTGTATGTTTGAGTCCACTGGTACATGCATGTTAGTTCAGAAAAGATGTGTAAACAATTAAGTTTTGTATTTCACATGTATCTTTTCCATACTTCAGAAGACAGTGTTATGTGTGCCCTTCTCCCATGAATTTTCTCAGTAATCTCTTTTAAATGGAATTTTGGCCTTTGGTCTTTTTCTCCTCGGCTGAAAGGTCACCAATTTTCCTGTCCTGCCAGCCAGCCTCTGTCTGGAGCAGACACTGATGATGAGGACTTAGATCTATTTTCTTTGAGTAACTTGATCTATTTTCTTTGAGTAACTTGTGTATTTACATACGGTTCATAAGGTTTAGTCACCCCAAGAAGTGCCAACAATTGCTATGAGTTATTTGCATTAATTACCATCAGGTAAGGCCCGGCCTCTGGAGACAGCAGTCTTAAGATATTGTGATTCTGTAAAGTTCAGGCAGAACTAATTGTTTGGCAGAAAGTTGAAGTCCCTGACCCAGACCATGAGTTTTGCAGGTGGAATTCTCTAAAGATGAGGTTATTCACAGAGATAGCAGGGGCAGTGGGTGGGTGGGTTTGTATGCCCACTGGCAGGATGCATTCAGCCTACCAACAACACAAAGGAAACACAGGAGTTCTCCTAAGAGGCAATGATGGAATGATTTTATAGACACACTGCTTCTGTGGCATTTTTGGGTCACCTAAGCTGAATTTCATCCTTAGTCCTCACATATCACCAGTGCCTAACACAAAAACATTCTTTCTTGACATCACTAAACGATGTAAACTTACCCACAAGTGTAAGACAAAGGGGATTACTTAATATTTACAACATTATCTACCGTGCAGTGAGCATATACCATATTTTCCTTTCAAATATTTTGTACTCTTGTCTTTTTTTAAATCAATGTCAAGGGAACAGTGACATGATAAATATTCAGTGAAGTTAGATATAAACCTTGTTATATCTTCTTTAGACAGAAGGTACCCAATTCTGTCTAAATAATCTCATTCTTTTACACTTTTTTTTTTATGGGCCCCTTTTTCCTATTATGAATTGAACTGAATTTATTACTTGTCAAGATTTTTCATCACTGTATGAAAGAGTACTAGGCCATATTTATTTAGTATTTTTCTGGTGCAATTGCATATAACAACTCACCTGCTATGGACTGAAGATCTCTGTTTCCTAACATCACAGAATTCTTTTAAGAAATCCTGTCTGGAGTAACTGTTCCTAAATAATAACAATATTATCTTAATTGAGTTCTACTGTAAGCCAAAAAATAGACTATGTTCATGCAGTATAGACATTTGCAGTTGCACATCTCTCCACGAATTAAACTTTTCTAATCCTTTTTCAAATATTTCAGTCATCTATAAAATATTTCAGAAAAAAATGTCTCAGTCACAAATTAGTTTGCACTGTGCCAAGAACTGATTTTAGACAAGTTTGAGCAGTGAAAAATGTTAAAATTATTCAGCTGGATAATAAATAGCATAAGAACAGTTAGAATAGCACTGTTTGCAATATTCTGCTTATAAAAGATGTCTGTATCTCACTCAGTGGTCATTCTGGCAATTTACCCATCTAAACTCTTCCACCCATAGTATAAAATAATGCTTTGGTTTGTATGCAAAGAAAGAAAATAAAGTTTTAGTGTAACTAGATTTCCTCATGAAGCACAGGAAAGAATGCTGGAGAGATTCTGAGCCTCAGCAGCCTTCTCTCTATGTGTGGACATTCCCAAAGCAAATTCCCATGGAGTCATTCCTTTGCCGGCTCAAGGCCACAAATACATATCAGAGTCCTGGTGCTAGAGGTATGCAGTAGAGGATCATAACTCCTACCTTGTCACTGCTCACTTGGATTCATTTTTGATTCTCTTGTCAAAAAGGGCAGTGTCAATATCCTACCTGCAAAGAGGAGAGGAGAGGAGAGGAGAGGAGAGGAGAGGAGAGGAGAGGAGAGGAGAGGAGAGGAGAGGAGAGGAGAGGAGAGGAGAGGAGAGGAGAGGAGAGGAGAGGAGAGGAGAGGAGAGGAGAGGAGAGGAGAGGAGAGGAGAGGAGAGGAGAGGAGAGGAGAGGAGAGGAGAGGAGAGGAGAGGAGAGGAGAGGAGAGGAGAGGAGAGGAGAGGAGAGGAGAGGAGAGGAGAGGAGAGGAGAGGAGAGGAGAGGAGAGGAGAGGAGAGGAGAGGAGAGGAGAGGAGAGGAGAGGAGACTATTTCAGTTGAAAGAGACCTGCAGTGATCATCTGGTCCAACTATCCAACCACTTTGTGAATGACCAAAAGTTAAAGCATGTCCAAAAAAGGCATTGTCCAAATGCCTTTTAAACATTGAGAGGCTTAGGGCACCAACCACCTCTCAAGGAAGACTGTTCCAGGTTTTGCCCATCCTCTTGGTAGAGAAATGTTGCCTAATGTCCAGCCTACACCTTCCCTGCAGCAGCTTTGAACTATCCTCTGCACCCTTATCACTGGATATCAGAGAGCAGAGCTCAGCACCTCTCTCTCCATGTCCCCTTCTCAGGATGCTGTCAGCCTCCTTTTCTCCAAAACAGACAACCCCAAAATCCTTTGCTGCTCTGAACAGGAAAGGAAAAATGTATCTAATATCTGATAATGGAGGTCGCCAGTCTGCTGGGAATAAATCTGTTCTTGTCCAGGTATGCATGTTCTTGATCCTCAGTAATAGAAAGAATTTTAGGAAGAAGCTTCTCACATGTGAAAAGGCCAAGAAAGATTTTAACTTTTGGAAATCGGGAAATATAAGCTTATGATTAAAACTTTTGGATGGATACATACAGAAAAATGGAAGAAAACATGAGTGTTTTATTCAGCTTCTCTCTTTATTTCTAGTATTGAACATTTCAGTAGCAGCTGAAAGAACACCTACAAGAATCAGAATATTTATTGTATTTTTTCATTTGTACTGAATGCATCTTTTCCTTAACTTTTTGCAAAAAACCTTTAGTCTGATTCTGACCAAAACAAATGAGTGTATGGGGTTTGAAAATACTGTACTACTGAAGCTGATGTGCATTGATGGGAGTGAGATCAGGCAATATCGGCAATTTCTTCAAGACTTTTCATGGTGTCTGGCATCATGACCTTGTTTGTCCAGAGATATAACATTAAGGGAGGAGCTTTATGACCTGATATAAAAAAAAAATCCTTCTAATATTAAAGCAAGATCAGATCTCACACATTTTTCAAGGGAACTTATTTTCTTAAAATCCCTCAGAAGAAAAACCCCAGCCAAATAAACAATACCTCATTCAATGCAAATATAAAGAGATGAAGTATTGTAATGTTCATCACCCCCTTAGTGATTTTTAAGAATTGTATTTTTTCATGAGAAAAATGTAGTTAAATGGTTTCTCAGTTAATATTAACATAAAAGATGAACAGCGATCATTTCATGGCTTATAGATTTTGTGTGTCCAAGTGACTGTATGAGATTTATGTTTATTTTTTTCAAGAGATGAATTATCTTGATGTTGAGATTTTAAATTTTTCATTGGCTTGAAGTCATACTAATGCACCATTAGGCTCCTGGAAGTTGCTAATTTAAGTGATCATAACAGACCAGAGACCTCCATAGTTCATTGCTGGGAAGAAAGCAAGTGGGAATTACTTTCTAACCTTGAACAAGGATGAAAATGCTGGTTAATGAGTGCTCAGTACTATGAATGTACTGCTCTCCAGGTCACTTCCCCAAAGCAGATGGTGGGGTTTTATGGATTCTTGAATTTATACAGTCTGGTGATGTCTGCAAATAGTCTACTCAAAGCTAGGTAGAATATCCATATGATTTTCTGATGTGGGAACTTTTCTATTCTTGTACCATATTCACTGACCAATTAATATTTTTTTCCCAATTCTGTTAATTGTGAAAATATGCCATAGAAATCCATAATTGGGAACTTGGTAAACTATGAGTATTTTATACCTGGTCATTTAAATATCATCATGTATTTAACTTTGCCATGTAAAACATTTCTTTAACAAGAAGTAGCATTAATTTAACTATTCAATTTTCAATGTTGTTAATTCGAGTAACCACAGTAATGAAGGAGTCGAAGTCTGCGACTGCTTGGTGTTTCTCAATTCCTGCTGCACTGGTGGAGCCTGACCAGCTGTAATCAATTGTCTCTATGCATCTTTCCTCTCTCAGGAGTACCTTTTCCACCTGTGATGTTTATTCTTTACTCTGGACAATGGTAGCTGTCTGTGAAGGGATATGCAAACTATGTATTTTATAATGCATGTCATTGCCCCAAAGCCTATTAACTGGCATCTTCATCTTTTAGTTTAGTAACAGTTCATGACAGGAAGAGATCCAGGAGAGGAGGGAGATAGGGTGAAGAACTGAGGGACTGGGAGCATCAGGCAGGGATATGAGACAGTTGCATCCAAGTTAATCTTGCTTACCAAAGTGTAGGAGAGTGTGATGCAAAGATATCCACATGGGCGACACAACACATTACCTTTTAAGTAGGATGCCAAATCACATCTAGGAAATGCTGATAAATTCTCTCAAAGCACTGATTGGACTTACTGGCTCCAAACTTCAATCATTTAGTTTTTACATTTTCATGTAAAAATTCATGGTGTATTAATTTCATGGTGTACACTTGATTAGAGATGGAGAACACTTTAGATAGAAGGAAGTTAATGTTTTCCCTATACTATTCATGGTTAGCAGTATTTAAGTTTTAGCCAAGTTGCAGGGTTTGGTTCCCATCAGATGACACTTAATTTTTCTTCTCCCTAGTGTAGTCACAGAATTATTGAAATTACCTTGGCTTTTGTCCTTCATCTTCACTCAGAAGAAAAAAAGACATTCTCTGCACTATTGTATTTTGTCTTTTTTGCTTTGGATAGACAGGGCTGTGTGGAATATCCCAGGTGATATATTACTATTATTTTTTAAAATGACATAATTCCAATTCTGTACTGAAAAAAGTCCCTCTACTAGGATGATTCATAACTATCACTTGTTTTCAACTCACAATGCAATTCTTATCAGTCTGTAAAGGCAGATTGAGCACAGACAAAATTACATTTGCAGACATGTAAATTAGGAGCAGAGTCATAGTATCATCCTTAAATTGACAGTGGTGGGACTAATTCAGACAAAGGTTGAATGATTATCCCTTATCTCTGAACCTCTGACATCTGAATGTCTGAAATTCAAAAAACTGAATCTGAATTTACAGTTCACCGTTTTTGATTCAACAATTTGGACCAGAACAACTCCTGCCTTTTGTGCCAAATTTGTTGCTAAAAATATTCCGTGAGGTCATTAAAATCACTGCCAAGGATAACCATAGGGAAACTTTGTTGACAAGCCTTTTATATGAATTATGGTAAAACAGCCTTGAGAAGTTGCCTCAATCTTATTACAATGCTGCTGTTCAGTACCAAGATTTTTGCATGTGATCAAAATTATAGGGCCACACTGGTCTGGCACAGTATTATGGACTTCACTGAAATAGTTTATTTAAAATTTTGGGTTCTCATAAAAAACTATAAATTTGCATTACACCTAAGATGAGAGTGTTTGCTTTTTTCAGGATCAGGCTACACTTTAGATATGCAAATGAATCTGTGACCCGTGTCTTCTACTCATTTTAATGATATCATTTCAATAAAAGAAGGTGTGAACAAAAGGTCTTTACATGCCTTTAGAAACCTCAGCACATATCTACCTGTCTTTAAAGAAGCAATCGGCAGAATAGCTTTTTGTTAAGAATATTAGCAATTATATTAAGTAGCAATGATAGCAGCAATCACAATAAGTCACAAGTAATAAAGGGATATACATGATTTTGTGTCAAGAGGAATATGAGGTCAATTCAATTGATTGTTGCAAAGACTCTTGGATCAGTCCAGATAATATAATAGAAGCATTATTTTTTGACAGCCAATGTATTTTGTAAATGTTGATAATTTTTGAGATATAAAAGAGAATACTAATCTGCTTAAATGATCATTAATTTTTCTCAAAAAGAGTAGTGTTTTAAATTAATAAATCTGTCTTTCATTAATACTGTATTAATTTAGGAACACAATAATCCTGGAGTTCTTTTATTCAAGAATGCCAGCTTCATCATTTAATGACAAAAGGAGAATACGAATTGAAATACATTGCTCATCATTACCATTAGGAAACAGAAGTACCTTTTCACATTTCTCCAACATACTTCTCCCTGTGAGGATTTTCTCTCACAGAACTCAGAGTACAGTTAACCTCTCACAGTCAATAAGTGCACACTTGAATAAATCAAAATTAAGCCTAATTCATTTTTAACCCTACACTCAGCAACAGTAATGATTGAGTATTTGTGACAAAACTGCAGAAGGGAGCTCATACTTTAAGGGTCCAAACATTGCCTGTGCTGAAGAAAATGGAAAGCTGAGGTGACCTGATCTGCCTCTGCCCATTAGGGACTTTTTGATAGTCATTGTCTTCAAGAAAAATAATTGCTTCCCAAGAATGCTCAGCTAAATCATTTTATTAGTGTGAACTGGATTAAGGTTATAGGAAGGTCCCTCTTGCTTCTTACCCAATAATATCTGACCATGCATATCAAAGAGTGGAGGAGGCAAATTATTCATTATTTCAGCAGCATAATGAAAGCATAAGGGAGGTTTAAAAGGACGCTATCTGCAGCAGGAAACTGTCAAAGAACGTGGGAACACAGCCCTCCTGCATTTTTGTTTCAGCTCCGTTGATCAGAAGATTGAAAGGCCTGCTCTACCTACAGGGGTCCTCTGTTCAGGCCCCACAGTGCAATTATAATCCGTCCTCACCTCCTTTAGAATGACAGCCCAAAAACAAAGCCCAGAGCTTTTGTACAGCTTAGCATTCCTAAGAAACACAAATCTTCATTTCTTTTTTTTTTTAACTGTTAAGAATTAATTAAAATTGTTCTTATATAATATCAAGGGATAAAACAGCTTAAAATTATCTAATACTTTTTAAGGCAGAATTTTTTTCTACAGAAGGATCAATTGCTCACTGACACAAGGTAGGGCAGCTCTGCTTTTGTCTTCCTGCTGCCTCCAGGAATAAGGAGTCCAGTTGGCTGTATTTAGCATAAGGCCATTTAATTTCATTTTTTTTCTGCCATTATTCCAGTTGTTTACACATGCTAGTGACATAAATTTGCAAGTAGTTGGATCCTCAATGGGTTTTGCAGTTAATCTTGCTGGATTTCTGATTTTCAAAGGATGTCTAAACAAAAGCAATGCACCCCCATAACGACCATGTGTACTAGGTCACTGTAAAAGTACCAAATGGTAGGAAATGTGAGGGCCTATATATATTAAGAGATGCGGGAGACATATGAAAAAAGTAACATTTTTATGACTTCCAGCAGCTGATTATTATGGAGGCCAATTTTAAAACAACAGCAGCAAACTACTAAATCTACTAAACATAATGTCTCTTTAATGTTCCTTCAGCTGGCCCACTACATCGTTGTGGTTTTCTGAGGAATGCTGTAGATTGCAGGATTATAGAAGCTTGGAAAATTCTGTGTTTAACATAAAATGTTGAGGCAGTAGTGTTTTACCCAGTGCAACCCAGCACCACGCAGGCTAAAGTTAACTGTCAGGTTCCATTGCAGAGTGAGCACACAGAATGCGTTTGGCCAGCAAATCTCACATCACGTGCCTGACCTTTAAATGCATATATTTGCAGAAGGTTAGACAAGATTCCAGGATGCTTGAAAGCTTTATTGGGTGAGATCAATATGGGATGCCATACAGTAGTCTAGCTGTGGGTGTGAAAATCTGCTTTGGAAATGCAAGACCAGGTGATAATAAAAACCATGGTAATGGCATGAATTAATTTCACTATTCTCATCCTCTGATTCTTATTTCTCATCCAGGAAAACCTCAAATTACTTTTAGGCTGATTTGGGGGATTTTTTATTACCTTAAAATGTGGTACAGCTGCAATGCCAGGAGTGAAATATGGCTTCCGAGAATACAAAGGTATTTCCAGGTCAGGTTATATCTCAGCTGTTCAGACACTTACTGGTAAGATCACACTGTTCTTGTTTCACTTAAAATTCACTTAAAGTACATTACTAAGCAATTGCTTTACATTTTTTTTTCTTTAATCAGTAAAGAAATTCTTAATGTATGTTCAATTGAGTGGTTAAGGACCCTTTACAAGCATTTAGGAAGAATGCATTTTAGCAAAATCATGCTTAAAAAGAGAAATATTTTAGTATCCCTTTCAAGATTTATTTTTGGGGAGGTGCAAAGCAATGTAAATAGGAATCAGGCTGCTCAATCATAAAACCTGTTCTTTTTAGTCTGTTATACATTGACTTCCTTTGTTTGAAAGGGACAAAGGCATATTATCTTATTCTTTTTCACATATGGTTTATCTCTTTGCCCTCTAAATGACACCAGTTGGATGGTTTGTGTAAGACACCCAGGAGCCCCAGGACAGAAGGGAACCAAGCAGTGAATAGCCAGCAGGGACATATCAAAAGCCAAGTGCCAGGTCTGTCATTCATTGCCTATGCTATTACCTTTGGAAGTACTATGGCACAGAAGATCGCTTCTGGAGCAATAGATGCATTCAGGGATTTGGTGGAACATCTGTTCCTGATATATTTCTGCATCAGAACCTGTGAAAAATCTGAAGTGATTCTCCAAACTGTCCAGTGGAGTCCCACCAGCAAGGCATTTGTGGGGAAATGTTCAGAAATGTGACATTCTTTAAACATGTAGAAATCTTGCTCTTTGGGATAAGGCATTAGCTATATCTTGCTGCATCCTAGCACCAGTATTTAGCAGCTAGGACTTTTTTGTTTTATTTTACTTTCAGTAATTCTACAAGTTTGTATGTCAGAACGGATGTAGTGCTTGACTGACCTTCAAATAACTTGTGCAAACACATCCCTTTCTGGAATTCAGAACACCTCTTTGACAGCCTTTGATAATGTGCAGGAGCAATCAGACTCCAAGGGCTAGGCATGCCTTAACACTAAGTGAAGGCTTAAATCAGATCAATCTGTCTTGAGAAAGTGTAAGACTCATGGAGTTCCATCTTCCATGGGAATATCAAGGCCTACCTGGACAGCCAGGAGTTTTAGCTGAATTTGGGCTGCTCTATAACTTGCATATCATTCTGCAGAGCTTCAGGTCAGAGATGGCTGAATGAGCCATGGTAACTTCAGGTTTATTTCCACAGCTGTTAATGAAATAATTGAGAAAATTTTAGCTATTTCCATTCCAGATTCCTGTTCTACTACCTAACACTCATTTTGAGAGTCTAATTAGCCAGAAAAATCTACTTACTGATAGAGTTTATGGGGAGAAAAGAGCCTGTGGACACTATTTGTTCCTGTTAGACCAAATAGAATTAATAATTTTTTAATGGTTTCACTTTTGCTTTGGTTTGAGTTTTCTTCCTTTAATAGGAAATAGAACTAATGAGCTTTTAAGAAACTCTGAAACACCTAAGGAAATGATGACAGATTTTTCAATCTGAGCAAGCACACTATGGCCATAGTTCACAGTGTTTGTGTTTTTTAGCCATGCTGTCATCAAAATATTGCCTATCATCCTGAACAGTCAGCTTGAGTCACTGTTTTCAGTTTCTTTAATAATTTTTTTAGTAGTGTTTTTCTACAATGTTTCCCAAGTCAAATGCTTACAGTTTTCCAGCAAACACTCTTAAATTGAACAAAAGCACAGATACATGAAGTTATCTTAGATTTTATTTCCCCGTTTTGTACAATGTCATCTTTCAACTATAGTTTCTTCAGAACAGCTTTTCAGGTACAAAACCTCTCAGAACTTTAACTTTTAAAGAGAATGATAATGTCATCCTTTCACTGTAAACTGAGGGATTCACAAGAACAAAGCAGTAGCACTGACCCCCCCAAAGGAGCTGAAAGCCAGAAGGGACATCCATCCATAATGGTCTAGAAGTGTCTGTCTCTGTTTCCTAATGCGAGGAAATTGCCTTGTGATGCATTTGAATAGAAATACATCATTAAGAGTTGGTGGACTATCAGTAAGAAAGTATGCATTTGGGTACTAAATAGATCTTCCTGAATTTTCTTTGTTACCCAGCTGTTTCAGCTGTAAATCCACCCTCTTTTCTTTTTTTCTTCTTTTTTTTTTTTTTTTTTAATTTAATATGTTCATATTAGAAAGTTCCTTTGGTTTATGACATTTCAGGAAGTGGATAAACCAAAAGCTGTTTGCTCTGTGCCACTAAAAGACCAGGTTTCTTGTATGTGAATGTGTGAGAGTGTGTGTGAGTGTGTGTGTGTGTGTGTGAGTGTGTGTGTGTGTGTGTGTGTGTGTGTGTGTGTGTGTGTGTGTGTGTGTGTGTGTGTGCGCACCCCTGTTCTCCAAGGGAAATCTCAATTTCTAATAATATTTAGTTTGTTCAGGTCACCTCTGCTCAGCCAAGTCAGCCAGCTGTTCCAGCTACTGTGGCCACACAAATCCTCCCAGAGTCCATAACTCTAATCTTCTTCAATCTAAAAATGTTCTGTCCCCATAGTCTGAACTGTTCCTTGTATAATAGCAAAATTATATTCTTAGTTTGATCCTTCCCACTGTCCCTGTAGATATGAAAACTCAAGACACAGATCTGACACTGCAGCTTGCCTTTTTCTGACAGGACCAGAGCAAGACATGATTGGATTTTCTCCTGTAAGAGCTCAGATATTGTAAATACCAAGAGGAGCATCCTTAATCTTTTCCAAATATTTCTTCCATCTGAGAAGTCTTTCTGAAAGATTCAGACACTCATGAAACTACCATGAGCTTGAACAAATTGTTATAGCTCCAACCACAGCTAGATGTGGATAACATCTACTTTATTCATGTATTTCCAATGCACGAACGTCTCCAATTAATGCCTCCAGTTAATCCATTTCTTTCCATCCCCAAATGTTGGGATGGGAGGGTTGTGTCCATATTCTGAGCATTGTTTTTCACAACCTACTGGAAAATAACTGACAGCACAATTTTTTTCCACGCTTTTAAACTTTGTCCTGTATGCAGAGATTTACCTGGACTGAATGCCTTCCATATCTACTTGTCATCTGTGTCAAATCTGTTCTACCTGGGAAACTTAAGATTTGAAGTAACTTCTTTACCCATTTAAATATGGGTGAAAATGAATTTTTATTTGTCCATTAGCTGAAAGTTCTTCATCTGGACCTGTTCTCATCACTAATCATTTTCAAGTGTGAATACTTTAATGAAAGTAGTGAGACAGAGGATAATTAAATTAGGTAACGAATGTGTCTAAAAGTGTACAAAGTAAACAATAAAAATTATTTCTTTGATTTCCAGTTTATTTTATTTCAGAAGTCTGTTTTTTGATTGTACCTCACAATTAATTTTAAATCCAGAATAGAGACAAAGGATGTGCAAAACACAAGAAATGGGAAGTATTCACAATGTTTTTTGGCAAAACAACATACTGCCACCATTGCTGAGTTTGTTCTTGAGAGCCTAGAGCTAAGAGTTGAAGTTCAGCTTTTTAGGCAAAACTAATGTCAATTCATTTCCATGCTGAATGTGCCAGATATTTTCAGATAGTTTATTGAGGGTCACCCTGCAGACCAAAATTTTCCATCAAACTTGCAGCTGTTGACTAGCCATGTCCAGAAGATGCATTGTGGATGCACATGCCCTGGCATATCCAGGGCCTGGCGTATCTGACATATCACCAGGCAGTTAAAATAAGTTCTCATACTCTGTGTGCTTATAAGAAAAGTCACAGACTGTGATGTGCTTATGCCATGTGTCCTGGAGCCTGTCAGCTCTGATGGAGACTTTTGCTTCAGCTTCTGTGCTGTGGAATGGGTACCTTTGTGGCTCTGAAAAGGTCCATGAGCTGCACAAGACCTAAAATTAACACCATTGTTTTGTTGCTGTTGTTTGAAAAAAGAAAATGACCTACTGGTTTGAAAGGGAGAAGCGTCTTCTCCCAAAATTTAGCTTCTTTCTTCACCACTTCTGCAGAAGGTAAAGAGGCTTCTGAAACTTGGGTTAGTTGGGTTGAATTAGAAGTTCTTCATGGGCCATGTCAGTAAAAAAGTCAGCTGCTGATAATGTTGAAGGGAGGAAACTGCCTATGCTGATGAATAGTGCAAACATACTGCTTTATACCCTGTCATTACAGTAATACATTACACGGAGATAATGCTGGAGGCACTCACTCCAAAGCACCCCAGTCAATGGAGCTGCAAAATATTACTGCTTTGTGAGAACACCCTAAGCCTTTCTGTTTGATTGCTACAGTCATGGAGTTAGCATCAAGCAATTGCAGTCATGTGGGTACTTTTAGTAGATTTTAGTACCTTTTTTTTTAACATTTTCACAAAGGTAATTTGTTGCTTAAGGCTTTTGCTTCAAATACATATTTTTAGCTCCAACATGCTTGTACCTGCAGGGAACATCAACAGTTTTTATTAAGCTTTAGCAAGGCTCTTCCCTCTGGCAAGAATTTCTCCTGCCTGTTGATGATTTTATGGGCAGAGGAAATGACACATTTACTGTTTGCAGCCTGTCAAAAGAAGGACAGTTGTAGCAATAGCGTGGTGAAATTTTGGAGATGAATTGGAAAAAAAATCAAGCTGAAAATTGCTATTCATTTTTTAAGTGGAGCTCATTCAACATGTTGAGAAGCAAAATAGCTGATTCATTGTTTCTCAGCCCTTTTGAAGTTGTGTTATTTTCCATGGAAAATTAACTTAAAAGTTGCTTCCAAGGTATCTGTTTGAAATCATGCCTGGCCTTACTTTTCCCCGTGCCAGCTGAACCAGATGTAAATTAAAATCTGGTTTTTTTATAGCATGAGATTTCTATTGCTGTGCCAGCAGTAGAAGATGGCTTCCATGCCCATAGTGCCAGAAAGTAAAACTGAAGGAGTTACAGCAGCACAAACCACTAGACCTTCTAATTCCTTTGTAGAGGGGAATTTAAACAGGGAAGATCTGTGCCTAGGGCCTTGGGGAAGCACTACAGGATGCCTTGTTTAGATCCAAGAGGTAAAATCCTTTACTGTGACCTGTATGAAAGGCATCACAAAGGTTACTACACCCTCCTACTGCCACAAATATGTCATAAGCGCACACAGGAATGAGTCAAATCCACTGTTTGAAAAATGCTTTTAAATATTTGGGGTTTTTCTGGGTTTTTTAAAAACAGATAAAGCTTATGAAAATATTTTCTTTAACACCAGTTTCCCTGAAGACATTCTGCTTTGAAATTATATTTCCAGAGCATGAGTTCTTGCCCTCACAGACAGTCTTTGGACAACCAGAGGAACTCTTTAAATTCAGGGGTGATATCCATTACAACACATGGCTTGTTATATCGTGCAGCTTAATCAAATTGATTCCAATTTGAATATGTGTTGTTATCTGTGCTTACAAATAGAAGTCAGAATAGTCATGTTAACTTCTGTCATCCTGCCCTGCAGACTAATTTGAGCTATATTGAAGGATTTTGATTATTCAAAGTTGAAATAATTGTTTAGATGTAAATATTATATTACAGATTTCTGGGTTTGCGAGTAGTAGTAGAGGAAAAGGAGTAAAAGTAGGTGAAAGGCTCAAACAATAAAACATTTTAAATTTTGATTGGTTTATTCTTCAAGTACATTGACAAATGCAACTGAAGGATTGTCTAACCTTATATCCAGTTCTGCTCTGAGAATGAAGCTGGACTGGACCTCCTCAGGTCCCTTCCAACAGGAATTATCCCACTTTTATAATGTCAAAACCAAATAAGAGGCCAGAACAATTAAAATTTTTCAGTATGATTCTGCTTTCTGTATGATAACTATGACATAGCATGGAATTCCTCATTTTCATTACTGTTAACATAACTGCACAGTCAAATTTTCATGTTATATTTGGTATATCTAAGTAAAATACAGTGTAATTTGAAATTCTTGGTCTGTTATATTCCTGTTCAAGTTGTTTCTTACACTGGAGGAGAGGATGAACTTCAGTAAAGGCATGTATGGAAACTGTCCTCCACTGACTTTGCTTTTCCTTTGATAAAAGAGAAACTTCATTCATTACAATGATGTAAGATCACCCAAATCATCAAAGGAAAACATTTGACATTTGATAACCCTCATTAAAATAGTAAGAATTTTCTTGCACAATTAACCTCATTTTCTTACCAAGCATTCTGGAGTAAATGCAAGAAAAATATTAATGTAGACACTGTGAAAATCATTCTACTTACCAGGTGCTCTTTATTTTTTAGTACTTTATTACAAGTTGTCATATTACCTTGATTGTTATGATACAAAAAATATTAAAAAAAAAAAAAAAGGGAGGAGATAAAGGAGCCAGTGTTCCCCCACATGCATTGTTGTAGTTTCACGGATTATGGAATTGAGTTAGCCATCTCCTCACTTGAGACTGGTGTAAAGAATAAATATATACTTCATTATATTCTAACAAGGGAAAGAAATCTTGAGCTATCTTTGGAAAAAAATATTTTTAGGGTATGGAAGACAGGTGCTTCTTCAGCTCTTCTTTGCCTTCAAGCAGAAGGCTGGGAATGTCAGAGCAGCTAGCACCAGACTGAATGAGGGGAGCATGGTGAGTCAGCCAGCTTTGGGATTTTGGCTCAACAACACAGATAAACATAGGATCATTGCATTCAGGTAACACTGTCAAACAGCAATATCTACAGAAGAATCATCTGGATTTACAAGACAACATTTACTTTATATGCTCAAATCAGGGTACAGGATCGAGAGCTGGTGTCTCTCTGTGCTTTCAGCTCCCCTGGGGTATTTTAGAACTCCACAGTTCACTGCTCCTTCCCTGCAGTGCAGAGTGAGGCTCTTGCTACATAAACCAAAGGAGCTCCACTCAATTTTTGGAATTCCACTGGTAAAACTATTTATCCACACTACCTATCTCTATTGTGCCTTGAGATTAGCTCCATATAATTTGGTGTTATTCCTTTTTAATTATAATCCCTTCCAGAGGAAAAGATCACACTTCTTTAATGAAAAAAAAAGATATTGCCTATAAAGGTAATGCATAAACACATAGTGGAATTAGCTATTTAAATTCCAAAAGTAATAATAATCAAAGTAAAAGTAAAGATATATATCACCAAAATGAAAGGAAAGAAAAATTTCTTATCCAGCAACACCCATGTGGCAGATCTATTGCCTATTCAATGCACCACATGTATGCTGCCTGTCCACTTGTGTGTGTGTGTAGACTCTGTGAAATCAGGAATTCTTCCCAAGCTTGTCAAAAACCTGAAAACTTCTTTCTAGTGATGCAGCATGATGATGAAGTCATTCTCCAAATTGATGGAGAGAGAAGATTTGAGCCCTGACCAATCACCATGTTGAACACTCAGTGACCCATTTCCTGCAATGCAGACCCAGGTGATTGCCAGGCTGTACCTATTAAAAAGCTGAACAAAAACAGGCCATATGATAAACAGGACAAAAGAGGATTTTACACTGGAGATCAAAGGCATCTATAGCACCTTCTCAATAACTGCCTTGTGAGGTGGACTGTTACATTTATGATTTCTCAGTATGCATGGAAAGTGATCACCATCCAGTTCCTGTGGTCTATCCTTTAGAATGCAGCAGTCAATAAGCAGAAAGAAAGAACAGATAATACAAGAACAAATATAAGGAGTATGCTAGAAAGGGAGCAGATTGGCAGGCTTCATGCTAGAACCTTCACATTGCACTATTACTTGAGCAGTTCTAGAAAATGTAAGGACCGTGTGTGCTCAAAAGCTACAGTTCAGTTCCCTCAGTTTCAAGTCATCACATCTAGTCAATTATTAACAGCAACAGTCAAACCACAAATAGTTACTTTGAAATTGTTACTTTTTGTTCATGTTGCTATTGGGAAGCTCTTGTCAAAAGACCAAAAAAAGGACATTCTGATTTCCTAAGTGCATTCCCAGCCACAGCTCATTTGTCCAGGTGCCAGCCTTTCCTTTATTTTTAATGCTTTCATGATATTTGCCTGTGGACATTTTAGAGAGTAGTTATGCCTCCTCTACACCTTCTTCTGGCTAAGCCTGTCCAATCAAGCTGTTCCAACACAACAAATTCTCTCTTCTTGCTGATTATCTAAATAACACATCACACAAGCACAGATGATTCATACATTTTAGGAAGAAGCATCCTTTTGCTTCAGCTATTCTGCGCTGTTCCAGCTGTTCTTGAGTTGCAGCCTCTGACTTTCTCATTAACAGCTTCATGAACTGGTGTGGTACTAAAGGGAAGTGATACTTCTGTCCTGCCCCTGATAAAACCTTATGTTTGCCTGGAATGAGAGGTAGCCAAGGAAACTGAATTATTTCTTTTCTTTTCCTTTTTTTTTTTTTTTTCCCATTCAGTGCTTTCATCAAGCCCTTAAGAAAGCTTTTCAGCAAAGGTTCCCTAGACCATAAGGACAGCAGGGGTTTCTGCACTAGATTAATACTTTGTAATATATTAAGCTGCTTGAGCTTTTCCTGACACTTTAGGGAAGCAGATGAGATAGAGCAGCTTTTTTGGGTTTTTTTGCCCTCTATTACCATAATGATTTCACCAACAGTTAAAGGAAGTCCTTCTCACTCCCTTCCCTTTGAGATGTGAAAATGAAAACATCTCCTGAATGTCCTTAACCTGCTGCTTCTCACCCTAACCTGAAGCATGTGTTTGTATCATATTAACAAGTTGTCACAGAGACTCTGTGCTCCAGCCCTTTTTTCCTCCTTAGCTATGTCACAACCAGTAATGTGATTCTGGGACTACAGGTTCCTCAACCATGAGAAAATAGCTCCATGATTCACAGAATAGTATTAGTAGTCATGAATCAAAATATGTGTCCAACCCTCAATACAATTAAATTGTACTTTCTCGCTTCTGCACCATGCTTTCCCTAACTCAGAATCAACCTGACTGCTGACACATCTTAGAAATCCAAAGTGCTTTTTATTTCCACATCGTTTTGCCTTCTAATTTTCTATAAGGCATTCCAGAAGCTAGCTATTTCTGATGATTGTGAAGAATTCAACACCCAGCATATCTTCCTTTCCTATAATGTGCAATAAGAATGCATTGTTTTGAACCTTTTGCAAAATATAGGCGTGTTGTCTGCAAATCTGGCATGCTCATTTCCTATTTGTTATCGGTTCAACATGCAGATACTCAATAGTAAATAAAACCCAAGGTTTACAGAAAAGGATTTCTGAGTAAGTTTATTAGGTTAAAAACTGTTTTGTTTTGGTGTGCCACTGTTGTTGTTTTTTCTTGGTCCCACATGGAGAGCAAACATGGCCTGGAAGAGTGTTATGTCAAGTACCTCCCATCATGCATTGTCGCTGCTCAGTGAACTGGAGTCTAAAAAAAGTAATTCCTCATTTTCATCTTGACTAGGATTCCCCTTTTCTTTGCTGTGAAGCTGCACTAATCCTTCATTCAGCGCAACCCACACCCTCTGGTTCCACTCGGAGTTCTCCCTTTCTAACGTCATTGTATTCTTTATCTGGGCCTTCTTCTTCCAATAGTACTCCTTGAAAGCTCTTTCACAGACAAGAAAGGACCAGCTCTATAATGGCCAAGTTGGCCCTTTTCTTTTCTCTCTCTTTTTTTTAAGCTTCCGACTGAGCTTTGCTATTTAATCTTCTTGAGGCGTTCAAGATGTCACTTGCCTCTGATGACTATAGACAAAAGGGAAATCCATCCAACTTGAATGCAGTGTATACTTGAATACATAGGGTTGCTTTGAAGAGAGTTTCTTGAAGTCTCTGTGTTTCATTGGCTGTCCTGGTGGCCTTCATGCAGGTCTTTATGTGAAATCATATGCCCTTTCACAGATCACATTGCTTGGAAAGTTACCTGAATTTATTCACCCCTAAATGATATCAGGTGAGACATAAATCAAAAGAGATTTTTTTTCCAGTCACATGTTTTTAACAAGCTAATGAGAATTCCTTCCTCACCAGATGAACATTTGATGCTTTGTGGATGATTTGACTGCTGAGTTTGCACATATTTGACAGGTAGCAGTTTTATATTCTCTCTTCTTGCTGCTTCAAGCTGAAAAAAGGGACAATAAACAGAGGGCAAGGTGCAGCAACCCCTTGCTCCAGGCCCTCCATTCCCTGTTGGAGCACTAAAAAGTTAACATTTGCCTCTCTGTAATGCATCAAGATTGATTTTAACTTCCTCTATTTTAGAAAACCTAAAACATTAATACAAGGTATTTTAGTAGCTATTATGGACAGTATAGGTAAAATGTTTTTACTTATAAATGCTCTATATTATATATATTCTTTAGAGGACCCTTGTTTTCCTGAAGTGCTGAATGCCCCAACACAAGTAACACTTTAGCTGCTGGTTACCTATGGATATTTATACAGACTGACAACAGGCTGATGGTGTGAAGGATGGGATGAACAGGTATTTGTCCATACAGGTTATCAGTCAGAATAGATTGCATAGTTTTTGTATAGATTCAGTTTCATGAATTTATTTTTGTGTCTCATCTGTAGCTAAAATTCTAGAAAAACAACAAAACTGGTAACATCCATCGCGGTGCAGATGAAAGTGCAAGCACTTCTATTAAATAGAAATATAGACTAGGAATTTCTGCATTAAAATATGAATCTACCAATTCCTAGCATTGATCAGGAGATGAAAATTTTCAGTCTTTGTAGAGATATATACAACTTTTCATTTCCCATATCAATCATGAGAACAAGTTGAAGTTCATATAATGGCCAGTTCCATTTACCCTAATTGTGAAGGACTTAGCCTGACTGTTTGCATTACAGACTGTGGCCACTGGGTTCTCAGTAGGGGTTTTCGGCCTACTCCATCCCGTAACAAACCCATGTTCATGCGTCGATTCAGATCCATCACCCTGAGATAAACTGTGAATATTGCCCTTTGTCCCGCGCTGCATTCTTTCATGCATTGTGTAGTGACTATTTAAGGATTTAAAGGCTCATTTGCACAATTCTTTTGTCAGCAGCCTGGGTGCAGAATGGAAAAGTGATGGCTTCTCTGTCTGGGTTATGCCCTGAAGCTCTTGTGAGAGGAATCTACATACATAAGTTTTTCTTACACATGCAGAATGTCAACACTAAAAAAAAAAAAAATGACCTGTCTGTTTCTGTAGCTTAAAAGGTTATGGGTTAATATAAGATGTGATTTGTTTTCCTCTTTTGTGGCATTAAAAAAAAAATCAACACATGAAAACAAACAGTAAAGGAAGGCAGAAACACTGGGTATTTAAAAATTCAGCTGATTAGGGTTGCTGGAATTTGCAAAATAAGTCTCCTCATCTGAAGGAGATTGATAACATTAATAATTTAGATGCTTTCTATTGCTTAGGAAATGTAGGAGAAGGTAATATTTCAAAGGTCCATCTCTTCTCCCCATTATGCATGTCTGTTTTGTTAATACATGTTTATTTAGACAAAAAATCCTTGAAATTATAGTAGTTTTTTGTATAGTGTATATGTGTGTGCATAAATGCATATACATTTATTTTTTTATTTTAGAAGAAGAATTTGTTATTCTTCCCCTCACAGCCAAGTTGGTTGGAAGGTTACAGAAAAGGTTAACATTTGGGAAAATCACCTCTTTGCACTCTAGCTGAGAACTCAGAAGGCTGTGCTTACTCGATCTGAACAATTTACCTGCCTTATTTATTATAGAAATGGTTTTTATTTGACAGAGATGGATGTGTCATTATGTTAATGAAATTTACAGTAATGTCTCACAAATAAGCAGGATTTGAAAGTAGATAGCAAAGTCATATTTTAGCAAACTCAAGCTGCTTAGCTAGTACACCTGAATTGTGGAGGAATAGCATTGCACTTTTCCATACAGCATTTTTCATTAAGGTTTATGACTCAGGGTGCTTAGGAGTCAGCTGTACTTCTTTTTCCATGTTTTCTAAATAAATTGTTTTGTAATATGACTGAATAAAATGTGTGTGGCAAGTGGCTCATGCCATTGCTAAAAACCTTGAAACACGTAAGATTGTGGCCCTCAAAGTAAATCTGGTTGATTTTTTTAGCCTACTATAGCCACATCAATATGATTATTAAAAAAAATACACTTTTATGTTGCACTATTTATCTATTTCCCACCTACAAGTTATTAACATTAGAGTGAATATTGAATTCTGTCCAGACTGGTTTTAGTTGGACTTGATCTGATTTTAATCAAACTCCAGCTGCTGTTTAAAAATAGTTTGTTGGGGCATTCCAGTTCTTATGTCAGTCATCCCTCCCCTCTGCTCTGCAAACATGATGAGTTTTTATCACCCAATGTTCGCTTTTCCCAGAGTTATTAAACCATTTTCTAACCTAATGTGTGTGGTCAGAATCTCTAAAGATACCATATTCATCAAATTTTGCCTTAAAACTTCTATTTGCTGGAGTCCAGGTAACAAATGGAGGTAAGTGATATATTCAAAATTAATTGTGGCAACAGTTGGTTTAATCAACCTACAACTAAGGCTTTTAACCAGTGCAACCCTTGCTAAAACTTCTGACTGTTATGGTGACCATGATTTCCCCTTGTCTCTTTGTCTACCTGCATTATTTTGATTATTGTTTAACCTTGTGTTACAGATTACAGGTTGTGTGGCACAGGAGCAGATCCCAGTTCTGCAGCATCTCAAGGACTAGGAAGCCTTGTCATGAAAAAGATGTGTAACTGCTTCAACAACCAGTTTTAAATCCACTTCCAGTGAAATATTTGCCTGTTTGATCTTAATACAGGGATTGTTGCATTGTTTTGGGTTTCTTGAACCCAAAAGACAAGAATGCAAATGCTTTGAAAACTAGCGATTAATAATTTGTAAGTACTTTTATATGGAACACATTAAAACTACATTTACCATGTAGTAAGATTTTTTTTCCTTCTATTTGCTAAGCTTTAAATAGAATGTTGAGAAATAAAAAGCAGAGAGATTTTGAACTGGACACTTCTGATAGGATTGCAGATCCTTAGAAGTCATGTAGAGCCTGCTCTCTCTCTATCTGAAGATTTGTTTTAAGCATAATGTCAACTGCTGGTCTCCCCTCCAGGGAATTCCGTGAACTCTTATGCTATGATGCCTCGCTTAAACATTTGTATTACTCTTCTTTTTTTTTTTTAGTACATTCCTTAGCCTGAAGATATGCAAAATCATGTGAATCCCAATGTAATGTGCTCTCTGACAGACTGATGTCACTGACATGGGGTAGCCTTTGAACTCTGGCTCAGGGTCCTGGCTGTGAGAAATGGCTGTACCAGAGACAATTCTAAATATTGCCCCAATTTCAGAATAATGGGGGCTGTCTTGATCCCACTGTAAAATCTTTATCTCCAATGTGTATTGATAGTTCATACAACATAGAAAATATTCTGGTCCAGGAGAATGATAAAAATTTATTCCTGATTGCAATAGAAATGGTGAATGGTTCTAGACTCTGCCAGCTCCTAGACTGTGCATAGGTTTGGGAGAGCCCTCGCTGGCTGTCAAGGTCCATACTAACAATGTCATGACATGGGTGATGATAGAGCTCCAGGGGCTTGGATCTGGTACATTTCCCTACAGTAGTATGGCCACAGACTGAGAACCATCTTCCAGAGTACAAAAAAAAAAAAAAAAAAAAGAAAAAAAAAAAAGGTCAGTTGAAGGAGCATGAAGTCTAGGAATTTGTTACAATGCTATCACATTGCTGATGGGAGCAGGGAATCAAGCAATGGATGGATAAAATGTAATACAAATAGCAGCAAAGACAGCAAAATAAACCAATTATCATTGGTTATTATCAATTATCAATTACCCTTCTATTTTCCCCTGATTGCTTTTGGCAGCTCCCCACCAAACATGCCAATGTTTGATCACCAATCAAGAGTGCCTAACTGCACAGGGACTCTTGCACCAGGTCTGAATAAACAACATTGTGTCTTCCTGTGCTCCACTCCCACTGTCACCTGAAATGTTCACCTGATATGGATCCCTGTCCCTCACACAAAGTGCTCAGACCACTTTCTCAAAAAATTGATACATATTGCCCAGGGATGCATGCTGTTAATAGGTGTTTAGATGTGGCTAGAGCCAGGGACTGTTTTGAATCCATGTGAATCCTGGCCATGCCATGCCCATTGGCCATTCTAGTGAACAACTGTGCCTGAGCTATTTTATTTTTCAGCTCACACATAGTCTAGGTGTCAAATTCAAGTCTGTGAATTCCCACAGCTATGAATTTTAGTGAATCCCTTTACAACTCCTGCCCTAACTGTCTAATTCCATTGACTTTGATAGGAGTTATGCATTTAGACACTTCCACACAGGGCTCTTAGTGGAATTTTTTTAGATGTTTATATATAAATATATATGGTTTTAAGAACAAAGTCTGTAAACTGTAAATCTTTGGACTATAGCTGTGCTTTAATTTGTCTTCAAAACTACAGTGTTGGTGACACTGTAGAAAATAAGTCAGCATAAAACATAGGGAATTACATTTATTATCCATGTTAGTTTACTTCATTATTCTTACACAGCAATGCCTTTAGCGTAAAAGAAGTTAACTAGAGGCATTAGTATTCATAAATATGTATTTTGAGGGCACTATTTAATTTATTTCATTTTTAATGCTATCTCTTTCCCTTTGCCCTTTCAAACTTTGTTTTATTTTTATTCTCACTTTGGCACTTTAAACTGGTAATATAACAATATTTGCACTTAATAATTTGCATAATATAATTGTAACAAACTTTAAAATAAATGAAAGCTTGCAGATTACAAAACTGCAGAGCTCAGCAATACTTAAGTATACACAGAGAAGAATGATGCTGATAAGGCAGTCTGCCTTGTTAATTAGTGGAGTAAAATCTGGTTCCTTAAGCCACAAAACAAAGCTAATTAAGACAGAAGAATTTGAACACAAATTGAAAGTGATCTTTTTTTTCTTCCCCAGGTGAAAAGAGTTTTTCTCTAAAAGTGGCATATATAATACAGTGTACCTTGGATTTATGCCAAGAAGAATTGCAAGCCAGTGCAGAAGGCCACGCTGGGATTAACAAATACATAAAAGAATTTGCACCAGGAGTACTCCTGGAAATAAACAGTGTAAGATGACCTAACATTTAATTTATGTTTACCAGAGGAAGAGAAATATACTCAAATTTAAAATGGTAGGTGTCTAACTCTGTTCTGCTTGAAACAGCAAGAATTTGAGAAGCAACTGAAAAATTATATTTCATCCTCATTGCAAAGTACTCTTTTGTGAGCAGAATTAAGTTCTTCAACCCTGATTTTACATGTTAAACTTCCCTATGATATGAAGGGTGTTTCTTACCTGGCAACACAGCAAAACTGTGAATCCTCTTGCCAAAATACCACTGATCTCCAAACTTCCATGAGGTAGAGGAAAACCAAATTCATCTTCCTTTCAGTGAGGAAACACATGAATAAAATTCAGCATTTGGACCCAGTTTGTTGGCTTTCAACCATCCAATATTAATTTATATAGATGTATCCAGGAAGTTTGAAGAATGAACACCTTGGGCAATTTCAGTGGAGATTACTGTAAATCTTCATTGCTACAGTTATTCTGGGGACAGACAGAAGTTGTGGCTAGCTTGGCATCACTTTGCATTACCACAGAAGTGAATTTTAAAATGAATAAAGGGA
This sequence comes from Passer domesticus, assembly GCF_036417665.1. Taxonomy (NCBI): domain Eukaryota; kingdom Metazoa; phylum Chordata; class Aves; order Passeriformes; family Passeridae; genus Passer; species Passer domesticus. The sequence goes on from NC_087476.1 coordinate 12,501,942, forward strand.
GTCAGCACAGCCACAGATAATTGACTGTGGTACAATAGCAGAATAAATAATACTTAAGAGGGCATTCATTGGGCCGGATGCTCCTAAGACACAACAAATTTTCATCCTTAATTCTGTAGCTTGCTAAATGAGTTAACAAAGGCACAGAGTGACCTGAACGTTAGATGCATTTGCCTTCAATTCTGAGACAGCAGTTTTTCCTCTTGCATCACTGGTTTACAGTGAAAAGGGCAGTGTGATTTTAGCCACTGCTTCAAGCTGTACAATAAGAAAAGCAACACGTGGAGAACCTTCATTCTTCTGCACCACTTAAGCATAACTCAGAGTAATAAGAAATTAAGAGTCAAGGTTTGACTTTTTATATGGTTGTGTGGCTGTAGGCTTTAATATCATGGTCTTTTGTCAAAGTAAAATCAGCTAGTTCAAAATCTGCAATATATGTTTATCCCATTCCTGATCTTTCACAGGGGCCAACTATTTATGACAGTAATGTCAATAAATTAATTTGGAGAAAACAAAGTTCTCCATCATTGTCTTGACCCCTCAACTCCTCTCCAGGTCAACAGAGATTCCTTTATTCATTGTCCCAAAAAGTTACTGAGAGAGTGCTAATACAAATATGAAATCTTTTCATGGTAGGGGTTGGGTGAACAACAGGTAGCATGACAAAAGTGTAATCTTGGAAGAAATCTGAAATGACAGTGAATATCCTAACTTATATTCCATTTATTTGATGTTCTGTCTAGCCAAATACCATTACCATGTGTTTTCAAAAAGGAAACTCAAGAGAAAGATTAAGATTATTGGCAGGAATATTGTATTTAATTAAAGATAAGTATATCTTTAATATAACTTTCAGATATAACTGAAAAATATGTACTACAAATCAGAGTCTGTTTGCATCTCTTGTTTCACTATTGACAAGTACAAAAGCAAATTCCTTCATGTTTTCTAACAACATATCCACAACCTTGCCTCTTCCCAATAATTCACATGGAATGTGAAGTCCAAACAACAAAGAGGAGCTGTCTGAAATATTTTATCTTAAAATGTTACTGCTGTTTGAAAGATATTTTTAAACTCCTATCCTCTCCAAAGACCTTATGGGGTTTTTTTCAGACTTTCACAACATATTATTTCAAGTCACCTTTTGAAGACAGGAAAGCCACGCGTTCTTGGAAATACACAGCCTAGCAAAAGAATGCTGGACTGCATTCATAAACAGTATGTAGGACAAGAGTAACCCCAGGGGCCAGTCTGCAGTGAGCGTGTGCTGCCTTGGAACCAGAGAGCAGTAGCAGAGCTGCAGCTGAACAGAGGTCTTGTCAGAGCCACAGAGTAAATCCCTGGAGCAGGCTGACTGTGGCTGACTTGAATTTGCTGATTTACATTCTCTGACAAAATGTGTGGTTTCTTCTAATAATTACATGACCAGTTCTGTTGACTATTCATCATCTTTAGCATATGCTATGATGAGCTGTTTCTAAATGAGTCTTAAACATAAACATAATACTTTGTTTATTTTCCTCTTTCATATGTGATCCAAAAATAGACACTTGAAAGCACCCACAACTTTAAAAGCAATTTCTTTCCAAATTGATTAAATTAGTTATATGAAAAAGGCCCAAGATTAAAAAAAAAAGAGGTTGGAAAACACCACTCTAGATTACCATTTGTGTACACCTTGGGGAGCTGCCATGGGAAATGTTTACATAATTTACTTGAGCCTCAGTTGAGAAGAAACATCCTTAGCAATGAATATCATCATCTTGCTAGACTGTGCCTGAAGTCTGGAAATACTTGTAAAAATCAATATAAAAGATAAGAGGGCTAAATTAATATTTGACGTAGGTTTAAGAACATTAAATAAATGGACCCACCAGAGAAAAATAAACTTTGGATCTGATATAAATTTTCTTCAACTTTTCTGGTAGTAGAATGGATGCAGCATAAAACCATATCTCCTATCCTTAGTTACATGACAAAATAACATTATATCAAGAATAATTATCCAGTTAAGGACTGAAGTACACTCTTTGAATAGTAAGAATTAATTCAATAAATTGAAAAGCAGAATATTTAGGACTTGCAAAATAAATTATTGTTTAGTAAAATCCCATAGGGAAAATAATAATAAAATGCATGGAAAAAATTATAGACAAGAAAAATTGGATCATCTGCATCTATATTAACTTCCAAATATTTTTACCTAACATTTGGATCAGTGTAAAGAGTTTTTTCCATAGAAGTGTAAGCCAAAAAATCATTGACACACTAAGACGATCTTTGCTATGACTTCTCTAATATGGAGGTGTCAACAGGGTAGTGATAGTTAAATTGTTCTTGCTTTGATATTGCCTTGAATTTTGTGACAACTGCTGAGTAAAACTGACACTGAGAGGGCCTGACAAGCCAAGTCAGTGTGTTTCTGCTCAGAGTTCAAGCAGAACAATCAGCAAGTTCTTTCTCTCTGGCCAATTCACGCCAGCATGAAAGTGGAGGAGCTGTAGTACAAATGTCTCCTCCACTTGTCCTGTGGGAATACAAAAAGTAGTGCACTCAGGTGACATGAGGAACACAAAACAACATGGATGCGCTGCAGAATATTAGGTTTAATTACCCAACATCAGGACTCTTTCAGGTATGGAGGACATTTCAGAAGGAAGAAAAATAAGCATCTTTGTGGTGGGTGGGTTTCAAAGGACACTTTATAAAATCATTCATGTCTTGAGGATGAAGACAAATATGAAAGTGAAAGCATACTGAGGTATGAACCCTTAGGTTTAGTCAGAGGGTTCCAACATCCCCCCGCTCCCCTATGGTTTCACCAGTGATCAGTTAGAAGCTGCTAGATAAAAAGACAATTCTGTAATGCCATCTGTTTTTTGAGAATCCCCTCCCCACACACCAGCCAACAAAGCATACAGGTCAGTGCAACTTCTGCTTTTCTGGGCTTCCCCAGCTGCATTGGAATTACTCATGGAATGTCACCTCTTTTCCTTCTTTTCCTCACTCTGTCCTGCTTCTGTAAAAACAGGTCATTCTCCATCAGGCTGCAAGCCGCTGTATACAAACTCACCTGTTCTAATAAAGGATTTTTACAACTTCTTCATGGCCTAAGACAAGCCAGAGAGGCAGTATCCCACATGCTGGATCTGCTAAACTCATTACCCTTCTATTCCATCCCTGTGGTTTGGCAAATCCTTGTGATGCCTTGTTGCAGGGATCTTCCAGCTTTGACTGACAGTCCTGACCAGGTTGTGTTTCCCTGAGCAGTTCTTGAGTCCCAGTGAGTAACATGAACTTGCCTGATCCCTTTGATCAACAGTGCAGCACCAATTCCCTTTGGTGACTATTGCCTCTTCAGAGCACTTTGGTCAGTTTTGTTCTGGAAATAGGTAGTTCACCTCCCTATGCTTTACGAATGTGGCACTTTTAATTTTGTATTAAATGACCTGAAATGGATCTGCAAACACAAAGATTAATACTTGGCTGCTGAGCACATGGCTGCAAGTGATCATGTAAGCTTAAAACTTATTCTGTTGCTGTTAGTCTCTGTTTGATCTTTTTCCTATGCTCTGTATCTTTGTCACCATTGTCTCTCTTTTTGTTGGTTTATGGTCCTCTCAAAATGCATTTTAAAAGCTCTTCTTCTATTCACTCTGTTTCTCAAAGTTCATAAGTATATTAATAAGTATTTAAAAGTAGGACAGTAAAACATTGCATTTTTTAAAGGTAATTTAAAAAATTAAATACAAACAAGCAAACAAACAAACCAAACAAACAATTAAAAACCCCAAGAAAACCTAAACTAAATTTTAAAAAAAAAAGGAAATTTCAATTATAAGAAATTGTAATAGAATGAGCATTTTTACAGTATGCATTTTGGTTCATATACCGGGAAAAAACAGATCAACTAACAAACACTTATTAAGATTACAGCAAGTTTAGCCTTGAACTTTTTGAAGTTAATAGCTTCTTAGTATTTGGACTTTCTCATATATTTTACAGTTAAATTATAGTGACAATTAATTTCAGCACTTCTATCCTGCCAGTTTTTGGCTTCTTTTCTGCTTCTGTCAAGGTCGGGATTAAAAGCTCTCAAGATGATATTTCGTCTTCAGACTCAGGTGTTTATTATTTCTTATCTACATCACAGTCTTAAAAGGAATGACTTATGCAGTATTTCACTAACAAGGTACAAAATAGTTAACTATCTTTCTCTACAAGGTCTTTTAAGGCTAAACTATCCAATTAAGAAGTGACACCTAAATTATTTTCACTCTTAACCCAATAACTAATCCCTTGTGTCCCATAATGTGAACTTTCCTGTCCAGTTACAAAACACCACCCAAACCCATGAAGAAGAAGTAGATTAAGTAGAAAAAGATTAAGTGGAAGATTAAGTAGAAAGACCAGCCATCACCCTAAAACTTCCATCTTAGCTTTATATATATTACTATATTCTAAAATCTTATACTCAAGTTTTCCACCACATGATATTGCACACTTCTATTCAAACTAGACACTCATAATCTCAGTGCTATCAATCAATTTTGGAAGCCTTCTCCACAGTCTCAGGTCAAATGTAGTATTCTCTTGTGGGTCTGTGCCTTTCAGCACAGAAAGTTTAAAATTCTCAGCTTCCAACACTATCCGTGCTCCCTATGCTCTAATAGGAAACAATTGGTTTATCTTTATGGATAAGTGTTTGCAGTCATTTAGTCCATAACACTGACTATCCCCCTTTTTAGGCATCATTGAAATCCAAACTAAGCAGCCCAACCAAAATGATCAGATAAGAAAGTGTTAGAAGGTGTAGACAAGCTGTTACATGCTGGAAAAGCAATTGTTCACACAGGCTTTAAGTACATTTGTATTATGATATCTTGTATCAGTAAGTTAATTGTTATAGCTGTTTATTAAAGTGGCTACTGTACAGTAACTACTGAGAAAACAAAAGCAAACAACATTAAAAAAAATTCACACAGCTTAGAACTATAGGCTGGCTTTTGTCTGTGTTACCTAGCTACCAATTTTGGAAATTAATAAATTCTCTCTTAGGGGAGTAATTGATTCTCCCATGTCAGATGCTCCCTGTTAATAAATTCAGAGGGCAGGCTATTGGATCAACTACAATGGCAGGAGAAACTGCAGGAGAAAGTTCTGCCCCAGAAAACATTGTGGAACTGTGTCACCAGGACTGTATCACGTGGGATAAGCAAAAAAATAAAAGAAAAAACACTCAGCAAAGTCCAGGGGTTTTACACAACCACTGATACTTGCGTCTAAAAAAGACCTTCTCACAGTTCACAACTTTTAATTTCTAGTTAGACATGAAGGTCTGCTATCTGTTTTGAAGGAATCTGTGGGAGGTAACGAAGATCAAGTCCTGTGTATACTCTACATCAATAAAGCCTGTGATATTTCTGTATCTCCAGTGGAATGTTCTAGGAGCCCACAAAAGAAAAACAGTGAAAATTTCTAGTTTCAGGCCAACATTCTGAATTATGTCAGGGTCCAATATCTGTCCCATCATTCACAGATGTTTGTCTAACCTATTCTTACAAATCTGTGACAGGACAGGATTCTGCAACAAGTTTTGAAAAAAGTTGCAGACAAACCTCTGTTATTCCTGATAACTATGTGGTTTTTACATCTCTATAAAACACAGCTATATAAAATATCCCATTCAAAGCTATTAATTCCCTCAAAATCTACAATAACTGAAAGGAAATGAAGCACTATCTGACCTGGAAGGCAGTAAAGTGAACATGTAAAAGTTTACATGCCTACAATATTCTCAAGCATATAGAAAAATGTTAATTATAATGAACATTTCATAGGAAAGTTCTCCACTTGCCTTGGGGAAAAACCTGGTGCAAAGCAGAGGTTGAGGCATGTCTACACAAAAAGTGGGGGGGTGCAGCTAGTTGCAGAATCACAGCATCCATGTGTTTATCCCAGATCCTGGAATAAATATTTTTTTGAGATGACATAACTTTTGGAACTCAAGCTAACTTGTTTAAAGATAATATGGTATCTAATCTCCAACTTTTAATTGCAGTGCCCAGATGTTGCAGTTTGGTGGTCAGGTTCATTCTTTCAGAACGTGGAAGTTTCTAGACTTTGTTGCAGACTAGTTCAAACAGAAAGTAGAACTTTGCCTCCACTTTCTTCTACCCCAAGGCAAGTTGCTCAATTGCTGAACTGTCTCAGACAAACTCTTCTTGTTTCCTTTACTGGGATAGAAAAAAATACCAGGCATTTTTCAGACATATAATTTTTATTTTCCGGTTCTACCAAAAGAGGATACCTCCTATATTCTTTTGGTCTGAATCCTTGTATCTTCTTTATGAATTCTGAAATCTCATTAATTCTGCAGCCACATCTCTGGCCTAGGTGTACATTCATTTAGTACATACATCCCTGCTCTATATCCCTGAGAAAAATGGCAACTAAGTCTGGTCTTAACACAGTTAAATTCCAGTGAAAATAAGACCACAGTTTATAGATTTGTACAACTCAATAGACCATTCAGATCCTAAATAATAGCCAGAAATTTGATATACCATAATACCCAAATTGGTAATATCCAAAAATTTATACTACTCTCAAAACTAGTAACTTAGGCACTTTTTTATGTTTTCTACTTCTCTTTACTTTGTCATCACTTAAATACTGGTCCAAAACACTCTTTGTCAGAGAAAGAAAAATATCCAGGGAGCAGATAATGTAAATATATCTGCCTGTTGTACAGCAAAGCAGAAGTACATGGACCAACCAGTTACTGTTTATGTAATTCTTTGAAGATTTAACATTGAAATGTTATTTAAGTATGTTTGGTAAATAACCATAAAATGTTGCTGTTATTTTTTCATCTATGAAAGAATTTGCCTGTGTTGGAGACCTTCTTCCCACAAGTGACTTGTTTTAGTACCTAAATCTCTAGAGAAGGAGCTTCAATTATTCACATGTGAACATCCATTTATAAATAGCGATGGACTCCTAAAACTATTCAAAATATTTAACTCATAGATAACATTTTTCATAAGACTAAATATCCTGCAGCTGGTATGACACAAACTACATGTTGAATGAATAGCTGTTCATTATCTGCAATATAGTTTCTAGTTTGTTTTTTTTTTTACTCGTATTTTTTTCTGTATGCTTTTCATTTTCATGATGGCTTAAATAGTCAACATAGATCATGTATTAAATTAAATCCTTCAAGAGTATTTTAATTGTGACACGAAAGGCCTATGAAATATTTTGTATGAACTGGAAAGAGCATATGATTGTAAAAAAATATTTCATATTAAGTGGATTGGGCTAATTTCCATAATTAGAAAGGGCATAAACAGATCTCAAGTGAAAAGACAGTTATGATGAGTCTGCCATCAACACTTTCTTTTCAAATAAATGCAGTTTATTCAATGAGGCTTATTAACTAGTAGCTCTGAACAAGCTGAGTTTTGAGCAAGTTTCATGAGACAAATGACTGGGAGACTGTTCTGACTTACAAATCCAGAGCTATGATTTTCTAAGAACATTTCCAGTTTGCTTTCTGTAACCCAGCCCTTCAAATTTGGTGGGCATTAATTGCTGCTTCTTTTAAGTGGAGGTTTAAAAAGAGTCTGCTGCTTTTTGTCAGGCCCTTTTATTTTCTCTTAAATAACGCTTATATTATCTTTTATTCACCTTACTCCTTAGACAACAGCACCTTGTCACTGTATGTTGTGTTGGTTAAGTAAAGTATCTTGGACTTCAGTTATTAAACAAAGCCATTTTTTACCATATAAAAGTCACAATGACATGGAATCTTCCATTTCAGTATATATCATAGATAGATGACAGATAGATAGATAGATAGATAGATAGATAGATAGATAGATAGATATGTGAAACAATCATTAGTGTGAGTTCATTTTGATATGTTTAATTGGCAAAGTTTCAGAGGGTTTTTCTATTACCTAAGGATTTATCCAGCTGTGATGCTTTCTTATAGTCACAATCTGCTGAAGTAACGAAAAACTTTTGCATCTTTTTCTCTTCCCCCTATATGTAGCACCAATTAATTAAGTTCAGGTGACCTCCACCACGCATTCTGGATGAGTCTGGAAATTACTTGTTTAGCCTGTTCTGATTGTGCTGTAATGAATTCATATATTCTAGAGTTCATTTATTCAAGAACAAACTTTAGATTGTTTTGAAGTTTTGGGAAGTGTCAAGTGTTTGAAAGGACTTTGTTAGAATTATGTTTTGGTAAATGTCTTCGGTTGGTTAGATGTACAGGCAATATGAGTATGTCTTGATCCTTTTTCTCTTGTCCTGTAAATGCTTGATATTTCCTCTTTGAATTACAAGTGATCTCTTTTCCAAAGAGCCTCAGATGCATATAAATTATAGTGGCACTTGTTTGCTAAAGTCTTTGGGTGGCACACTCTGCATGTGAACTCTCCAGTCTTCACTAAGTTATTCCAATAATTCTGAGCTGCTTATTTTACCTTCAACTTTTGAATTCCACTTGCAATTATAATTCACAGTTCTTCTTAGCACACTTGATTAGAATTACAGAATGATAGAATGGTTTGGTTACAAGGGACCTTAAAGATCACCTAGTTCTAACCCCTCCACTGTGGACAGTGATACCAGCCCAGGTTACCCAAAGCCACATCCAGCCTGGCCTTGAACATTTCCAGGGATGAAGTGTCCAGGACTCTAATGGGAATCATGCTCCAGTGCCTCCCCAGCCTCACAGTAAATAACAGCTTCCTTATATATAATCTAAATTTCATTCAGTTTAAAGCCATTTTTCCTTTAGCTTACTACCCAGGAGAGAGAGGCAAGACCAGCACTCCATACAGGGCTCACAAGAATAACTTCATTACATTTGAAGTACTGATACACCTATTTTAAGTACTTATTTCAGATGTTATTAACTTCATAGCATTTTGGATGCTTTACAGAGACACATTAGGACATTGTGATTGAAACACAAGGATTGGAGGGTCATTTATGACAAAAATACTGGCCTAATGCAGCAACAGTTAACACTGCTCCCAAGAGATATTTTTCTAAGCAGTTCTTTAATGCTATTACAGCTTCTGATAAATTCTGTTTCAGTGCTTAAAAATCCCTGCCCAAAAAAAAGCTCTTTCCAAGCTCAATCTTCCTTGCTGCATCTTACACTATTTACAACAAATGTAGTGAACAATATCCAACTTTTTTGTTACTTACTATCTTTAACTTATAAAAATTTTTCAATCTTCATTTCTTTATGCTAAATAATTCTAGTCTTTTCAGACTTTCCTCATAGGTGGTGTTTTTGCCAATTTCACTGTTGTCCTCCGGACTCTTCATCTTGTCCACGTTGCCCTTGAAAAGCACTTGAGATTAGGTATAGCTGAAACATAAGGCAGAAACTCTGTACTGTGAAAGAGACACTGGAACAGGCTGCCTGGAGAAGCTGTGGATGCCCCATCCCTGGAAGTGCTCAAGGCCAGGTTGGATGGGGCTTCAAGCAACCTGATCTACTGAGAGCTGGCCCTGTCCATAGCAGAAGGGCTGGAACAAGATGCTCTTCAAGGTCCCTTCCAACCCAAGACTTTCTGGGATTCTGTGATGCCATGTCTCATGTCTGATGTGCTGAAGCTGTAGCACGGATGTGTGTGGTGGATGGAGAAGTTCAGCAGCAAAGCACAGCAGTGAGAACCCTGAGCTAATGCTGCTGTTACCCCACTGCTTTTCCAAAATGCATCCAGCATCACCCCAGAGAGTGTCCTGTTGTCAGGAGGATTGAAAATCCTCTATTAAGAGGCCAGAGAGAAGAAATTAATCTCATTTGTGTGGATGGAGAAACAAACTGAACACAAATCTACATCCAGCATCAGAGAGTCCTGACCATCAGTTACAAACTGAAGACAGAAATTCCCCAGTTTTGTGCAGTCTGGCTCAGATGACAGCTCTCAGAGCAACCTCAGCATCCTCAGGGTGCTCACCAGAGCAGGATCAGCGAGCATAAAGAGAAACAACTTACCCATGAGCCTGATAGAGGATTGCTTTACCTGTGAATTCTGACAAGCTTAAAGTTCAACCATGACACAAAACTGCTAAAAAATCCTTCAACCAGATGGAAATAAAGATGCAGGTGCCTAGGGACAGCAAATGACTGAAACTCAGACGCTGTTATGTAACCTCTGAAGGTTACATAGCACAATGCCATATTGATATACCCATATCTACCATTGTATAAACTGGTATATTACAGGCATTAAAATAAGAAATTCATTAATTTACCTCTGAGAGTCAGATATATCACACTTAAATCTATTTTCTGTAAAGGAAAAAAAAATGTCTGCAGAAGATGGAGACTTGGAAGCTCATGGTTTATATACAGTGAAACACTTCACAAGGCAATCTACAAATGCATCTCCCTTTAATGAATGTTGATGGCTAAAACAAAGTAATTTTCATTATGGAATTGCTGGATAACTTTATGGAAAATTTATAATTTATGTTCATATTAAAAATTCAGGTCAAGTTATAAATGCTGTTAAAAGCAAAGAGCAGATCAGCCAACATTAAATTATGGTGGTTGCAGAGCATAGCTTTCCTATAATGTTTACCTAACCTGACTGAGGTGAGCAGGTAGCTCTGTCAGATCCTGTAAGGATTTTTATTATGCTATAGGCTTGTATAAACATTACCCATGAGGGCATTAATTCTGCATTTGATACAAAAGCTCAAACTGTAGGCTGTGGAGCATTACAAGAGTTATGGGCTACAGCACAGCCAATTTTATTCAGAGACAGATTTTTCACCCCTCCTGGTTTATTTAGGGCCACATTCCAGGATTCATTCACCTGGCAAAGGACAACAGGGAATGAATTAATTCTTCATGTAAATCTAATTTTGTCAACAGACAAGATCAATTTGGATCAAATAATTGACAATGCTGAGTGTCCCATCATGTTTTCTAAGTAGGCAACACCAGGGGTCCATATCAGGCTGCACAAGGGACAAAGGCAATGCCTAATAAAGTTTGATTTTGAAAATATTAAAAAGGTTTTTTTTCTGAAAAATGTTACTTTTTGATAAATTATTTAGGTTCGTGTTTTTATAACAAACGACAATGTCTCTTAAACCCTTAGGGTAAAACCATGGTTAAGCAGCATTTTACCTATAACCCTCACTCTGGTGTTTCACCACTGACAGTGCTCAGTGGCACTGGGAACTGCCAGATTTTCAAGAAGGTTCCTCATCATTAAACTGCAGAGGTTGCTCTTGACTGATTCCCATCACACCCACTCCCCCTGGTAGCTGGAAGAAATGCTCTGGTAGGAATAATTTAGCCAAAGAATGGGTTGTAAAAGGTCATTAATTGGAAACAGTGGTTTTCAACTTAATGTTCTTAAAATAACAGAGATTACATTAATTATCATGGAGTCATAAGCTTTACTCAAAAGAGATTTGGTTGGTTCAAAACAAGAAGTAACTGCAAGATTACCAAGGAATTTATAATGACAGAATGTTATCTGGCATTACAAAGTGACCACAGACCTCAGTACTAAGGACATTGGGAAGCTTCATTTTCAGTCTACTCATTCTTAAAAGAGAATCACTCTGCTAATATTGTTGAGTTTCTCTGGCAAATTTGATCATCAAATAAATAATTTACATTATAAAGGCATAGGAAAATAGATGCACAAAAACCATGAAAGGTGATGTTTTAATACAGCCTTTCAATTTAAAATTTGAGACAATGAGAATGGCAGTTCTTGCTCACTCAAAGCCTGTGTTAATTCCTATGCAAAGATCCAAAATTACCTGTGACAGCAAAAGTATTCTAGAATACAACTACCCTGTGAACTGTGCATTAGGAAAAGATGTATTTGGAATAAAGTTATAATCAGTTTGCAGGGACATTGCTGCCAAGCAAGACAGAATTCACCCTGGCTGTCCTGGTTTTCTCATCTATGAGCCAATATGAAACCAAATGCTCAGTGAGCTGGATGATTAATTTGTGCTGTAATTCAGTCACTGCATGATACTATTTTGTATATATTATTTCAGGGAAGGAAGGAGGGATGTCATTGAAGCTATGAATGTTCTTAACTGCATAATTTCATTCATCCCCTCTTTCCTCATTTGCACTACATGTAGCTTTGTTGCAAGACAGATCCTGAATAAATGTCTAGACCCAGATAGAACTTTGCACAAGTGTACCCTGGCCTTTCTTCTGAACCTGCAAGAACAGTGTCTTGCTGAGGCATGTTTAGGACCAGTTTTGTAGTGGTTTAGTCTCTTTAGAATTAGAAGCATAACTATGTGTTATTTCATCATTTCAATACCAGTACTAACTGAGAGTTATTCTCAACTTCCAAACCAGGACTAGGCAAATTTTAAACCGCCTTGTATAACACATCCTGGTTTTCGGTGTACCACATTACCACCTTCAAAGCCTTTCAAAACTCTTACACAGCATGTTCATTGCTTTTTTCCTCTATCAGATCATACATCATCCACTACTTCCTCCTTCCTCCTGTGGATGTCAGCAAGAATTTTGTCTCTCTGTTCATGGAATAGCTCACTTAAAGAAAATAAAATAAAATAATAACATCTTTTTATAGCATCTCTTTATAACATCATATTTCTTTAACAGTGTAGTAGCTAGAGTTCCTACACAGGCTGGGGAAACATGCTTTTTTGAGTTTTTTTTCTGTCAGAAAAGCATATTTCACATTTCAAGAGGCATTTCAAGTCTAAAGAGAAAAATAGAACCAGATTACCTTCTCCCTGTCCTTTAGTCTATTACTTTTTAAATACTAACAGTTTGATTTTCCTGCTCCAGGAGCAGGACTACATCCTTGGTGGGAATGCTGAAGAGCATTTGGTAAGGACAGTCTCTTGAATGATGAGCACAAAGCTCCCAAATCTGAAAACAGCAAAGTTCCTTACAGCCATGTTTTCTAGGAATATGTTTCTAGGAATATATGCAATAGCAGGCTATTGCAAAATGTAGATAATAGCATGACCTTTCTGTAGCTTACTGGGCAGGTAAAACAGTAGATTATTTTAATAAAACCAAGGATTGGCAAATGCTGGAAGGAGAGAGGCCTATCTCCAAGAGCAGGCTGACTCAGGAGGAGTTGTTCTCTGAGTGTGAACCTTTAACTAGAATGGTAAGGCTGAAAGGAATAAATGATAACAAATTTAAACAACCAGGATAAGCTACTAAACAACCTACCTGGGGAAACCTTCAGTGTGTTGAATTTCTGCAGCGTGGATGTCTGTGCCTGTGGTAGTCACCAGGTCCTTCTTTAAGAAAAGATTGATCTAACCTAGTTTACACATCTATTCTAGGTAACATATTGCAAAACTTACAAGTGTCTATTTCTCTCAGTTTATAAAAAAAGACTAGAAAACTAGGTGAGATATAAACATCTACCTGAAGTCAAATAAATACATTTGTAATATCAGAGAGTATGCTGTAGCACTGCCTAAAATTTTCTAGGAATTTTAGTGAAGTTTATTAGCTTCAGTCAGGAGCTGTCACTGATACAGAAAGTGCCAAAGTACTATTTTGTAGTAGATGTTTGATGTCCCATTCTGACCTTATAATTTATGAGTTTAAGAGTCAATAATTAAAAAAAAAAGAAAAAAGTAATTCAGAAAATTGCTAAAGCAGCACAATGCCAAGTGTCAAACAGAGAAAGATTAGATGCTAATGCCAGACTGTTGGTAGCACACTGTAGTAATCAGTGTGGTTTTACCATTTACTACATCTTTCAGATGGTTTGGCAGATGACTTTTCCCCCCAAGGCCTTAGTTTTGTCACCCTTCTCCAAGTTAACATTTAAAAAGGATTAACAGCAGTAATAACAACAGTAATAATAGCAACAATGAAACAACAACAACAACATAATAATAATAGTAATAATAATAATAACAATAATAATAATATCATCAGTTCTCTTTCTCCACACCTTATTGACATTAAAAATAGATACACCTACAAAACTTTTATAATCATTGTTACTGTTAGTAATATCAACCCAATTTTGTAGTAATTCTTAGACTGAAATGGGTGGGGGTGTTTGTTTGCTTTTACCATTGCAGGAATGAGAGGTGAAATATTATGATTCTCTTTCTATACAAAAAACTGTGTAACACTGACTGACAAGTCAGTTTAGAACTGAACATTGAGGTATTTTTGTGCTCCTGCAAGAGAGCTGTAAGACTTCCATTTATCATTGTCTAAAAACTGCTGTTAAGTTCCACACATGGGAGCTGCTGCAAAACACCTGGTGTGCTTCAGGAAATGTCTGCTAAAATTTTTCAGGAGTGAGATCTATCATCCTTATTTACAATTAGGACATGGTTGTTTTGCCTTCTTTGCAAGCTTTTCAGCAACACTGGAGCGTGGCAGAAGCATATGAACAGTTTAAAACATATTCATAGAAATACACCCACATCACAGTATGTATGATAATGCAGCTTGGAAGGCACCTCTGAGGTCTTTAGTCCAACCTCCTGCTCAAAGCAGGGTCAGCAATGAGGTCAGGCCAGGTTGGTTAGGCTTTAATTTATTTATTGGTCTGGTTATTAGGTTTCCTGGCTTGAGGAAGAATTCTTGAGAAATATGGGCATTTTTCACATGTCTTTTTGAACTTTTATTCACAGTCTGTCTGTCAGCTGCTGAAGTGTACTGAAATTTCTCCTTTGCCTGCAGGCATGGTAATAACTTCAGCAGTGAATTATTGAAAATATTTTCTGTTTCTATTACATTCACTGTTTATTATATCAGAGTCAGTTCATATTAATAACAAGAATAATAACAATAATAACAATATTGAGAAACAGTATATAAAATATTAATAAAGATATTGGAAGAAAAAGAGGGTGTACTTATTTCTTGTGGTATTTTTAGAGGATTTTAAATGCAGCCCATGAAGCTCGGGTGGTAATTTTTCGTTCCAATTTGTAAACATCCAGTTGAAATTTTAAAAATTAAAATTAAAAAACAAAGTAGAAACCACTAACAATAATCCTATGTTAAAATATTGCATAGAATATACAGTTCAAAGGGTGTCATACCTGTAATGGTAAAAGTAGCACTTGTAATCCCTGTTGTTAAAATGGCTCTTACACCCCATAGGGTTATTGTGACAGAAAGGATCATATTAGGCACATCATGTCTTCATATTAAACAGATTTTCATAAGTGCACAAAAGAACTAGTGCTGCTTAGCTTTTTTTAGTAATTATAATTAATTTTCATCTAAAGGGACATTATTTTGCCCAAAACTTCTTCTTTTTTTCTTAGCTTAACATAAGGCTACACGCCTTGATTAAGAGTGCTGGATATAGCTAAGTGTATTTATGGCCTCTAATATAGAAAGACCCTTCCATTTGCATATTTATTTGAGCATTTCATGAATTAAACATTGAGCGACACAAACATCCCCATTTTACTGTATTCTTATAGTTCATCACAAAGAAGCTAAGGCTTACAGTGTATTTTGTATCATTAAAGTGACCTTGGAAGGGAAAAGGGAAGCATAATGTTGACCTTTTTATATTCCTTCAAACCACAGGTAAATCAAATTCTTTATTCTAAATAGCTGTCCAACCAGTTCTTCCATTTCCACTAAATTTTCCTCAGAAGTGTGTTTTATATCATGTGTTAGGTTAAAACCCACCAGAAAAATAGTGTTCTGGTGTAGCTACAAGTAAATGCTGGTTTTATTCATCATAGACTTGAAATTGGGATTCTCTGGTGTAACTTCATAGAATGTGAGAGACTTTCAACACAACATTTTGGGTATTCTGTATCCAGGATGATTTGATGTTAAAGTAAAATCTTGTCAGGTATCTCTTCTCAAACTCCTGTAAATATGGTGAGGAGGCTCTTGTGCAACAACCTTGTGGATGCTGCAGTGTAGATACTATTAGGACAGCACTATGGCTTTTATTACTTTTTCAGTCTGAGTTTGCTTTTTAAAAGGTAACTCCTATGAACGTAACCCAAATTAGGTCAAATATAATGAATAAATTGGTTTGATGAATGAATGAAGACAACTTTATAGAGATTGGCAATATTTAGCACGTTATTATTCAGCTCCATTAATTCAATCAAGAAAAAAAGAAGGCTTTAAAGGTATGACATTAGTTTAGTAAAAACAGCCCACATTTAATATCAGATATGTCCAGAATATTAGCTTTTGCATTATGACAATTGGATTTAAGTGCTACCCACATATACATGCTTTTTGGTAGAATAAGAATAGCAATTTCTAAATTGTATTTTCATGGGAAATTGCAACAAAAGTAGAAGAAAAACAATTAAAGAGTCTTGTTAATTAAAGTTCTAAAAATTAATTATTCAAATAAACCTCAAAAGGCTATTTAAGCTTTTTCCAAGATTTGTCTACAGCTTTTAATGAGCATTTTTGAATTACTATATCTGCATTACATCTAGAACTTTAAAATAATTCAGCCTATATATATTTTCTCATACTAGTAAGATAATAATTAATTTTGCTTTAGCATAGAAAAATAAAATATTTTGTTGGGACCCCAGTTCAAGATTATATTTTTTCCACTGTATGTCATAGAAAAGCAGAATAAATGCATAAAATCAAACTTAGGGAGTTAAGTTTCATGATCAGCTTGGAAATAGCAGCAATAAAGATCAGAAGCACAACAGTTTTAACCAAACTATTCCAAAAATGTAGGTGATGAAACAAAACCTTTCATGAAATCTTGTCAATCTCTGCAAATGTGTTGAATCAAAAAGTAAATGATAGAGAAAAAAAGTATGTTCATGTATAGATACAAGTATTCTCTCTCTATATCTTCAGAATGTAATACTTTTCCTTTTTGTTTGATATAATTGACATAATTTATGCTGATAGAATTTCAGAATTCAAGAAGACTCCAAAACAAAGCAGAAGTTGTTTTACATGATCCTGAACACTTCTATTCATTGCTCTGGGTTGCAAAAAAATCTAAAAAATATTTTCTAATAATTCCAACATATATAATTGACATAATTTATGTTCATGCATGCAATTTATGTAATTGACAAAGAACTGGTAATATATTTTCTATGGCTGAATATGTCAGAGATTCAACAGGGTATGAAAAATGTAATGGATGAATAATTTCTTTCATAAGCTATTTACCTAAGATCATTTGATTAAATCTCACTGGAAGCTTTAATTAATTAAGTAGCTCTAACAGCCACAGGTAAGATGGGCAAAGACATCAGGTTGCTCCATGTTCCTACTATAACATGTAGAGGAAAGTTTATTAGAATTGGGAATATACAGGAATAGAGCACCTTCAGGGAGCTGAAGCCTCAGCAAAGTCTTCTCAGGGCAAGCTGCACAGGAGCCTGGCTCCCAGGTGCAGCAGGACAGAGGCAAGTCCCTAGAGAAAGCAGAAGTTTTAAAGGAAAAGAGTAAGATTTGAGTCTAAAAAACTGGAAACTCTTATTTCTTATATCTATATGTACTTCCAGACCTGTGGGATGGTACCATGCATGTGTATCTATGCTTGAGTTCACTGAAACAGTGTAAGACAGATATACTAAGGGAAAGGGCAATATTTCCACTGAAATGACTTGCAGTGAATAATTACACAACCTAATGAATTGCAATTTCTCTTCTTTTACTCAGTCCAGAAAGTATAAAGAACTAAAGAAATGTGAACAACCCTGAAATTCTGGAGGGCAGAAAGGCAGCATCATTTGAACCCACTGCAATTACATTGAGGCTCAATAACAGAAACATGGTTTCATACTTTTATTCCCATGTTTGCTTCTCACCATGTAAACAAGAACGTGGTAATGAGTAAATAACTTGTCTCAAGTTTCTGTCATACACCCTAATTTATTGAATTTGAATATTCTTATTCCTTCCTGTCATAAATCCTAATTTATTGTATTAGAATTACTTCCTAAGTAGTGCAGTCTTCTGGACAGGTATGATACATACATCAGCCTTTATTTTATGGTAATGTTTGTCAACACTATATTAAGTAGATTAATGTGCAAACACCCATACAATACATAGTCTCAGTAACATCTGACATGGAACATTCCCAGCTCCAAGACATGTATTTTTTACCTTGCCCTCATATTATGGCTGTAGCACTCATACAGTGCAGGTATAAACCAACACAAAATATTTACTGGCACATTTTTTGTTAACATATACTTCATGTAAATCCTAGTTCTGCCTGAAAGAGCATTATCAGGAGACAAAAAACAAATGCACTGCAGCCACTATGAAGTGCTCTATCTAGATATGTCTGTGTCTCTTAGAAGAAAAATTATTTTCATTCACATTGAAGCACTTTCTTAAATAGTTGTTTGTTGGCAATAGAGTTGGTCTTCTGACTTCTGTTTCTGCAGTAATTAGTGATTGCAGAGCAGTAAATTAGAAAGTCTCTACAAGGTAGTCAGTTAGACTCTACATAAATTTCCTTATTCCCACATATATAATTTCACTTTAAGGATAATCTTCCAACCAGACTACTGCATTATTTCCAAAATCTGAAAAAGAAGAATTTGGTTAGAAGGAAGTGGATGAAGCTTTCATGAACTTAATGAGGTCATCAGCAGCACAAGTAAACAAAAATTAACACCTTTTTATTTATCCACCAAAACATCCCATAGGAAAGAACACTGCAACCCAACAGAGAGAAAAAAGCAGCACAATTTGACAAGCTTTCTGCCTTCTTCTCTGTGGTATTGAAAGAACAAAATCACACCCACCCTTGTAGTGGTAAACCAGTAAGAATGGCCTCCACAGAAATGTAATTGTTATTTTAATTCTATATTTACAAGACAATAAAATGCCAAGTCAGCGTTGGCCATTCCCTTTTTTGATCATTACCTGTCAGCTTTTTGTGGCTTTACCACATGGTCTCCAGTTTCATTAAAAACAAAACAAAACAAAACAAAGACAGCCAATAACAAAAAGCCCAAAACAATGCACACACAACAACAAGCCTACACATCAACAGCTAAAGGGAAGTCATTCATCCCATAATTGCCCTGGCCTCAAACAAGCCATGAAGTAGTGCACACAATAAAGGCAATCTGTCCTCTTTTAAAGGGAAGTTCAAACAGCTGCCTTGAGTTTTCTATTGCATATTCACAGTGATAATGTATGAAATTATTAACTTCTGCACTGGGGTTTATGGCATTAAGAACCCCCCATCAAGCAACAAACGAACGATGTGTCTGGTTTTAAGGATTGCTTTGTTAGAAACTTCTGGGTCAATTGGGCTTTCAAAAAGAGCTTGGATACTTGGAACATTTCGGAAGCAAACTTAATTGAAGACGGATGGTGTCTGACATCAGAAATGCCCATTTTCCTTTCTTTGCATGTCATTCCCCACGTTGATTTGTAAGGATACCTAAGGGTTATATGCCAAGCTACCCAGGGGAGAGACTTTTTGGTTGTTTGACAGCTAGCATAGCTCAGCTATAAGCCAGTGAGCTGCACAATTCATCAGGGTTTTGATGCAAAGCTTGAGAGAGTTAATGGGGACACATTGACTTTATTGCTTTGGGTCAGAACCACTGCAAGAGTCACTGCAGCCATATCTTGAGCCCACCCAAAGGTACATGGATTAGGCCATCTAAGACTGCTCAGCTTCTAGTTTATTTAATAAAACATTTTCTTCTTTCTAAAATAAACATCAGTGCTTACTGTCTTTTCTGTGCTTCTCTTGCTCCCTGTCAGCCACCATGCAAATTTTATCTTATTGCTCAGAGATGTTGACCTCTTTGCTCTTCCTCTACCTTCACACTTCTTTGTTCTAAGAATTTGATTTGGGAGAAGAAAACCTCTCTTTTTTTTAAATTTAATGTTTTCAAAGTTCACTGGATTTTCCTGTCATCCTTTTCTCCCTGTGTGACAGAGAACAGAGCTTGCTACTGAGATTCCTGACTACCCAACCCCTGTGCAAAGCTCCATGTAACAAATGTTTTATTCCACTTTTAATAAACAGAAGGAGTTTCCTTTATCATTGTCTTTTTTCATATCTTAAAAAAACCTTTTTTTATGCAAAGGCAGGAAGCTGATAAAAGATCATAGAATCATAGCATATCCTGAGTTGGAAGGAACCCACAAGCATCATCTAGTTTGTCAGCTCAGTTGACCCAGTAAGGACGGTGTCATCCCAGGGACCAGAATCTGAGAGAAGAGTGCAGCTCTAGTCCCACAAAAAGCCATAAATGTCTGGCACAATTTATGAAATCCATAGTCCAGAATAAAGTGTGATTGTGGAGGACCCTTAAGTAACTTGCAGGGAGATTGCACTACCTCAACCTGGGGCTCACCAAGAACCAAGCAGGGAGCTGCCCAACATAGCCAGTATGAAATCCTCAGGTTAAATCCCACTGCTCTGGGGACATTCATGCATTCGCCAGTTTCCACTTGTATTGTAAACTCACCTGTGTTTGAATGCCTAAGATGCTCTATTTTCCATCTGTGAGGCCTCCTCTCCCACAACTTTGACATGGAATAATTTGAGACTATTAATCCCATATAGTAAGTGAAGCTCTATACTTTGCTGACCCATGAATGACATCCAATGGCAATTAAGTTAGTCTTGCCTGTAGTTCTCTGAATACCTCAGAATCCATCACTTCCCATTAGAATCATAGAGTGGTTTAGGTTAAGTTCAACTCACATATCTCAAAAAAATTCTTGAAGCATTGCTTCAAGAAAAATAGAGAATCCACTTTATTCCATCATTATTATCAATGGCATTCTGAAAGACCACACAAATTATTTGCCACATTCAGGTAGCCTGCATATTTAAACAAAAATATGCTAAGACTGTGACCTCTGGGGCAGAATGCCTCCTTGATGCTAGCACTCACTTTTTCTGACACAACAGCTGGAGGAATCTCTTTGTACTAGTCTAATACAAGCATAACTTAAAGTATATCTGATAGAGAAATAACCTGCTTAAATGGTTTACTAAAGATTTTATTGATGAATAAACTTTTACATTCTCCTCTGCTGGTCTGACTCCCCTTCAACGAATAGCTGAAAACAATGCATTATTCTGGTTGACGTAACAGGCAACACAAAATCTGCTCCTGGGAGGTTTAAATGACAGGAACTTTATGGCAGCTCAACAGATTTAAAGCATTTTGCTTCTAATAGTGACTTTCACTTGCGGTGATATAACATAAGTGTATGGCAGAAGCTACAAAAGAAGAAACAGTCATGTCCACACTATTGGGTCCTTGTGCCTGGGGTTGTACTGCTTCAGCCTGACAACTGAAAACTCTCCCTGCTTGGGACTTAGAGCCATCTGAGTGAGCACTACTCACAGAATGAGCTTAATTGTCTGTGTGAAACAGGCAGGGACATTTGCAGATGTAAATTGAACGCTGCTGAAGGTAGCAGTAGAGTTGTAACGTTCTATAAATTACTTTCGCTGGCCTGGCTCAGCACCCCTCACAGAGCTTTCAGCTTGATTCAACAGGGCTCTAAGCAACCAGAGAAGAAAATTTCTTTTAAAGAAATTTAATGCAGCAGAACTGATTAACTGAGAAACAGCCTACAAACAGGCAGCTGAGAGAATGTTCTCGGCAAGCCAAATAGCCCTGTTATGTTGGTTTTATTAATTAACATCTGGCTTCCTGCCTCTAAATCGGGTCCCCTTCTTTGCTGCTATAATGTAGTGTTTTCACCACTTTTACTCTGAAATGTACCCCGAGAATTTGAGATTAAATCCTTTGGCTGTTCAGCTTCTGAAACACAAGTCAATCCCCTCTAAATAGCATACAGCAACACAGCTCTAGTGGTCTCAGCAAACCTCATTTTCCTGCAGGGACGTGGTAAAGAATGGCAGAAAAGGAGAGACAAAGTCCTGCACCAAAGAGAGAAAAATAATTAGTGAAGTAGACAGGGTATAGAGGAGACAGCTTTTAACTGAAGAAACACTCTCCATCATTAGGACAACTTGGGTAGGCATACCAGAGCAGCATTATTTCTGTGGGCTGGGTTCATCCTAAACTGGAAAAATAGCTATATATTATGGCTGTGGTTTTGAAAAAAACAAGACTAAACCTTCAGACAAGTTACAAAGCAATGCTGGCTGCTGCAAGCTGATCCTCCAGTTTCTGAATACTACAATCCAGCCTGCTAAAGTAGAGGCTTTAGTCTACTCAAAAAAGCCAAGGTCTTAAAAGACATAAACTACATTATATAGACTTCTTTTTACTTGATGGTTTTCAGAACACATAGCAGAAACCATACATGTAGTTGAAGGCCATCACTTAATCTGAACTGATTTGAAAATTCTGCATTTTACGTCTTTACTGAGACTAGTCTCTTTCAGACTATGTTTCCTACATGCTGATATTTTTTAGTACCCATCTTAGCTAATAAGATGGAGGTTTTTTTAATAATTACATTACATTTAAGTATTAAAAACAGGGTTTATTTTTAAATTTTAATTGTTCATCTTGTACTTCTTTGTCTTCTTTTCTCCTACTTAGTTTGTCAGGGGCGTGTGTGATCCTGGAGAATTATTCTTTGGAAGTGATTCTGTTATACTGCAATCATTGTTCCTCAAAATATGCTGCTTCTTTGGGAATTTTTATTAACCCTTAGGATATCTTTAATTTCACAAAATGCTTTGGTGTTTTGCTCTTCTGATAGTTTCTGGTCTATCACATATTCTGTCACCCAACACAGTTCAAAATTAGTGAGCGGCTTGACAATAAATGGCATATTTATTTTAAAAGATCTTTTCTTAACATGTGCAATTGCATCAAGTGATAGAGCATGATTGTCAATGGGTTCACATAACTTGTCCCCAAGTGACATGTTTACTTACTGCTGAGCCACCAGTTCAGCAGCTGTAAGATTAGTAGAGATTTACAGAAAGAAAAATATATCCTGTTAATGCTTCACAAGTTAAGTTTTGTAGTTCAATGTTACTAAGTCAACTGTTTTTACAGTGTTAATGCACAAGTTGAAGCAGCTTATGAAGTGTCAGGGGGCTGATTTTATTCAGTGTGTAGAAGTACACGGTGCTGATTGCTTCACATACAAGGATTTAAAACACTGCTTTGATAAGACCTGAGCTGATCCCACTTTTTAAAGAAGTCTGTGCATACATCATGGTTTTAGTCCACTTACTGCATTGCCTAAAGTGGCAGCTGATGTCATCTGATGAAAAGAGTGCTCCTGGGTCGTGCTCAAGGCTGCACTTCACCGTCAGCAGAGCTGTAACTGTGATAATCTCCTGCTGCAACAGATAAAGAAATCTATTACTGCCAACTCCACATGAATGCAGAGATCCTGGCCAGCACAGCTTCGCACTTCAACTGGTAGAAATTTTTCTTGTGATTTTATTGAGCATTAGGTATTACGAAGAGGAAAATAGTTAAATATTCTTATGAATGGAGCTCCACAATTTTCAGCTCACAGAATCCAAATGGAAAGGATTATCTCATCTATCTTTGGGCATCTTAGTGTTATGTTTATAGTCTAAGTTAGTCTTTGTTTCCCCTGCAGTCAGCAGGAAGAGGTGGGTAAAGTAGATGAGCCCATTTCCTACATGGTTTGACAAGAGAGCACCAGTTTATATTGGCTGCACAAGATTTGGACTGCTGAAGTTGACACAATTTCATCTAGTGTTAAGAATTTCTAGGAAATGAATGAGATAATGAAACGCTGTTTTGAGGGATGTCTTAGTTCTCTGTCATTTTCTTTCCTGCTGACTTCCTTCATAACAATAACAATAAAATCTATGCATTTTCAGATGGCCCAGCTTTTTCTTGGCCCAACTTGATCTCTGTGTGGGAGGTCTGTGCCAGACAGTACTCCACACAGCCTCTGAAATTACTCTTCTTCTAATTGATATTTATTGAAAGAAGGCTTGTGCTTCCAGTAATCTTCCATGTGTAACTATTAATTACATCTCATAGCCAGACTGAGGTTTGATTTGCATGGTAAGCATGCTGGAGGAGCCATGTACATTATGGTACAAGACAATGAAGCTTCCTGGACTGTCTAAAAAAACAGTATCAGATTTGTCAAACAAGCATTGCCACTACAGTGCTGCATATTGTAAACTATAACCATTAATTTCATTTTAAGTAAGTAAAACATTTTATACCATTCCTGAGTTCACTGAAACTACTGGTAAACCCATTTTGACTTCATTGGTGGTCAGGCAAAGTTTTAAAAGTACCTTGCAAGCTTTAAAGCAAAAGGAAGTCATTCTGTGGTTTTGGTCAATATTTTCTTTCAAAATCACTTCATGGATATTATTGTTGCTGAATTTGGCTGAGTATTCAGAGTTTTCTGAATTTCTAAGAGATTCTCAGATATTTTGTCTTTTAAGACAAAATCATCGAAGTGAAACTGTTACCAAATTCTATTTTCTTACACACAACTATCAAAAAAATATGCCTACTTACTAGGTGATAAAAGCAATTTTCTTTGATTTTCCAAAGGTATTACAATGAGATTCAATAATTTTCAGGAAGTTAGAAGTTATTCTTCACTCCTTTAAGTAGGGGGATTTGAAGCATTCAGCATTGCTGCCTGCAGCAATATCCTCATGCAGCTCATGCATTTTTAAAGCCTAGACCTCCTTAAATAAATAAGGTGAAAAGTGTTATTTTTCTATTTGTTCATACAAGTCAAGCCAAACAACCTAATTTGAAATATTGGACACAGGACCTCCATAGGGTATTGCTGACTGGAGGTCTTGTAACTAAGAATGGGCCTATATTAGATATAAAGTGGGATAAATAAGAGTACTTAATTTAGCTTGTTCCTTGTGCTCGGATGAAATGCTCTAGACATCAGCACATTGTAGAAAAAGACTCAGAACTAGGAAAGCAAATTTTCTTCATATTTAACTACCTTAGATTTGTCCCAACTCTTTCACAGCTGTGCTAGGTTGCCAGTTTTGGTGCACTTCCAAAGACTTGCATGCCCCCTGAAGTCACACAAGTCCTTAAATACCCAGATATGAGCAGCTGCACAAGGAGGAATCCAACAGCTGTTCAGCTTCTCTGTCCTGCCAGCTGCAAGCCAGCACCACTGAGAAAAGGTGCTGGACTGGAGGAGCTGCATGGAGGAGCTCATCCCAGAGGGCACATTTGCCTCCTGCCCCATTAGGCAGCGTGGGGATGATCTGGCTGCAGTCACTCAGGGCACTGAGCACTGAGCAGGGCCAGCAGGGCAGCCCTCCCTACCTGTGGGATACCAGCAATTTAACCACTTTCGCTTTATTCTTTGTCCTTAATACATCTTAAATCACAAGTTTTCCAGGGTAAAGTTTTCCTCTTATTATGTGTCCAGTGCAGTGGAATTACCTCATCTTTGCAGCACTATTCAATTCTGAAATTTGTACATCTCCTTAAAGGTCTAACTTCTTCCATTTTGAGAAATTCCTCCTGGGATGATCCAGCAAGTTCTTAAGGATTGATCCACCTTCATTCATAGATTTGTGATGTATCACTCAGCTTCTTCCCTTTCCCCAAGGGAAAATGGCTCATGTTCATCAAAATGCTATATATTTTTAGAATATAAAAACTATGTTATTTGGATTTGTGCAGGGTTTTTAAAATTTTATTTTTTTTTTTCTAAAATCCACATTCTATTGGGAGGTGAGGAAAACAGGCAATTTGCTTATTTTTTACTATTCCTGTTTCTGTATTTTGAGATTATAAAAACATTCTCTAGTTTCAACATTTAATTTTTTTTCCTTTGTTACTACATACAGAAAATATACACAGGCTGTTGCTTTCCTCAGTGACAGATTCAGGCTCTCAGAAAACGCTGTCTGACATTACTGAGCATAGTTACCCTTCTGCAAAGAGCTCCCAAGAATAAGCAGCGTGTGACTTAAGATATTAACAGAACCAGGAACTCTGGAGAATTGCTATGTCCCTCACTATTTCTGTAATGGAACATGTGTCCTGCTGTTGGAAAATATTAACTCTATACAACGAATAAATAAATATTCTGTAATTCCTTCTTGTTCCCCGCTTTTCTAAGTTTATTCTTCCTTAAGAATAAGCATTTTCCTTTCTTTTAAAGGAAGAAAATAGAACCATATTTTGTTAACACAAGAAAATGGAATATTCACCAAAGAAGGGGAAACAAATGGTCGAGGGAAAAAAAATCAATCTTTTCTTTCTAAGGAAAGGGCAAAATTGGTTGTGCAGAACGGAATTTCTTTTGAGGGAGGGAAAGCAGAGGAGTGTGGTGGTTTCTTGATGCAGCTTGATCTGATGCTTGAGAAAATAAAGAAACACCTTGCAAATAAATATCCCTTTCCCACTATTTCTTATAGCACTTTCCAGTACCTGATGGGAGCCTACAAAGAGAACTGGAGGAACTGGAGAGGAACTTTTCACAAGGGCATGGAGTGATACAACCAGGAGGAATGGCCTTAAGCTGAAAGTGCAGGTTGAGATTGGATATTAGGAAGAAATTTCTACTATGAGGGTGGTGAGGCCCTGGCACAGGTTGCCCAGAGAAGCTGTGGATGCTCCATCCCTGGAATTGTTCAATACCAGCTGGATGGGACTTTGTACAGTCTGGTGGAAGATGTCCCTGCACATGGTATGGGTTTGGAACTAAATTATTTTTAAAGTGCCTTCCAACCCAGCAAAATTGTCATTCAAAGTCTCCTTATCCACTGTGTCTAAATCTGAAAGTGAGAAACTGCAGTAAGTAAAAACTGTGTTGTTAAGCAATGCATTTTTCTTTAATCCTGGAATGAATAGAAATGAAATGTTTGGAACTTGAGTTCATCAACATCAGTGCGGTGATCCAGGGTGTATTTTAAATATGGAAAAGAGATGAGTGTTCAGCACAACTGGCTACTGCATGTCAGCACAGCCCAGGCCACCTACCACATACCCTCAGAGACCCTACTTCAGTTCTGGCATAAAACACAGTAAATTAAAATCCTATCCTTGAAAAATATTGAGAACATGAATATTTGTCAATGAATCAGTAGCCTTTCTGGTAGTTCATTAAATAATCATAACTCCCTTTTACCACCAGTCAATTCACAGCTTTGATCCTGTAGATCCCTGCCAGCAATGAGCTAAAGTTTGCAACTATTCAATGCTGCTCTTGAATCAGGACTGAAAAGTGTGACCTAGATTTAAAACCCTGAGATCTCTTTCAAAAAGCAGTTGTTCAGGACTCATTGCAGTACTATAAAGCATATATCAAACCAGTTAGTGAGATGAGTAGCCTTTCAAGAGCTAGGTAAGACAAATGTCTCTTTCCAGAAACCCCTCTGTTGACACTTAGATCACTGTCAGCACAGAGAGCTCACCACTGCTTCAAAGGGTAGGGAATCTGCCCCCAAATTTTTCAAATATTTCCTCTCTCAGCTTGTTCATTTCATAGATCTGGCTCAAAGGAAATTATTCTTTCTATAAGAAAAGTATGCTCATTTTTTAAATCATCATATTCCAGCACAACTACAAAGATCAAGCCATAACTGTTAGTTAGGGTAAGAATGAAAAGGGCACCCACGGCTGTGCCCTGCAGGCTTTGTCTTAGAAAGAGGAATTTTAAAAATCATTGCACTGGAAGTGATACAGTGGGTTAATTCACTGCCTTTTGGAGACCTGACATGTATTTGTGCAGCGATTGTGTTTTTCCAAATGCCCAAGCCACCAGCACACATCTTGGCACGGAGGGGAACAGCTGCAGGGCTGCAGGTCAGGGGATGGGGATTGGCAGGGGCTGAGCGGGGGAAGCCTGTCCAGCACCTGCCTGCATCGTGCCTGGCCTGAGCCAGTGCTAGCAGTCTCTGACTTTGTTAAAATCCTTCAAATCCACCACATTCACAATCTTTCTGCAAGATAACTCTTGCCAATGGGAGACTGCATTTGCCTTCGTGCCTAGTTTTCCCTTCTGCATGTATTTTCAATTTTACAAGAGCAATATTTGTATTTTGTTGTGTAATTTAAGTGATGAATATCCTTGAAAATATTACAATGTTACAAGTATTTAAGAACATAATTAACATGAACTACATAAATAGACTAGATCATGCAAATAATCTCATCAAAGACGAAATCCAGTTAATTCATCTTGGACTGTTAAGGAATTTCAGTGACAAAGGAATATATATATGGGATCTGAATAATCACAGAGTCATAGAAGAGCTTGGGTTGGAAGGGACCTTAAAGATCATCTAATTCCAACCCTCCCACCTTCCAGGATCAGGCTGCCCAGCCTGACTGTGAGCACTTGCAGGGGTGTGGGATCTTTAGTCTCTCTGGGCAGCCTGTTGCACTGCCTCATCACACTCCGAGTAAAGAAATTCCTCCTAATATCTTATCTAAAACTCTCCTCTTTTAGTTTAAAGTTTCTCCTTGTCACACAACTATCTTTCCATGTAAAAAGCTTTTTTAAAAGGGGCTTTTTTATTAGCCCCCTTTAAAAACCACAATAAGGTCTCCCCAGAGCCCTCTCTTCTCCAGGCTGAACAGCCCCAGCTCTCTCAGCCTGTCCTCGCAGGAGAGGTGCCCCAGCCCTCTGGTGCCCTCTGTGCTCACTCCAGCAGATCCATGTCTGTCTTGTGCTGAGGCCTCCAAACTTTTCAGACCTGATCAGCCAAAGCCAGACAGCTCCCTGGGTTACTGCCATTAAAGCACATGGGACTCCAAGACTACATGCCAGAAGAGGTAAAGTGACTCTTACTGAACAGAACTGTTTGACCTGCCCAGCACGTGTCTTTGCAAGGGAGCTGGGCTGCTCACCTTCAATTCTGTGTAACAAAGGGAGAATGCATGTGATTAACTTTAAAGATTTCAGTAGATTTGTTTAAAAACTGCGTATAAAAGCATTTAGTTGCACGCTTGTCTAAAAAGGATACAATGCCAGTGCAGCATTTCTTCTACAGACATGGGGGTGGTCTGTGCCCTCCATTAAACTCACCTCCTTACTGGTGTGTAACTGTTCTGGTTCTACTAGTGCACCAGACACTTGGAAAATGTTTGAACAGATTGGTTTAAGAAGTGCAAAATTAACAAAAAAAATGCAATTTAGTACCTTTATTCTCATTATCCTGTAGGCCAAAGGTATGGGACTTAGTCACAAAAAAGACAATATTATCAACCAGTCAACATAATATTCTCATTAACAAGTTCTCTTTTTATACAAGATGCCATTTAAATACAAAGGATTTATTTAGGAATCAAAAGACATATGATGCCAACATCAAGGTCTTGGAGGAAATGATAAAATATTTGGCTGTTAACAGTTGTGTGTACAATTTGACAGCCATAATCCTTGGCCATGGCTTATGAGAGTAATGTTCAGGGAGTATCTGGTTTAGATTTTCTCAGCTGAATATGATGCTCAATAGAGGGGTTTATTTTCTGGATACGCATGGTAGAAAATCAGCTATTGCACAGAATAAATTAATTAATTCCAAAGCAGACAAAGTAGACTTCATATGTTAAAAGAAAAAAAAAAAGTAAGAAAAAAGTTATCTTGAGCATGACAACATTTTCATAAGTTTAACGTGTGTAATGGAATTTAATATGAATTTTCCATTGGTGAAACTTACCTATATTATACTTATATATTGCAGAAAGAAGCAGTTAAACTGGTCAAATGACTGTGTTCATTTCATAATATTTTTACAAGCTATAGCCCACAACTGCTGCAGTTGTACGTGCCACTTTTCTCAGCTGCACTTAAAAAAGTAAAGCAATCATTTTGCAGTTTAAGTGTTTATTTGGCCCACTGTTTCTGGGTAAAACCAGAACTGTGTTAGTTTTATATTATACCATTCATTTCACCATGCAACAATATATATATTTAATGGAAAGAAGGTTGCTATCATTTGGCTGGTGCAGCTAGTACTTCTATGCACTTTACAAGATAAATATTGTTTTCTTTTCCCTCTTTAGAGCAGATTCTTATAACTTTACTAATATCCACCACTATATTACCATATAAATAATTCCAATGAAGTCTATATAATTGTTTTTAAAAGCCTTATTCACCGAAATTGGATCAACATTTTATCCTTTGTTTAGATCTTACAAATCAATAAAATTTCAGCCCACAATATTTATATAATATATTATCACTGTATTTTTTGTGTTATAACCACCAAGTTTCATGAAGTAAATTAACAATTTGTTAATCAACATCAAATGGATTTTGGATTGCCCCATACACAAATTTAGTCATTGTCTGGCTTCTTCCTAATCCAGCTCCAAATTATGTCAGAGTAAAAAAATCCCAGTAATTTCAATAAAATACATATCATTGATATCAAGTGCTTTTGAAAATCTTACATATAGTTAATGTTTCAACTTTAACACTTGAACTACATCTCACTACATGTATTCACAGGAAATATATATTGAGATCAGAGGTGTTTCAGAGACCTTTCAACTGCTCTTTGATACAAATATCAGTACAAATGAGTAGGAAGAACAGTAGAATAGCCTTGCTACATTTGTATGAAAGAAGGCATAAAGCAAGAAGAGTGATACTCTGCTTGTGTTTTAATCAGCAGTACAATATCTGCTGACTTCAGCAGCTCCAGAATTTCTTCCTAAATGTATTTCAAGTTACTCAAAAGCTTCAGAGCATTCCTTAAATGAAGCAGCTTATAAAAAGAATAAAGTCCTATTTAGATATTAATAGATGACTGTTGCATAAATATCATATGTCACAAAAAATGTAGCAAAAACTTACACAAGCTTGAAAGAGTATTTTCCCAAAACCATGTTGGAAGAATATTTCTGACAGCTAATTAAAGCTTTTCCATTCTATCAGTCATGTTTGTGTGAGGTCCACTGAAATCTGAAATGAAATGCATTATGAAGGCTATGCTTTAACAGTCAAATTCATTTTTCTCGGTACATCCAGAAATTAAAATCTTGGTATCATTGAACTCCAGTAGAAATTTTACACTTGAATTATTTAAGTTTCTTTATTTCTAAAGCCACAGAATTATAAACAGGGTATTCTGGGAAAACCCTGGATGCCCTTAAGCAGGCAGATTTTGACCGTATTACACTTTATCTGAGCTGAATCTCATATACAGATCAAATGTCACCCCAATTCTCAACCAAAGCAATTTCTTCCTTGCAAAAAGCAGATTAGTTCTGAAAAGGCTGTTGTTGCAAAAACACCCCAGTGCTCTTTCTTCTAAGTTTAAGCAGGAGTTTTCTGTCCAAGGGCCGTTCCATTCATGCAGCCACATCCCATGCAAAAATGAAAGGGGGGAACCATCCTGCCATGAAGCCCCAGGCACAATCTTTCTGCAGGTACATGGAATTAAGCTGATCAGTATCTGAGTCTGTACTCTGACAGGAACAACTGTTTCATTCTACAGTCTTTAGCCATGGTCCCTCTCTGTAAGCCACTTGTGGGTTTTTTTACATAGAATTTCCACTTTTTAAGGCTCTCTGGTATCACTGGCTAACACTCTAAACTGAGTGTTAGCCAGTGATACCAGAGATGGCTTCCCTTTTTATCGACACACAGGCCTCATCAGAGAACAGAGGCTCTTCTGTCTGTGGCTGGAAGGAAAAAAGGAAAACAGTAGTGCTACAGAGTCTTCTCTTGATCAGTGTCTAAATCAATGACAACTCTTGCATGACTGCTAATTCTTGCATCAACTGACAGTGCATGCTCACTAAATCCGTGCCTGTGATAAGATTCTTTCAGAGCATATGAAAGAATTTACCTATTAGCATTTTCTTCCTGACAGTTTGCTGACAGATGCACCATTTGGATTAAAATATTTCTTTTAATTGTAAGAAAGAAGAAGAGGTAGCAGTACTTGAACTAGTCATGCCACAGGACCACCATAAAATGAGTTCTATTTGTTAATGTCATTTACAAACTGCAAAAGTAACATTAGTAAGTGGAAGCACTTGATGCTAAGGGAATTAACCATACAGTAAAGGAACTTTATGGACAGATCATTAATCTCTGACTGCAAAGAGTTAGACTTGATTTTATGCCAAATATTTTACTGTAAAGACTTTGCCAAATGGCAAAAGCTAAATTATAGAAGAAATACATATTGAAATAAGACCATTTAAATTTTATATCTACTGTGAAAATAGGCAAACACCATCACATTTTTAACATAATCTCAAAATTCAATTCCTAATCTAATAAAAAAATCTAATAAAAATTGGCATAAAGTTGTAATAAAATTAATTAATGAGTTGTGTACCACATTACGTTTTAATTTCCAACTTGTTAAAACAACAGGTTTCACTACTCATTCTCATGTGCCACATTTCTCTCACTTTTCTTATTATTTGTGTGTGGGCTAAAGAGTAGTTGAAAAATATACCTGTTCTGCTCTTAACACCACCTGACAATCAGAAAATGTTTCAAGAAGGAAGAGCAATATTTTTGCACACTGTAAATGGGGTGAGAGAGACAGAGAGCTCTTTTCAGGACATCTATTGCATCTGTTTAAAATGGCATCCATATTCCTGGGACAATAAATTTTGGCAGAAGATGGAACAGGTCTCTGCCTGGCCCTAGCTCCGTGCACAGTTAAAACTGGAGCAGTGGCTTTGTTTGTCTGCAGTGACTGACCCATGGACCTTGGCATGCCTGGGAAGAGATGTGTGATGTGCAGAAGTCCTGTGAGCAGCCCAGGCTCCACCCTGCTCAGACGCCAAGCCAGGGCAGAGAGCTGCCTCATGGGCCAGTCTGCCTGAATTGTCCACATCTAAACTCATGGACCAACAAAGCTGGGAGTCACCTCTCACCCTGGCAGTGACAGAGGTACAGTCACCTGCATCCATACAACTGAACTGTTTCATCACCTACAGCTGCACCCAAGCTGCTTTTGAGTTCCTGGGCTTTGCTTTCCCCCAGACCA
This sequence comes from Passer domesticus, assembly GCF_036417665.1. Lineage (NCBI taxonomy): Eukaryota > Metazoa > Chordata > Aves > Passeriformes > Passeridae > Passer > Passer domesticus. The sequence continues at coordinate 12,534,851 of NC_087476.1, forward strand.
TGTCTGGCAGCTGTTTGAGAGAGCACTGTTGGGCAGCGAATGAAATCACGAGCATGGCCATGCCACAGGTCAGCAGGGCCTGGTCCCACATGCTTCCACACTGGTTCCTGAAGTGTACCAGGACACAACCCAAAAGTCTCCAGCTTGCCAAGAGGGTGGGAAGTGATTGCACTGGAGGATGCAGCGGGAATGACTCCCCATCTCCTGTCTGAGGGTGCCCAATGGCTGATGGCATTGGCACGCTGACCTTGTGCCAGGCTCTGGGCATACAGCAATGCTGCAGGGTCCTGGGAAGGGCAAAGCAAGCTCACCAGCTGACAGGAAGAGCATGGTGTTGTCAAAGCAGGTGCAAGAGGAAATCACCAGTTCTTGTATATTACTTTGGCCAATACTGAATATGCTGCAGAGAACAATTCTTTAACGCTTTAATTCTTTTAATCTGGAGATTATTAGGTGGCAGGTAGGGGATGTACAATGATTGGCACTTCCAAAGCAGAGTGAATTTTAAAAAAGGAACTCACCTCAGTGTAATTAGATTATTCACAGGTGGTTGCCTTCATTTTATTGTAAATAACTGGTATGTTTAATATTTACTTATAGGAATTGCATTGCTAAAACAGTTACATATTTCTGACAAGGAAAAAAGTTCAATTTCCACAAAGCATGCATTACAAAAAACATCTTATAGGGATTGTTCTTTACATCAGATGTTTAATAGGAACCTATATTAAAAAAACTATCTAATTTTACTGTCAATTTCTCATAGCACATTATAATTCTCATTATAATAGGAGTCATACTTATTTGTCTTTTTCTGCTAAGAAACAGACACTTAAGAGATGTTATTTTGCTTTTGATACCTGTGATAAACTTTTTTACTTTTCCTTATTTTCCAGTGATAGCACAAACTCCATTGTTCTATAGACTAACATAGTAAAGGAGACAGCAGCTTCCCTGGAAAGCTTTTCCTTTAAGGAGAGAGGTTTGGTCCTGGGACACAGAATGGATTTGACAAAGCTGCAACTGGAACCTATGTGATTCTTGATTAAAGTAAGAATTCTGATAGATTCTGATGACTCATTATAATAATTTTGGTTAATCTTCCTTGGATTTGGATGAAGCAAAACTTTGGGAAGTTTCTTTGTGTTAAACTAATCTGTTTGGGGACCTGGGGATGGATTCAGCTGCCAGCACACAAGCACACAGTGCCCCAGGGCATCTGGAGACCCTTCAGCACTGAGACCCTTCAGCACTGCCCTGGAAACACAGGTGAGATGCCATGGGCTGTACTGATGGGTCCTCCTCAGCTGTGTGCGAGCCCTGGGGTGAGAGGTCTCAGTCTCAAATCCAGCTCCAGCCTGACTGCTTTGCCATTTTAAATAAGAGTCACTCTGACACTGTGCTGGGTTGAGACCTTGCATCAAAACTCAAGATGGGCTCTACAGCTTGGTTCCAGCCCGCCCAAGGGGAATAGAAGATTTGGGAATGCACCAACATGGCACTGGAAGTTCCCTGTTTGCTTCATGCCATTTGCCTTTAAAGATCCCAAAGGTTTTAAAAATGATGAGCAGGATCTTAAATGTGCAGACTCTACCCTGATACACAGAAATTTTGGTCTGAATGCTTCCTCCAGAGGCCATCAAGATGTGAAGTTTTTCTAAGGAGAGGTCTGCAGGCAGGGTAGCCCTTTATCAGGAGGAAGTTTTCTGCAGTGTGGATGTGTGAGTGTGAAAGAAAGAACTGGCATCTCTTCATAAACAGTTGTGTGATAAAGTGCAGTTTTCTATAAGGGTTTCTGTGAGGAAACACAGACAGCTGAAGGAAGTGTACTGATGTGCCTTAGGGATTTCATAAGCAATGTTAGAATAAAATAAATTTCTAGCTCAAAAATAGCATTACCTGCCAAAGTCACATCTTGAAGTTAGAAATCAGGATTTTTAAATTTCTGGGATTGCAGTGAGGATTTACTGGGACTGTTTTATCAAGATCTCCCTGATTTCCCTGAAACCAAGGAAATGAAAAGCATGCAGAGAGACAGACAGACAGAAAGAGAGAGAAATAGTAGATTTTTCCTTGTTTCCCTCTGAGGGCTAAAGCCTGAAGTCTTGAATGCAGTAAGATGCAGCAGTGGAAAATGGAAATGAGGGAGGGGATGAAGGCAGGAGGGGAGCATAAAACTGAAAAAAACAGCTGAAAGCTTTAGGGAGAGGGATAAGAGAAATAAAACCAGGAAGGATCAAGTATAAAATAGAAGGGAAGTCCCTCAGGGTTAATCCAGAACCACAAAGTAGCCTTGCTATGCTATTAAATACCAAGTTTTGTATAAGTATCACTTAAACCATCTCTTTAATGGGATATGGCAGCTGCAAGCCAGGGCACAGTGACACTTAAAAACAGCTGAGGAAAGGAAGGACATAATACTTTCTACAGGATGAACTTTATGAGTTCATGATGTAATGAACTAAGTCAGAATTTGGCTAGGATCTTGCAGTTAAGCCTCTCAGTCTTGTAAAAAAACTCTAATAGTTATTTAACAAGCCAAATATTAATTTTGCATTTCACCTGGGAAAAATCCTGTGCCCTTTGCCAGCTCACTGCTCTAGTACCAGTTTGGATCCATGTTCACCAACATCTCCAAGGGAAAAAAAAAACCCAAACAAACATTAACATTGTTTCTCCCTGCTGTCTTTTTCATTTATTGGTTTTCTTCAAAGTAAAGCTGACCTCAGGGAATGCTCCCAACTCTGCAAGGTATGACAGGGTGGCATGCAATGCTGGTGCACCTCCCAGAAAAGTCTGCGTAACAGCAAATATGACAAATTCTTCTCTCTCAGATCTTTGAACTTGTGCAAACCAAAGCAGTCTGGGAATGGTTTCCATGATGTTGACCTTGTGCCTAAATTGTTGGCTTTTGTGTGGCTTAGGATGAAAGTTCACATTATTTCCCTCAGGAAGAGACAGCAGTACTTGCCCTCAGTTGTATTTCTCACAATTTACTCAGTTTGTCTTAATGCTATTTATGAGGAAATTGGGAGGAAATATTACAAAAAAATAGACATTGTTATTTAAATAAACACTGATGACTATTGTGGTGTAAATACTGTGACTACTGTGGTGACTATTGACATTTGGTCAAGAGGCAACCTAATTCCAACTTTTATCTTTTAACTTAGTTAAAATTGCTGTTTGAGAACTTTTCTGCATTTTACAAATGGCCATGGTTAAACTAGTTTGTTCAATGCCGATTTCACACGTAGATTTATATAATTTTAAAACATACAAAGCAGCACTGGCTTACATCCATTCTAAGATGTTGTTTCTTTCATCCTATAGATGAATTTTTGGTTAGACACAGTAGTGGTCATGCATCAGCATCTTTGAATCCTTTTGCCAATGTTTCAGTTGGCACAAACACATGTTGTTACACCCTGTAGAGGTATTCCACTGCATTCCTGCCATATTTTTGGTCAAAGGCTTTTAAATTTTATCTACCTTTACCCTAAATAATTTAGTTTGTCTTTAGGAATCAGGAGAGAAACCAGGATTCAATTCTGAACAATTTGAAATTTCCAATAGGAAAAACCTCCATTTCCTAGCCAAACCTTGCTGGACCACTCACACAAATAAAGTGTGTCATATTACCCCACCGCAATGACTACAGGCAACAGAACATTATTTAATAAAACAAAAACTGCAAAGAATAAGTCTGAAAGGCATTTCTTTTCAGGGGATTGAAACATTGTATTTGGACCACTGCTATGCTTGGTGGATGACTTCATCTTACATCCTGTACACTTAAGGTACATAACTCAACTCTAGGTACCTAAATTAAATCCCTTTCCTACTATGTCCAAGTATGGTGCTCTTGACTAAAACATAAAGGTCAGAAGAGCATCCAGTATTGATCTGTAAGGACCTTCAAGTAGATTTTTTTCCAAAGTTTATCACTCAAATATTAAAATTTAGCTACCTTATGTTCAGCTCCCAACCAGAATTTCTTATGATTTAGTACCATGACTTTCTCCAAAGAATAAATTTATAAAGAGCCTCCTCACTGGTATATGAAAAAGGCTGAGATCCACAAGGCTGGTTGATGGTATTACTCAAAGGTTTAAAGCAGGGAGGTCAGCTGTCCATGTAGATATGCCATGTATACGTGTATCCATGTATCCATCTCAGCAGCACAGAGCCCGTGGCTCAGCTGCTTGTCTGTGCACCTGCATGGGTGTCAAGGATCCCAACAGTGCTGTGATTTCATGGAGCACTTTCAGTGATATTATGACTATACTATCATCAAAGAAAAATGCCAGCTTAAAGCCAGGCTATCTGCTAAATGCATGTCAACGTTAACTCTTTGACAGGCATTTTTTTCCATCCACAAAGGATTTTTGTGATTTTTTTAACTAAAAAACCCACATTGAGATAGATATGAAAAATTAGGTTTTTTTTAATTTGTAACACATTGTTTTGCATTTCCCTGAATATTTCCAGGCCCATCCTGGAGTCACCTTCTGCTTAGAATTTGTGTTGGTTTAAAAAATAAAACTGTGAATTAAGCAAAAGAGGAAACAATCCAAGTATAGTTTTATTTATCTCTCAAGTCATACCAATGAAACTTAGTTTTATCCATCACAGCAGTGGAAAATGTGTTTCCCAGCTATATAAAATAACAGAAATAAGACTCAGCTAATGGCTTTAAACTAAAAGACAGTAGGTTTAGATTAGAAATTAGGAAGAAATTCTTTACTGTGGGGGTGGTGAGTCACTGGAACAGGTTGCCCAGAAAATTGTGGACAATTCATCCCAGGGCATGTTCAAGGCCAGGTGGGATGGGGCATTGAGCAGCCTGGTCAAGTGGAAGATGTCCCTGCCCATGGCAGGGGGGTTAATGAGATGATATTTAAGAAGCCTTCCAACCCAAGGAGGAGACCTCAAAGATGACTCTCTGAGTCTATGATCCAGTGAGATTTTACAGATAATGCAAGCCTTATCAAACGGGAAGGACTCTGCCCAAAGAAACATTATTTTTATTCAAGTATATAACAAAGGGAGATGCTGTTACCCACAGTTCCATGACTGTTATACTGGGTCTTATTTTCTATAATCTTTTTCACCTTTATTCACAAATAAATGCAAACAGGGTTCCATGTCTAGAAATACCTTACAAGGGAGGTATTTCCTTGCTGAAAGTTCTTCTACTGAAAAGATACAGAGAAGTCTTTTAAATTTCCCTTCTTCCTCCATTTTATTGAATAAAGATGTCCAAACTTGGAGTACTGTAGACAGAAGAGTATGTTTTTACACAAGTTTGGCAACAGAGTGGAAAAGATTAACAGAGGTCCCTTTTGGAACCTTTTGTTATCTAGTTCTGTGAAAATTCCTTCTGGTCCATTGACGTCCAGTGCTGCATCAGACTGTGTCAATTAACATTTTCTTCATACAGCAGAGGGTCAAATGTGTTTTTATAACTCATACAAATTCTATTGTACTATTACTTCATCTATTCCAAAAGACTTATCTCTGAGATACACAAGCACCAATGAGAAAGCAAACAGATCCATTTTCTGGTGATTAGTTGACTTTGGTTTCTTTTCATGATGCATTTCTATTCATTATGTTTGTATCCCTGCTCCCTGTGACAAATCCCAAGAATTCAAACAAATATTTCAGAATTTGAAAAAATTTCTTTTTGACTAGGTGACTTTTAAAGTTCCCCTCAGACATATGATTCTATGATTTTCTTTATTCATGGAAGCAGAGATCAGAAAATATCAGAATGCATCAGCCACGTTCAAATTCTTATCTGCCTGTTTCAGTGGGTATTCTGTTAGTTTTCTATGTTCAGAGACTTCCTAACACCTGAAGTAAATATGTCAGTTAAATCTTGAGATGGGTCTCAATTACTATTGATTTTTTTTATTACTATTACTACTTGACATCCAGGAAATGAGAAAGCATGGCAAATGTGGAAGAGATATCATGGATAAACCCTGAATCCACCTTTTTTTTTTTTTAGTTTATTTTAAAGCTTGTCTGGCTTCATAATAACATTCTGGATATTGTGAGAATTTAAATGTGCCTCAAAGATGAAAATTTTCAGGCATGAGATCATTCATGGATAAAAGTGCATTTTAAAACAAACATGTTTTCCTGAAAAATATTTTTATGAGACAATTAACAGCCCTTCCCTTCACAGTTCCTTTTGAAAATAAGCAGACACTGATTCACTTCCAAGCTGCTGATGAAAAAATAAGGACCCAGAGGAAAACAAAGCAGACAGGGACAATACTGTTGATATAAATGAATGAATACATTCCATTGACAATTCAGTTTGTCAGTGAGACTCTAAATAGCCAAAAACCCCAGACTTGCAGGGAACGTAAGTTTCCTGCTGAACTCTGACACTTGATAGAGAATGAAGGTTAATATCTCAAAATACTTTTCAGAAGCCAAAATTACTAAATTTTTTGGTTCATAAATGGTAGACAGACTTTACTAAACATCTCCTTTCTGATGTTGAAATAAAATATTTTGAAGTTATTAAAGTACTGATGCACAACATTACATTTTAGAAACACAAAACAAAGTGCAAAAATAAAATGCATTACATATTATTTATGTAGCCTTCCTTAAATCAAACATAAAATTTAACATTATAATTAATTTTATTTAAAATTTTAAAAATCCTGTAAAGTCCTTTTTGCCAATCTATAAGTTAATATGACAGCAGTTTGAAGAAATTCCATTAGAAGTATATATTGGCATAATAACTGGAAACATTTTTATTTTGATAGATCAGTATTTCACCTCAAAGAGTGTTGATTAACTCTTATGCTAAGAAAACAGCCTAATGTTGGGTTATGCTTCATGATAACTCATAAATTCATGGGAAATCTCATTTTATACACACTGCAAACAGCTTAGGACTCTGCTCTGCCTTTGGAAGTGACTCACTGTGACACACACAGACACATCTGGTATTTATAGTTTCTTTTGTCCCAGCTTTGGTTGTCTTTGCTCTCATGGCAAGCCATAAAGATCCTAAGGCAATATAGAATTTCCTGAAAATAGTTTAATTGCTCACTGACATTATCTTGAGTAAAATCTAATTTAAAATGAAGACTTTGCAGGTCTTGCCAACTTGTGAAACATACAACACTATATTTATTACTGAGTAAGAGAGTATCTGTCATGGCATTTAATCCACTCAACATGAAACAAAAGGGCGATATTCTTCATTTCCAGCTTTAACCATATAAAAGTTAGATGTCTCAGTCTAAGCTATCGACCTTAAACTGCCTCAGTGGTCAGTAGAGAGAAAGAGCCATTTCACATGACAATTCATCTGACCTTTCTTAGGTACATATTTTAAGATGAGATGAACAGTCCTCCAGGGAATTAAAATGAGATAAACTGCCATCTAGAAATCTGATATCTATATCTAACCTAATCACCGGAGGCTTCCTTTGCAGTCAGTAGAGAGAAATAGGCTTCTTCACATGACCTTCATCGTCCCCAAGGCATCCAACCTCCTGAAATATGCCTCAGCCAGGCTGCAGAGCTGGGGAGTCTGGCAGCAGACTAAAATCGCCGTACCCCTGCATGCAGCATGGCTTTGTAGCCCATCTGTCAGAGAGCAGCCCCACATCAGTCATTTCCAGGGCTGACATCCCGCTCTGGAATGGCACCCGGGCACCTCGGAACCTGCCCTGCTGCTCCCAGGGCTCACACTCACCCTGCAGTGCTGGTACAACAAAGGAGCATCCAAAACACCCAGCAAGTCAGGAGCTAGGAGACATCCCATCTGTTTTCTGTGCTGGATTAAAACTTAATGCTACAGTGGCGTAGTTCTGAATTAATCACATCAACTTCAGCGCAGTTATTGTGGCCTGGAGCCAGTAGGAGAGCACAAAAGCAGTGTTTGTGAGGCTTTCTTCAGCTTATGGCAGCTGTTTAGCTCATCTTTGATCATACTTACTTTTTTGCAGTTAAGCTTTTTGGTCACACTATCTTTGCAGAGATAGCTGCTCGAACAATACCCGTGTTCACATGCCAGCAAAGGTATTTGTGCATGTGGATTAGCTGGTTTTTGCTTGTCATGCACTTATTCGCCTTTGTGTTGTTTTTGTTTTGTTTACAAAAAGATATTCAGCTCCTCAAGGAGCATAAGCAGCAGCATATGACACAGCAGAGCAGCTGTACACGAGAGTTAACATTGGTGCGAATGTTCCGCTGTGCGGACAGCGTGGGCTGTGCCACCCCAGGTCAAGACAAGGCTGGTAGCGAATATAATTCAACAATGAGCAGCAGATGCTCTTCGGCAAGACTACAGGACAGGGCATGCCTCTGGCAATGCATCCCTAGAATACACATCCAGTTTTCAGAGGCTCAAAGACTTCCTGAGCTGGTGTGAATGCCCTCGCATTTAACAGCCCCTAAAGGATTTGCTTCCCTGTGAATGTTTTGCTTTTTTAGATCCGTGTGAACTTTGGGCATTGCAAGCATCCAACAGCACAAAGTTTCCAATCTTAATTATACATCACATGTAGGATCCTGCCCCTGTTTTAAGTTGCCAGTTATTAGTTTTGTTTGATACCGCCTGGGGTTTGTGGCCCAAGAGATACAGAGTGATTGTTCCTGATTAACCTTCTCCAGCTCCTACACGATTCTGTAGACTTGCACAGTGTGCCCTCTCATTCATCTTTTCACAAGGCTGAGTGCCAGTCAACTGAGTCATTTTTCATTTCCAGAGGTTCCATATCATCGATCACTTTTGCTGTTCTTTTGGTACTTTTTCCTGTTGTACTCAAGTGCTTGTAGGCAAAACATGAAGTAAAGGTTTATCGGGGTAAAGGGTGAATAATACAGTATATATGTGCAAGAAGTGCGTATTTTAGGGATAATCAATGAGAAGAAATAGAAGAAGAAGAAGAAGAAGAAGAAGAAGAAGAAGAAGAAGAAGAAGAAGAAGAAGAAGAAGAAGAAGAAGAAGAAGAAGAAGAAGAAGAAGAACTACTGATTGGTTTTCTTCCTAGGTGAAGGTAGTAGCAGCA